>NW_025106680.1:0-600000 GCF_013123115.1 Colletes gigas
TCTAATGGCCATTGTTTGGGTTACGTCTCGGGCCCCAAGCCCAACGGAGTTTTCCCTGATGCGAAAAGCCTCTTCACCTCCTCCAAAAGAACCACGTGGACACTACCCACTCCGCACGGACTGCGTTTCGAGCGCACGGAATGGGTGAGTGTCCGGAGACCTGTCATTCAATTGGCTGGAAGGAGGCACCAATTAGAAGCCGAAAATCATCCCCTAATTTTCCAAATTCAAAAAAAAGGCTACGTCGCGTCGGGACAGAAGACGAGAAGACAGACATCTTAGAGCGCCTATCCAAGTCACATCGAAACATTCACCGTACATCACTGTTTAACTTTCACACACACAAATCCTAAGTCAAGTCAATTAAATAGTTAATGGTTAATTCTCTCAATTTCATTTTCCAACATCCTTTCCTCGGTAATACGTGGTAGGGGACGATAACAACGCGGTGTCGTACAAACGGAGTCAAGGAGTTACGACCCTTGTAAGCGCGAGCTGCCACGGTTCGTGTCTCACCGCGGAGTGTCGAAAAAACAGTTGATACATGTGAAATAATCCACCACATGTTTTCTAGAAACGAAATTGGAATGTGCAACTGCACGTATGAATCCCGATTACTAAATTATCAATATGTACTTTATTATTAATTGTTCCTTCTTAAATAAATACTTGGATTATGACAGTGCCTAACAAGACACTCGTACAAAACGAAGAAAGGATCCTGAAGATCCAACCAGAAATGTGCAACTGCACGTATGGACTTTGCATATTAGAATACTAATATGTATCTTAATATTAATCATTCCCACTTAAATTTACGCACACGTTTCGGTAATATTTAATAAACGGCAGGAGAACGCTTTTTTATCTTATAATCTATATACATTTGTACTTATATTCTAACGCAATCTGTAGAAACATGAAGAAATATGAGGACATATTTTCTTCTTGGTGGCTTCATCAATCCCACGATGTTTTTCTAAAACATACACTAATATACAATAAATTATAACCGACATGAAACAAAGAAATACGACAAGATATTTTCTTCTTGGTGTCTTCGTCACTCCCACGATGTTTTCCTGAAACAAAAATTCATATCCAATAAAATATATAGCTCATATAAAACAAATAAATATGAAAAAATATTTCTTCTTGGTGTCTTTATTAATCCCACGATGTTTCCCTGAAACATAAATCAGACAATAAATAAAAATGTACAAAGAAACTAACTACATCAAGCTACTTCAAACTACAATAGAGTGGCACATATGGGGATGAAGTTAGACGTTTTAAATATCGCAACACTACGGGGCAACAACGCGATAAATCAACAATCGCAACGCTAATTTATAATAGAAAAAATTCCAAACGCGACTTGTAAGAATAAAAGCAACCCGCGAATGGTAATTATTCGC
Organism: Colletes gigas; assembly: GCF_013123115.1. NCBI lineage: Eukaryota > Metazoa > Arthropoda > Insecta > Hymenoptera > Colletidae > Colletes > Colletes gigas. The sequence goes on from NW_025106680.1 coordinate 1,419, forward strand.
AACACTACCCTGAAAAGCAAACGCGAAAAATAGTAATTCGCAACTCTAATTCGCAATCGCGTTTACTAAAAATTCGCAACGCTATTTTTAAAGCAAACGTCCGGTTCCTAGGTTTGCATAAAGACAATCACGAATCGTATTTATTCGCAGCACTAATATATCAACGCGATAAATATTTGTTCGCAACTCTACGAGCAAACGCGAACATTGTATATTATTTGCAACTCTAACTTTAATCAGGGGCTATTGGTACATGTACATAGACATGTACTGGCCACAAAATAAACTAACTACTACTAGTACTACAATTGGGGTAGAATTTGGGCATTGAAAATATCGCAACGCTAAATAAAAAATCGCACGATTAATCCAGATCGCAACGCTAATTTATAACGTGAAAATTACAAACGCGGTTGACATCCATTATTATATATACATATAAAAGAGTAAAAAAGCAACGCGAATCGTGATTGTTCGCAACACTACCCTGAAAAGCAAACGCGAAAAATAGTATTTCGCAACTCTACGAGCAATCACGTTTATCAATAATTCGCAACGCTATTTTTAAGCAAACATTCGGTACCTAAGTTTGCAAAAAACCAATCGCGTATCGTGTCAAGGCGCAACACTACCCTGAAAAGGAAACACGAAAAACAGTGATTCGCAACTCTACAAGCAAACACGATTATTGCATATTCGCAACTCTATGTATATCATAATAGCGAGTTATGGGGAGGGATGGCTGGCATGTATGGTGCAATCATGTACCATCAGGTACATGCATACGTGAGCGAGTCAGCAAAATAAACTAACTACAACTATGGACGAGTTAAGTGATAAAGTAGTAACAGGAATGACTTTCCATTCTCATCCGAGGATGAAGATGAAAAGACATTTGTTGCAGCCCACTCTTGAGACAGTTTGTCAGGGCCTCTTCGGCTCATCGAGAGCCTTTTCTTTCTTCGGCGGTCCTGCCGATGCCTGAAACTTACGAAAGACCGGGCTCGAGATTTTGTGCAATACGTAGTCTTCCAACAATATACGAATTGTTGCAAGAGCATACGTGGTGAATCTCGAGCGGGACGAACGTTTCGAAAGGAACCTAATCACGACCGCGAGCGCGAGAGAGCGACTTTAAGAGTCGCGCGATTCGAGGAGTCGAAAATAAAGCCGAAACAAACAGCACAAGTGCACCGTTTGAATCAGCAAGATTTCTACTCTCGAAATCGTAACTACAGGAACAGAACTGCCACGCGAAAACGCGCCTACCCGAATTACTAATGTGGACAGTCCTGCCCTGACCCTACCTACTTAGGTTTAAACACACACACCAGAGAATAAGTTACCTACCTACCTAACCCTAAATTTAAAAAAATGCAAAACTCAGTCTCTCAAACAAACACTCCACGGTTCTCATTCTGAATGTCCGGGCGCGACCTAAACTAGAGAGGACTCCCCGGGGTTCCTCCGACACCCGGACACAACCTCAATCATACTCTAATTGTGTACGTACCAGTTTTTGCAGTGGACTGACAAAGCTAGTGCCCATTGCGTACTTTTATTATTTATGTAAAACATTTTAATATATCTGATATAGTCTTTATTAAAATATACTCTATATGTATATGATCATATAAGATTGAAAAGCTAATTCATTATGCATTTTACAATATTATTGACGCGTATGCAATACGAACAATTGCCAAGTAAATAATAACTATAAGTTTAATATCATTATTGTGATTGTTATGAATCTAATGTCAAAAAATTCTGTATCTGAATTGTAATAAACTTTTGAAACGATGCACTTCCACAACCTAACCACAAACACACATATGTGGACAGTACATCGTGCACGATACACTAGCATTGTCAGTCGCACGGATAAATTATTATTATAAATGTTACAAACTAAGTCATCGTGCCCCGTTGCCTTCGCTCGTGCAAATAACACTTGGGCATGTGCACGAACTTAGGCAACGAACACGGAAAAGTATCCTGAAAATCCTGACTAGAAAAACTGGTTATTAATAATTAACTAAACGGTATCTATTCTCAATTAAAATGACTCGACTTGTTATATGTAATATATCGACAATAGAGTACGTTAATATTGAAAGATATTATTATTCAAGAAAAATTTGTGACTGAAATTTAATTGTTCAAAATGTAAGACTTTAATAAAGATTGCATGATAAAAGAATTTACTTTGCATATTGAAATAAATTTGTTAAATTACTATTCAAAATATTCAATTAACCTTGGTCGATTCTGTCGTCAAAGTAAATTTAAAAAAAAATAAAATTAACATGCATGTTCCTTTGAGTTGGAAATCGACCAGTCGCGAAACGCCTTCTTGCACATAAAATACATCATATGATGTATTAATTAATAAAACGAATATTTAATAATTATATTAATGATGTAAGATATTTTACTCAATCGTACAATTAATATAATGTTTTCACATTATATTAATTCATATTCTACTCAATTATTATAATTCATATAAAGATAATAAACATATTCCATATATTTTATCAAAATTGTGTAATAATCATATTGTATAATATTTATTGATAACATTAAAAAACGCGAGTGCAAGAAGACCCTAGCCTGCACTAAAAAAATATAACTCATGGGTAGTTTTCATACCCGCGGTCACTTAACTCGTCAAAAATACCAAGTATACAACTGGTCACCCGTGTTGATTCGGATCTTTCATCCTACAACATGGTTGGGGACCAGAGGAACACAAATAGCATGCGACTCACGAGTGTTGAACTTGTGCCTCTGGAATGACTGCATAATGATGCTGCTGCTGCCCGGTGGAAGTCATCAAAGCCCCCTGCATGGTCCTGCTATAAAGAATAAGAAAGCAATTATAATCTATTGTTAAAATTATAGAGATTTTTAATTAACACATTTCAAAGTATAAATTTATACTTACGTTGTTCGCCCGTGGTCCACCGCCCGATACCCCCCGGGTACTGCTGCTGGTTCCCAGGATCATGTTCAGAAACTGTAAGAAAACTGCAAGAAAACAATTAGAATCTATTGTCAAAACTGTAGAGATTTTTAATTAAAAATTTCAAAGTATAAATTTATACTTACATTGTTTGCTCGAGGAGCATCGCCAAATAATCCTCTTCCGTGATGCACTGATTCTAATTCCGGTAACGAGGAGTTTAAATGTCAAATTGAAAAATAATTAATTTGATTGGAAAGTATTAAATTAGATTACCGCGACCGAAGATTGAAATCGGCGAACAAATGACTCTATTATCGCGATTCAGAGAACAAGGAGAGCCACGATGCTCTGGAAATAATTTAATACTGCGTAAGAAACACTGCTTCTATTCTCGCGTTTGCCTAACACCGTGAACGGTAATGTGCTTGGGGTCACTTTGCCCCGAGAAACAAACATGTTGCTACGTACAATCACTGAATCTACCGGCCGCATTGCGCGCGGCCAACAAATTTCCTGGAAAGAAAAGAGCTGAAAAGAAAGGGACAGGAGACAAGAAACACAACAAGCACACCTGTGCTTATCCTACTGGTTTTCTTTTTTCATTTTCTTATAAGAGTTCGTCAACAGAAATACTGCTTTACTTAATACTACTGCATAATACATAATTTCAACGATAAAATATTATCTACGAAAATAATTACGTACAAGTAATTATTCAATTTATAAATATTATATCACTAAATTTCATAGTTAGTGTTGTAAGCATGATTATGTTTACTTTCTCGAACGTTAGAATATCCCGTAATTTTTATAAATATTCCGAAATTTGCAAGAATTAAAGTTCGCTAGTTATTTATGCTTGAATAGCATATTCCAACTCCGCAGTTACTACGTTTTCTAAAACTTGTATCGAAATATGTATGCAAATTGCAATTACAACAATTCATAAAGAAATATAAAGGACCAATTAAATAAATAACAGTCGGAGATATTTAATCGCGATCAGAATACAGTCTAATATAAACTATTCCAATTTATCGTTAATATCTACCGACGCCATTTCTATATACTTCGATATGTATCGAAGTAGATAAAAAGTTTGTTAACGATTTTAATATTTTATCTTAACAATGACCGATTACAAAATTAAGATCATGCTTGCAACGAATGATTTAATAATGATATAAAAATATATAAATATTAATATGGGTGTTAATTTTTGTTGTAATTGTTTAAACGTTACCAATATTCCCTCCAAAATTTGTCGACTCGTCTGCCATCTGTTATGGTGTCGTTTACGCGCCAATGAAACTTTCCATGGCGTCGATTTTCAATCCGAGACTGTAACAGAAATGAAATACAAATTAAATCATAATTAAACAATAATTGATAATAATAAAGAAATATTAGAAGGATAGAAACTCGTATGTACCTCGTTGGTCGCGAAACGCTGACACGTCTTGGCAGGTTCCAACAAGTCTTATTATTTCTTAATTTCGAGTTCCAATAAAAGACTGTAACAGAAACGAAATAACGATGCATTAAAGTACGCAAACGATTATTACAATTAAGTAATGATTAAATCGAAACCGTATTGCAAGAGATCGTAAGTAGTAATACGCGAGTAGTAATAGTGGAAGGATAAACAGGTTAGAAATACGCACCTCGGTCGCGAAACGCCGATACGTCTCGACACGTCTTGTTATGTTTATTTTCAAAGTATGAATGATGGCCGTCCGCTGTGCTCGGCAACGCTCGCGAATTAGGCGGCGGGGTGGGAGAAGCTCCGATGTCTCGCGAAGCTTGTTTATGAACCCAAGGGATACTTCGGATAGAAACCGCGGATAGACTGATTTTTAGTAAATTATTTACAACTTTAACTAGTCAAGGAATCGCGAATAATTCGTACTTTTCAATTGGTATGCATTTACACGCACTAGCTGCTGCCTACCACACTAATTCAGTGAGTTTCTCAACTGACCGTTATCCATGAGAAGAGGCCGCTAAAATCACCTCCGAATTTTCAGGTCGGTATGGCAGTCAGATTCGGCCGCGAAAGTCCATAAGGTGAAAGGTCTATTCATATATCTCGTCTGTGGTCTCACTTCCTCTTGTGTTAATTTCTGAATCTGTTGATAACGTTGCGAGTGACACGAAAATGGTAATGGGGTCCCGGGACCCCAGAAACTCGGGCCGAAAAATTACATTAGGTGAAAGGTCTATTCATATACCTCGTCTGTGGTCTCGGTCTCGTTGGAGAAGATATATTCTTGTTGCTATTACAAATTCAAATTTATAGAATTGATAGAAATTGTCATTACATACCCACATGTTTTCTGGAGTCTTGGTAATTCGATGGTGTAGCCGCTAGTTGGCTGTAGTATTTGTCAATCCTGTAGCAATTCTGAATTTAATAACTGGTAATACGAGAAAAGAAAAGGAATACGTTAAAGTCTGTTCCCGCACTAAACACTCTGTCAGAAAAGACATCGATTATGTTTTGTATACTGAACTTTAATGCTGATCGATATCTTTCGAGGAATAGCGGTCGATCGTGACTTGTGGCCCTCTGGTGGTTGTAGTCGGTCAACGAAGCGTCGCCATATTGAAAGCGTCGGCGAAAGTTCGAGCACCGGGGCGCGCGACAAATATTTCGTACATATAATCGTGATTTGGACGAATTTCGAACCGATACTGTCTTTGGAGACTGCAGTTATGGTGATTGTGTCAAGAGTTAGGGTAAGTAAACATCAAAATGTAACACATTTTCGTCGTCTCGTTTCTATTACAAAGTTAACCGACAACGATCTGACCGTTAAGAATAGCCTAGAAATTTCAAACTGTTTTCTGTACTTTCCAATCGGAAATGGGCTAAATCCCATTAAAATGATAGTCACGAATCAAAATTTCTGACTCCTGATCTGCAGTCTAGAGAAATTTACGATTAATTTCATCGTCAAGACGATTGATCGTTTAATCGTATCTTGTAATGCATTAATACGTTGTAGAAAAATTGGTCGATTAATGCTCAAGTCTGAACAAGCATTTGTCGCGCGAATTTCCGTGTCGAAAGATAAAGGCGTGTTTAGAGTTACATGTTTCGTTGAATGTCGTATCAAACGATCGTAAAATATTTCGTGTTTCACCTCCTAGATGACGCATGGTTTCCTTTCTGCCTGGGGAGAAAAAGTTCGTACACTGGAAGCGCCATTAAGCAGTTGGTTGAAAGGAATAGGAAGAAGTCATCGACTCCATTGGTAAGTGCATTTTCTTTCTCCCGCGAAAGCTTCGATGAATACACAAAGTTTCTTACGAATATAAGTCATTTATTTCGCTCGTATTCGGTCTGTACCAGAGTACCTCTATATTATAGTCGATAAAAATTGGCTAAGGCTTTGGACTATCCGGTATATTTGCGATTCCCTCGCGAAACGTTGATGGTTATATCGATATACATACACATACGTGCATACGCGTAAAATACATAGATGCGTACGTGTACGCGCGCGCACGTGTCTATACTCGAGCCGAGCTATGTACAGTTTTAATAGATAAGATAAAATAGCAAGAACAGAGGAAACGTAGATCAAGGGTAAGAATAGAAAAGAATCACGAGAAACAGGTGAAACAAAGAACGCGGATTTGATGCGCGCGCATCTTAAAAACGAAAGAACAGGGAAAATAATCGTGAATAAAAAGACGTCGCGTTGCTTGGTTAGGCGCGCGCTTTGGCGAGTCCCGTCTGTCTATATATGTATATACATTAGGCGACGTCTCGTCAAGATTAAAGCAAAAGCGTCGTTCACGATTTCATGATACATACAAAGGGCACCCTGTGACTCGTGGTACGGTCAGAAAAATCGAGGTTAGGTCTGGTCTTAGAAACGTATACTTTCTTCCAGTTTGCAAAACTACATGTGAATACAAGTTAAGCCTCGTTTTCAATAAATTCCTCTGCGAAAAGCCGAATTAACACCCCCTGTTTCGAATGTACCACGAAATAAGGGATACTCTGCTTATGTATAGGTGATTCCAACTAAAATAGGCTAACCAATTATTTTCTGTAGCTTTCAAGAGCACATTGTTTTCTGCAATACTTTTTTTTTAAGTTTTCAAAGTTATTCATTTTCTTCATGAGTATATCTGTGTATTCTCTGTATAAATATGCAAACATGAGCAATACTATGACTTTAAAATTACCTAATATATAAATATTGAAAATCAAATATGAAACTTATTTTAAATGTAAGTACTTATTTGCATTAAAAGAGCATTAAATATAAAAGTGTGTTGCATCATATTCACTGTACAAGAATGATTTCTGTATATGTTCGCAAAGGTTTTAGTTCTTCTGATAAAAAATTGATCCAAGTTCGACCTTGGTCCTACTATTTCCAATTCTACAAAATTGACACAAATAATGTATAATTAAAAATAGTCTAAACGAGATCCTGTATGGATTGATTTTCACCGGGAAAACTTCGCCCATCTATTGATAATTCTCTCACGAAGATACAATGTCAAATACACAAATTGTAGTTTGCAATAGCGAATCGTAATGGAAACAAAGTTCAACAAATTATTTCATATAATAGGGCCAGGTTGCAACTAGGCGGCCTGTTTTAGATGGAACATCCCGTACGTATATTATATCTATTTACACGCGTAGAAGAACGTGCTGAAGAGTGGGTTCGCTTAAACCTAGGAGGAAAGGTCGATCGATGCGCGTTCGAAGCGAGCGCGTATACTCTGGGACGTAGATGCTATGCCGCGAGCCTGCTCATCGGCCGAAATACTGCACGGTGCTCCGGAACCATTCGAGCGTCGAAGAGGATCGCGCGGAGAAATGCGACGTTCGCGACGATATTTCCGTTCGCCCGAATAACAGAGTTCGCGATTCGCGAACGCGCGGAAACTCTCGGTCGGCGTGCGCGTTCACGGTAGAAACGGTGACTAGTAGATTTTCGTCGAGCAGTCCCTCGCGTACGGTTCGTTCTCCGGGAGCGAAAGAGGGACGCAACAGAGAGAGAAAGATAGATAGAAAGAGAGAGAGAGAGAGAGAGAGAGAGAGAGAGAGAGAGAGAGAGAGAGAGAGAGAGAGAGAGGAGAAGAATATGTGAGTGTGTGATGGGAAGGGAAAGAATAGATAGGCGAAGAAGGTTGCTTGTCAGTTCTACGATTTAGCTAGACTCCCGGCAGGTGAAAGAATCGACTTGGTTTGGGGAAGACGTTCCCAGGAACGAGAGCTTCCACTCTCTCAGTTCCATCGCTACATTCGTCAGACGTTGTCGCACTAAGAGAACAGTAAGAGTCATAAACTATGGGTCTCAAATGGAGACTCACGATGATTCGTTTTCTCACCGTTGTCCAACTCCTGTTTGAGATTCAGAGTTCAGGAGCCTCGTCCGTACGGGGCCCACTAACAGTCTTTAAAGTGATCGCTTGACATGGCCCTAGGTGATGGAGTCCTCCCCGACAGGGCAAGTGGCGGGACTCCCAAGTCGTTTCTTTCACTCGTCGGTTCTTATGCCTTGTATCTACTCAAGAGTTTAGCTCACAAGAGTCGCTATCGAGTGTATTCTTTTTTGTCGTGAGGGTTCTTCCATGCATACACACGGGGGAGGGCAACGTCCAGCTGAAGACTCTTTCGTTTGCTAATGTGAAAAGACTCTTAAGGCCACGTCGGACGATCCTTTTCTTGGGCGTTTTGCTGCCTTCGTCTTAGCATTGGATGGATCGTTGGAAAACAAACCATACAGATCTTCGACTTGACACCCAGAGTTTAACAATCGTTAGACATTACCCTAAGAGATAGAGACGCAACACTTGCTAGGCCCAACGCCTATGTAAATTCTCTAGGAATAAAGGATCTTTCCGATAGATAGGCAGTAGCTCTTCCATGCCTACGTGAAAGAGCTCATACGACCATGTCAATCGAGCGTTTCTCTCGAACAGAAGAATTACGATCATTTACCCATCTTGTCCCTGACCCCCATCTGCAACCCGAAAACGCTCGACCGACGTAGACCTTGTTCTCGATACCAAGATCCGAGAGTGAAACTCTCGACTGGTTACCAGACACTGGAGTCCTGGATTCAAGACTCGAATCGATCGAGACGGTTAATCGTCTCTCGAGGAAAGGAGGCAGAGATACGGTTCCGCGGCACCGAGGAACGCTTCGACGTCGAGGCGAGTTTGTCCGTGAACGGGCGCGTCGACGCGATTGGACGAACGAACGAGAATCGGTCGCGATCCTCGTCGGCTGCTTCGAAACTCGAACTGATCAGGAGAAACGGGGGCCTAGCGCCGCCGTTCCCAAGGACTGGTCCCAACCGGTTCGACACCTGGACGATTTTCGCCAGTGCGGCAGCTGAATGCCCAGCCTCTTGCACTCGTGCGCGTACGCGGTGAACGATTCGCAGTAGCAGTTCTCGCTGGGGCACTCGCACATGTCCTGCAGGCAAGCCTTGTAATACATGGTCGGGTTGACCTTCTTGTGGCACGCGTCGAAGATCTGCGACCTCAGCCGGTTGCATAACCTGCGCATCGGGATCGAATAAGGAAAGAAATATAACAATCAAGCACAATACGAAACAGAAAGTCTCAGATTGTAAAATGATAAAGGACTTTTGGTTCACATCGATACGATGATGTGCACGTTGCTCACCGATGATCCTTCCGTCCTCTGCAACGTCTTTCTCTGCCCACGTTGGTCGCAGGCTTTGGCCTGACGCAACTCCTCTTGGCTCCTACCGCCCAGGATTGGCCGAACGGTTGAGGATCCTGCAGCAGCCTGCCCCGCCTGTTAGTAAAGTCATCCTTCGGTAGGGAATTGAAGTTCCCGCACAGACCGCAAAGTCTACCCCTGTACGTTGTCGGCGCCGATACTTCGAGGAAGCTTATCCCGTCCCACAGAACCTTGATTCCGATTTGCGTGCTTACGACGATACTGTCCACCGTCCGATTCACCTCCAATCGATTCGCCACCTTGTACGGCACCTCCACCTTCTTTCCATTCACCTTCACTCGCATCCTCTGACCGAGATTCACCTTCAAGTCGCCTACCTACGGCCACCAAACATACAGAGCTCGTACACCCGGTCCAGTGTGGCCAGATGGGCCGCCTTTTTCCGTCATGCACAATGGAAAACAGTGGCATACTATTATTAGCCTGTGTTATGGGCACAGGCCACATACAGCTACTGTGTTATGATCATAGCTCACCGTGGTACCACAGTAAATTTTATCAACTGGGCACTAGGACGACACCTGGCGTTTAACCGCTAGTTGGCGCTACTATGATGTAGTATACAGAATCAAGATGGCACGACTTGAACGCCTTATCGTACAATGTCCAGCTACATTCGTCGCTAAGTTTCATACATTAGAAACAATACATTTTTATAATGGGGTTCGTGTGACCCGGACTAACCTATTTACGACGAATCGCATTAGTCGCTAGGAAATGATTATACTCTGTGAATGACAGTCGGAGTTTAAAATAGGTTATCAACCTGATTAAACTTCTATTTGTTCACTCGAAATGAGTAACGCGGAGTGCCCAAGGTTCTCGGGGAATGAAATTTTTTAATTAATTCTGCGTTGGTAGCATTTGAATATCAAACATCCGGTGACTCGTCCTAGCATACACGTTGACCATGGTCCCAATTATACATTCGAAACATATGATTCACTGTCTAAATACTTCGCATAGATGATATCAAACAATAAATATAACTTTTGATATCGCAAAATATTTCTTACTTGTATCAGGACTAATACGATACCTATTCAGCAAACAATAATTTCACTCCTGAATCGATAATCGATTTTAAACGTTACGTATTGACAAAGCACTGTTATTTTATAACGACTCAAACGAATTATCACGGAAAGGTTAGCGATGCTTTACCATGAAATTTCATAAAACGGCAACAAATTGGGTATACGTATGTTTTTTAGACGCGATAACTCAAGTTTAACCCTAATTCTGTCTCCTAGAACTTTCGATTCTCTCGTTGCACCCACCTTTATAGCAATTGTCTTGGTCCACGCGGAGAATCTCGTCGACTTGGCGTCGTTGGTCACCCGAATGCTGAACGTGTGGCCCGAGCAATCACTGGCCAACTGATACTTGCACGCACCCTTGAAGCTGTAAAACTTTCCGTCGAACGTGCGATAGTGCGGATCCCCGAAGACCGTGCACACGCCGTCGCCTGCACAACGCGAAAGATCGTGTCGGAAATTTGTCGGCGGCTGATGGCTGCGCGAACGCAAACGGTTACATTACGATCGAACGACATTACTTTCGACGCAACGTGGACAGCACTGGCCCTCCGGGTGTTCCAGCCTCGAGTTCGGTGGGCAGGGTAGATTCAATGGCGGGCACATCGGCATCGCGCACCGCACTTTGCCCTGTGTGCAAGCGCATGCCTTGCAGGAATCAAGCTTCCAAGTTTCGCCATCCTGCCTAGGACAAAACAGAACCTTTAAACCAAGAAAACCAGTCGAAATCGAGGTTTCTAGCGATTTTAATAATTGTCATAACTTTACGACAGTATTACCAATGTATTAGCGTGGTCTTTACGATTACAACGAATCCAAACGCGACCTGAATCGGACCATTTTGAATTATATGATATCGTAATGATTTCGGAAAAAATTTTACTGACGTATAATCCAAAATAGGGAGAAACTCGGTAATTCTACTATAAAGATATAATTAGAAATATATAAAATTGTATATTGGATTAGCGGTTGACACGGATGAGGTTTCAAGTTTAGGACAACGAGCGCATGATTCGTCTCCGTCATTCTCGGTTTATCCCATTCGCGTGTCGCGCAAGACAAGAATAGCTACCTACCTCGCTTCCGAGCGATTTAGTAGTTCCGATTTCGCTCCTTAAGCACGGGAACTAATATATTATTATTATAAATACTCGCCCCGTAAGTTTTCCCGGCGTACGTGCACGACGGTCGAATTTCCTCGACCTCAGGACACTGGGGACAACAACGACCCGGAAGAACGGTCTGGTGCTCGCTGGGGCAGTCGTGGACTGGACACGTTTCTCTGACGCACGACACGGCCGAATTTGAACAGCTGCAGCGCGTGCACTGGTCGGCGTAAAACTGTTTGCCAGAATTGTAGATCATCGTTCCCAGCATGCACGCGCCCTTTGGCGGTGACAAGTATCTTCCGCTGCCTGTAGGCGCAATCGCGAAAGAAAAAGAGAGGAAAACACGAAAATTAATGTAAAGCTACGGTCGTCGTACGAGTTCTACAGGCTGGATAATTTTAACTATCTTTTTGACTACCGAGCACTATAATTATTCTGGATGAAACATCGCGCGTTAAATGTTTCTTAAAATTTCGCAACAGTAATTAGTGGCTGGTTTTTGGTCTCATTCTACGTTATAGAATTAACGAAAACAACTTGACCGTATAAAAATGTTTTGTTATTTGTAATATAAGAATATCGGTTTAAAACTGTGTCAGAGTTGCGTACTGTGAGGTTACGAGCGCACCGTAATATTATTGTTTTGACGCGTGATGTTGTCGGCCCGTACGACCTTGCTGCGGTTAAAGGCAACGGTCGCGAGGTAACAAACGCGTTCGAAAGTAGAAAAACGTTCGAGATACCTCTGCAGCGGGGACAACACTCGCCGGGATCGTGAACGATCCTCGTAGAAGGACAGTGCAGCACGGGACAAGCCTGTTTGGCGCAGATCAGCCGACCCCCGTTGCACCTGCAAGTCACGCAGGGGTCCTCGGTCGTCGTTACCGATCTGTCCGCTGTCACCATTTGTCCGTTCACGTAGCATCCTGCAGATCGCAAACAAAAAAATGGCATCGAGTTCTAATCGATTCGTTTCGACGGGATATCGTGCTACGATCGATCGCGCAACAGAAATGGAAACATCTACTTATTTATTTCTACCTTGACGATGTACAAGTTGGGATACAATTTAGTTCGTTGATTTCTTTAACGCAATTTAAATTTCTTTCAAGGACAATCTCTCCGGAGCATCGTACTTACCCGCACAAACTGGACAACATTGACCGGGAGCAGCCGGAATGGGCTTCGAGCATGGCGTGTAACAGTGCAGTCGGGACTCGGTGATCACTCCCGCTTTGCAAGTGAGGATCCTGCACGGGTCTGCTCCTTCCGTCCACTCGGTCTCGGACTCGTGGTACACTCCGTTTCGCACGCACCCTTCGAACGGTAAGTACAAGTTCGTTTGTGTAAATAGAGATAGATATTTCTTTTTAAAACTGTACACCGAACGATAATTAAATATAAACCCTCGTCGGTCGTGCGTCACCTCTGACGCGACAGTGCAATTTTACCATGCGAGTCGTACGTCACGTGGGACGTGACAAGAACGAACAAATTGAAACCTGCTGATTGCCGCATGCATGAGTGCTCGCTTTCACATTAGAGTAGTTACGCTCCAGCGGTCAACACGCTCAGCGACATTTGCGTCATTACTTTAATATTTCATTTTTTGTTTTTAATTATAACAACGTGGCGTACAATGGTGATGACAATAGCGAAGTTTACGATGACCGACGATTCTGAGAGTTAAAATGTATGGGGGTGGTTCCTATAATCCGGGGACACTGTGCTTGATTCCACGACGGATTCTCGTCGGATGATTCGCGACAGCGGCGTTGACAGATTCGTGTCGATTATTCGGTCCGCGTTGAACGGAAAACTACCGGGGGCGACGTAATCGCGCGCGGATTCGGAAGAGTCCGCCGCTCAAAGGCGAGATTAATGTCGCCCAAGCGAGGAATTTTGTCGCTGGTCGCGCGAACAGGGACGGGGCTTGCGTCACGGTTAACGTAATTAATAGAGAATGAGATAAGGAGGCCGCGGTTAAGCGGAGCATCTGTCGGTCGACGGCTGCCGGGTTTGTAAACAGTCGCATGCGCCGATGCCGAAGTTCCTTGGGTTTATCGGCAGTATCGGCGAACAGTAGCGCCTTTGTGCCCCGGGAACAATGCTCCGAGCCGGGCATTCCTCTCTTTTCCTCCCTCTCTTCCTCTTTCTCGGGAGCGCGCTCGTGACCCTCGCCATAGCGAACAACCGGGTCGGTCCTTTGCCCGAACCAATTACAGGGGCCATAGACGTAACAATTTTTCGTACGATAAACACGTTCACTGTCCGCTGACCCACATGTGGGTCAGGGCGGTTGTGACTCGAGAGTCCAGCCGAATAAATCTCGTACGCGCCGATAAACTGCAATATTTTTCTTGCACCGAGAAGTTTAGCCACGTCACAAGGACACCGACGCATAGTAGTTGGGACAAGATAGCGAAATATTGTTATGAAAATTTCAACGACACTGTGGACGTTCGAATCTGTATTCGCCATTCTAATTACAGACGACAAGGATCGTTTCTACTTGCGTAATTTTTTTCATACGTGCGTCGAATTGTTCTAAAACAACGTTGTCGGCGCTCTGTCTGTTAGTTTTGTTAGAACGATTCGGATGTTGAGAGGGGTTTCCGTTCTTATTTTCATACCTTTGCATCTGTGACAGCATTCGTCTTCGCGCGGCTCCAGCAACGTGTAGCAACCTTCGATGCTGGGGCACTCCTGTTGCTTCCTGCACTCGACGAAACCATTCTGCAACAGATAAAAGACGACGCTGTAGTCGCGAGCTGCAGGTTCATGAAGCTACCGGTTGATATTTAAGGTGACCAAAGTATTAACAAACTTTAAGGTCATTTTTACGAACAAAGAAGCAAATACGTGTAACTTGTTTTTCGAGGTTCGTTTACTGGTCCTTCCGAGATATCAGTGACCATCCTGTTTGGCAACAATAAAATTAATAAACATTTGTATAATTTATTTGCACGAAAACTTATGTTGTCATTAATGTCTAAAAATGAGAAGATACGAATATAAAACTAATAAGAAATCGAATAATAGTTTACTTCTGTTAGTTTCGTTGTGTGATAGGAATGATGGGAAAAAATATTAGAAAAAAAGCATTATTAGTTCGGAAGAGATAAATATTATGATAAACAAACAATTTTTCTCTAAGTTATATTTTTCATGACTTCAAGGTCATCGATATTTTTTTAAGTAGAACTACATATTTGTATCATCGTGACGTAATAGTTGAGGTCAAGATCAAGTCAATCATCTAGATAGCATGACTTCTATGCGTTCCTGAATAAAATTCCTACAAATAATGAAAAAAAAAAAACATTGTTTCAACAAAATTTCGACTCCGCATTTTAAATTATTTATTTGCATAAAAAAAATTGATTTCCGATAATATTTTTTTGCAAATAATCAAGCCGGTGATTAATGATTACAAGTATTTAGTAATCAATAATTGTGATTAATGAACAACCCGGCTAATCAAACCGTACGTATATTCATTAGACATCATTAACAAATTATTCGTTAATCACGAAATGGTTACACTTCTGATTATGATTGAATCGATACGTGAATAATAAGGAAGCTAAAAAAAAAACTGGCAGCAAAAGCTAAAATCATCTTTCATTGAATAATTACAAATTACTGATTTATGATCGCAGATTACGAATGTCGTACGTGATTACTCGTTAATGTCAGTGATGATTAATTGACGAAGAAATACCGTAATAACGTTTCTTCCGTTTCCTGTATACACGATGCGTACGATTTAGTACAAATACGATAACGATACGACTTTTTGAGAAAGCTGAAAATATATTCCAGAAGAAATGAAATTTTTGTCCGACTTGGGACATTTTACTTAAAAAATTCAAAATACGCGAATAGGTTAGAACGACACGGGTTTTTGCTGCCATTTGGAAATTCGTTTCCCGACGGTGGACGTCCCGATCTCGCATTATATGTATACGTGACACGGCTATCGTCCACTCCCGGTGCAATTATTTCTCTCACTCGGTTATCGCGTCCTATAATTAAACCCTTGGGATTTATCTCGCGGCCGAATTGCGTAAAGCAATTTAACACGGGTCACTGGTAGTCGTGTAGCGAACGCGAAGAAGGTCGCGGCTCTCGAAAATAACAAAGATTACGGTCCGTCTGTGCGCGAACGCGAAAGGGGGCTTCCGTTCGCGCGATGCCCGCCAGCGAAATCGAAAGGAATGGCACGAAGAAAACGAGCCTCGAGACGTCCTCGAGGTCGATCGGTCGGATCGAACCAGAGTCGGTCACATGTTTTATCTAGATAACGAATAACCAATCCGACTAACCAATGGCGGTTTATACAGGGTGTCCGATACATCCACGAATGCAAATTTACTCGTAAACTATCCGATGCACGAATAACAGCGCGGACAGGAGATCGAGCGGCAGTGGTCGCACAAAGATGGCGCACGTTTTTCGTAAACGGAATCATCGTGCAAAGAAGTATCAAGCTATTTAAGCGGTATCGGCACGTCTGTTAGTCGGGTTATGTTTACATCGCTCGTAGAAACTCGTCAATGAGGACGACCTCGTGAACGTTTTCGCATTTAAAAAAAATATTAACAAGCAAAATTACTACCCGACGTAAAATATATATACGTTATGTAAGCCATATAACCGTACGACCAGTAAGAGAGGATTATCGGCGTTATAAATGGCGGGTTCGAGTTGCTCAATGAAAATGTTCTCCGAATACCTATACGACGAGTATTTTATTCGTGAGTCACGAAGACGCGTTTTTCTCCAGATAAAACTTCTAACGCCACGGATAGCGAATAACGATTACCCGGGATAAGTAGAAACGTATAAAAATGTTTCTATCCGTATCGTTATCTGGCCGAAGATTTATTCAAAGTTATTCGAACAACAACTGCGGATCGAACGATCGGAGGATTTACGACCGTTCCGTGCGACGTCAGCGTAATCGATCATTTTTGATCTCCCCTCGAACCGGCGAATAATTGTGTCGCTCGCAGCTGGCAGGATTCGCTTCTCGAGTCGCCGTGGCACGCCAGACCAGAGAAAACGAGAATCTCTCCGCGAGTCGACGAACCAAACGGCCAGATAATTGTCGGGGCTAGCCGACTGTCCTGCTAACATCGCGCTCGCGGGAGCATCATCGCTTTGGACGATACTCGGAAGATTTTTCCGCCCCACAGGTCTAGATAGCGCGGCCGAATCGCGAAGCGAGACGACCTTTCGAGCGACTCTTCGAACGAGAATACATATATCGGCGAGTATGTGTCTCGGGACGTTTAGCGACGCGAGCCTCTTGCGCGATCGTTGGACGTTCTTAGATAAATATATTATACAGGGTGTATCCTAACGCTTCAACGATCGCACATTTCGCGCAAACAATGGCGACGACGTTAAACACCACAGGACACAGTTGGAAACATTTTTTATGGTGCCCCCTGGTTTACAATCTCCAGTGAAGTGGTTTATTCTGTGCACTTTAATAGCACACAAGGAAAAGCAACGGAAAGTACTAAATATATTCTTGTATATTTTAATATATTATTCTTAGCAGGAGTCATTAAGAAACGAGACAAGATCATCGTTTATTTATTTAGTAATGAATAAAAATTTTCGATTGTTTTGTGTTAGGAATCGGGGTTGAACGAAGAAATGTTTTTCAGTGGACCCAGAAATAAACATCCAGCGGATATAGATCTGGGGAATGAAGAGGTCAGGCAATAGGACCTGCAGAACCGATCCATCTGTTAGAAAGTCGTTCGTTCAAGAACCGTCTGGGTACTCGGCTGAAATTGGACGGTGCACAGTTATGCATAAATCACATGCGACGTACAACGTCTAGTGGAACTTCCTCCGATAATTCATGCATCTGGTTACTCAAGAAACTGACAGAAGATAGCGATCTAATCTGTCTCTATATCGATCAGTACATGACCACCTGGGTTTCGTCGGTCTACGAAACATTTTAACAAAACGGAACTGTAACCTACAAAATTAGTATTATATCGTTTCTACTCTACTCTAGTTGCGTTGGAACATTCGATATATTATATCGGAAGAAAATTAGTTGCGACGAAGGATTTGGTAATTATTTTATTGATTTAACTTTCGATTATACGATCTTGCGTTTTTTCAAATTTAAAGTCGAATTACGATTGAAATTTTGTTTGTATTCCGTGAAATGCAGTAAAGTCGTTAAATAAATAAATAAATACCTTGGCGAATTTACCTTGCATATGCAGTTGAAGCACTTGGTGTTCGGGATCTTGTCGACGGTAAAGTCTTCTCCCTCGACGTCGCAAGTTTCGCGACTACCTGCAATCAAAACCCACAACGCTAATCACAGCGGGAACAGAATCCGAGCAATGTCGCGCGAACGGATTGACGGGTCGGTGCGTCTCGCGGTTGCGAGATATCGATTTCAAGTCGCGATAAATTCGCGCGACATCGTCCCGCCCAACACCGGTACCGCGGATCAGGAACGACGCACAGTGGCCAATTAAAAAAAAAATCTAGCTATAAAACGTTTAAAATGCACGTCGACGTTTACGGCCTTCGATTCGAGTTCTAATCAGGAATTGCAGAATGGTCGTACAATTGTATTACTTATTGATCCGTACGGTGTAAAGTATTTATTAGATTCGATAAATAAAACTATCTATAGAAACGAATCGCAGACGCTACGCTGCTGGACGCTCGCTCGGAGTGTATTTGGTGAATCGTCTAGAAATTTACGAAGGAAAATGGGCTTAAATATTTCGAGTTACAGAGATACCACTGTATTCGAATAGAAGTGTCTTAGTATTCAAATAGTAATATTCGAAAAGTGTAATATTGGTACAGTGTCGTTAGAAAATGAGATTTTTGGACGGTTTTGTTTTTTGACTCGGCGAAGGCTTTGAATTATTTCGAACAATCTCATCCCCAATTCTGGGCCACTGCGCGTCGCGTCGATCGGAAGCGGACGCGGACGCGGAGACTGATGCGGATGCGTGCGCTGGTGTTACTTACGTGAGAGGTTCCCCGTTTTCGGGACCTGCGCTCGTACTCGATCAGGCCTGCCGCGCGAGTCGTGCGCGCGCACCGAACGGCAATAATCTACGGGGGAGATCGATGGTTCGGCCAGCCCTATTCCCAGACGCAATCCATCGATAATGATCTCCGCTGCTAGGTCGGCGAAGCCACCGTCAACGTCCCTCTCGGTTCCCTCGCGCACGTATTCCTGCACACTTTAAGCAACTTTCTTTAAAACGTGCGCACTTTTAGCTACCATCGCGGACCACCAACTCCGAGCTACCCGGGTACGCTCGGTTACCCGCTAAATTTTCGACTCCTACACGCTTTCCAGCCTGGCGCACCACGGTTTTCCATGCCGTTCCTCGTCTCCCTTTCTCTCGCCATCAACCGCCCCTCCCCACCGCCCGCTTCCCTTCTCGTCACGTGGCGGTACAGAATTCAAATCGTAGCGCGCCAAAAATGATCGACCGATTTCAGCGGTAGCTACACCTTGAAAAATATTCGACGAGCGATTTTTTTTTAATTCAAAATATTGTAGTTACGTATAATGAAAAGAACAGTATTGTTATCTAGCTATCCAGGGCTGAGTTTACCGTGTCTTGCGTGGAGAAAAATGTTAAAAATTACTTATTGATTATTGTCCAAGGTGTAGGTTGTAACGACATCAAAGATTTTTGGCACGTTAGGAATTAATTCAGGCCCAATGTGCACCGTTCTCTTGGTACACCGAGTGACACGAATCTGTACCGCGCGAGGGGCTGCTGCCGGGACAAAATGGCCGGTGATGACATAGAAAAGTAGGAAAGTGAATGACTTGCCACGTGACTCCCGTGACATTATTAACTGCGTCAGAAGACTTGACAGAAATATTCGAACGATGCCACCTGTTTGTAATAAAATTTATTCAAATATCTGTATTGATATAAATTTTATTGCGAACAAGTATCGCTATTCGATACACATATTTGAATAAACAAATTACATTGTTTAAATATTTAAGTCGAGTCGTCTGATGCGGTTAATTGCGTCATGAAGTCACGTGGCAGTGTGACGCGCAGTGTTTCCCCACTCCCTTAGTCTCCTACACCACCGGCGGCCATTTTGTCCCGGTTAGTTGCAACTCTGTACATGCCCTTCGGGCGGCACGAGTCACTGCCACCGAATGTACCATCGTTATCGGTGATTGCGATGTTCGCACGATTTTGTTACCAAAGATTTTAGAACGATTCGAAAACGACGATGCTCCTATCATTTCCACGAAAACGTGGCGTTCCACGGTGGCGGATCGAAAGTTACGCGGGAACCTCGAAGAATTCGAAAAGTTTCGCGTGAACTTTTCACGAATCCCATCGGACATGCTTGACGTGTCTTTTTTTTTTTTCTTTCAAGTGCGCAGGAATGCGTGCGAGAAAGGACGCGGTGTTGGCGTTGGCGTTCGCGGCCGGTTTCTTCACGTTCACACTCTCTCTCTTTCTCTCTCTCATACTCTCTTCCCCCATCTTTCTCTCCCTCGTTTCTTTCTCTCTGTCTTTCCCTCTCCTGGCCTCGAATATCGTTTCGCAAAACACGCGAAAGTGAAGAACGTTAGCGAAATGTCGCGAGAAACTCGAGAGAACGCTTTTTCCCGATTGCGTTGTTCGATTCTTCTTTCAACAAGACCTGTGTCCAATTGAATTCTACTTATCGAAATGCCGTAGCAATCGCTAGTAATAAATAATTCATTTTTATTTATTTACCCGTTGAATTACTGTTTTTGTTGTTGTTGTAAAGCCAACCCTAAAACCAATCATAGCCTTTTAACGTCGTCAGGAATACTTGGAATGCCCACAGTACGGCAATGCCCGCTTTCAAGTGACAAAAGCGGGGTAGTCTGCGGCGACCGTCTCGACGGAATATTTTCAAACGTTAGGCGTCGGAAATCGCGCGTCGCGACAGAGATTTTCACCCCATGCGAGGCGAAGGGAGAAAGAGAAAGAGAGAAGAGTGGCGCGAAAACAAAGGGAAACGTATATCCCCTGCGCACCACGCGATACATCGACGGACTTGCTCTCTCGAGTCATCGAGTCGAGATCCGACCTGACTAGGCGCAAATAGACCGGCAGATAATGGAGATAGACTAAGAATAGAGCGTTTAAAACTCGTAAATAGAGCGTGACGCGCCTCGCTCGCGGTTCTCGCGAGAACGCGAGCGCGATTGACTTTCGATCGCGACCGGATCGTTCCTGAATTCGCGAACTCGACGACTACGAGCGCCTCGAGGGGTAATCGCTCGCTCGGCTGCGCGCGCGCTCCTTTTCGAAAGTCGTAGCGCACGACGCTCTTATGGACGCTCCGAACTCACCTATTATGCTCTCCGAGGCGTCGCAACGACCGACCGACGAAAGGAACGCCAGGGCCAGAGCTAGGGCCAACGGCGTCGAAGAGACTCGCGTCGACTCCATCTTCCCCTTCGCCACCGACGGTTTACTGGAAAAAAAAGAAGACAACAGTGTCCGTCAGTCGCCACGTTCTGTTGTATCGTTACGGGCAATACCAAAGTTTCAGCCAAAATTTCGTTTCCGACTTGTTTGCAAACTTGTGCAACTTTATGTCAAAGACCAAACCTTGCGTCGGAGTGGCTCGTTGTTACGTGCGCCTGCAAAGATGGCCGACGGGAAAATGGCACTCGAAGGGACGCATGGGTGCGAGGGATAGATCCTCGAAGCCACTGGTGGGCCGCGTAAAACTCTTTTCGTCGCGGTGGAGCAAACGTTGCCGCCCTCGAAAAGGTGCTGCCCCGGGCGGACCATCCCCCCCACCACTCCTCCCCTAGCTACGTTACTGGTCCAGCGGACGTTCAGCGACGCGCAATAACCCCCGAGTCGCAACAACAAACTGAACGCGAAGAAAGGAGCGCGCAGAGATCGGGAACCGTGCGGTTCTCGGTTGTTGTGCGCCGCGAACGCAGCACGATCGACCGTTCGCGACCGATTATTGTCGTAACCTTCCGTCCGTGAGTATATTTGCGCTAAATCTCCGTATATTTTCACGAGTCACGGGCGCTCCGACGCGGAATCTTTCTTCGAAAATCCATAACAGCCGGCTCTTGCGGTCGTTCCAAGAACGACGCAGTTACGAGGCGTGTCTCGGCTGACGCCGCAACGTTCGACCGACTAACGAGCGACCTACGCGTCCCGTTCGTCGACGATCGGTTTTCTGTTGCCCGCGTCCTTCCGCAGGTTCGTCGCGACGCTCGCGGTTTCGAGTCCTTCGCGAGATCGCTTCCCCGAGACGCGATCGAACGCTTCGGGGCTGGCGCAAATCCAACAGAGAGACCGGCTTACTCCACGCTGTTTTTCCCTACGCAAATAGACTCTTTATTCAGGCTTGTCGCAAACAAATCGAGCTATTCTATTTCGACGTTTCGACTCGAGTTCGAGCCATTCTCGGAGGAATAAAATAATACGGGGCACGTCGTCCCGTGACTCGTCGGGTTGCTTCCAAAGTATACGTTCCAAAAAAAAAAAGTTTTATATCAAAATTATACAATATACGGGAACTTCTGATACTGGAACGGTTTTTCTGTTTAGGTCGTCGCTTTAGCCCGGTACTTGCACAAAACTGTTTCACCGACGATCTTGAAATCAATAGACAGTTTATCAAGTATTCAAGCTTTTATCTATGATAAAAATTATAATCTACCAGCCGCATACGAGACTTTAAATAATGGGAACGACGAAGGTCCCTTCTACGAAGATCTATTATAGTTGTGTAACGCTAGATGTGTGCTGCAACTTATACCTAGTATAGTTCCAAAAGCAATTTCCACACTCGTATCCCCCCTTCTCCCTTTGTAAGTTAGAGAGCGGTGCAGAACCGAGTGCGATTGATTTATGATCTAGCAAGATGTTACAAGCGTAAACAAACATTAACTGACCTCGACGTATAACGGATCAAGTTAACTTTCATATACCCATTTTATTGTTTGCAATGCAATGTTATGTTTCTGAGGTAAGCGAGCGCATTTGGAAACGTTCGTACAATGTTTTCAACTTTGCTCGTCGCTGTAAACTCAACTATTGTTTATATAGTATTCATCTATTTGTTTATACACAGCATGCCCGGCAACAGGTGTCGGATACTTTAATACTGCGAGTACTGTAACAGGTTTTGTCTGAAACTACGCGTGGGGCCATCCGTCTTGGAATTTACCATGTTTAATGTTAGCGTAGGTAACAAGAAAGGTTAGGTTAGGTTAGGTTAGATATAAAATACAGAAATAGTGGCTGTTAAATAACAAGAAAGTTTCGAACGTTACACATTTTTCTTCTTAATCTTCTCAAAATATATTAATTTATATATCAACAATTCGTTCTATTATCGCAACTTCTGCAACATTTTCAACCTGATTTTACAATTCACGCTACTCAAGTTTCTGTCATCGATTTGTTTTTCAATTAATTGATTGGCTAACTCTTGTAATATCCTTCGCCTGCTCGTTTCTCAGAAGCATTCCGATGGGCTGTTATAAATAAAGAATATGCATTCTCCAGCAACAATGCGTGCTAATGTATACAATATTAATAGAGGCCACCTTCATCTTCTACGTTTGTATAATTAGTCTCTTCTCGGTAGTTTCCTTTTTTTTTTTTATCAATCTATGACCAATTTAACGTTTTTTGCCTTATTATAAGTTGAGAAAAAAAATTGGTTTTCAAAGTGAATAAGTAAATAAAAAAATCTTATCGTGCCATTAGTTCGCCATCATAGATCTAAACGGTGCCGCGTGCTTAACATATTCCCAATCAATTGGGGAGATCTCCTTTGCGCTACGCCGCATTATGCTAATCAAAGATAATATTAACAGGCACTAGATAAGAGTTCATTTTTGTAGGATGTAAATATGTAAATCACTTATACTGCAAGTCTTATGCAGATTCGTAATCTTTTTCGAACCTCGATCAACTATTCCCTATTTGCAATTTAAAAACAAATAATTTCATTGATTTAATCAGAATGTAAAATAATTTATCTTTTCTACGTTTTGTTTTCAACAACATACGATTTTTTTTATCAATTATTCTTAGTTCAAGATGTTTAAAAAAAAAATAGGAAAAGAAGATGGAAATTTTCATATATTTTCCATATTGTACAAAATAACGAGTGTTGAAACAATATCGTAATATATGATTAACACTCGATAATTGTCAGCACGATCAATACTTTGCTATGATAACCTATATCAAGTTCATAAGCCAACACAGCGTTATTTACCTCAGCAACGAAGATACTCTGAATTAAATCAAGCATTATACAATATCTAGTTAGAGAATACGAATTATTCATGAGAAAATGATTACTCGCGAGAAAAATAACTGGCAATACATTTTCCGGTTCAGGGAGTCCCCGAATCATACAGGTGGACGATTTTTAGTGTTACCTGCTTTCTCTAGATGTCGCTAGAAACATTAATTTTCATTCGTTTTTGTAGAATAAAATATACAGGAATTCGGGACACAGAAATTTGTCCTTTCAAGCGGCAATTCAACGAAAAAAAAAATTTGTTTAATCACCGTTAAATAGTCTTAGACTCGCTGAAAAATTCACGGGTAAGAATCTCGAATGCCCATCGCTATTCGCGATATTGCGTAGCGTCGAGGTTACGTAACATCCAAGAGTCTCGTGCTTATTTAGGAGAGAGTTTTTAACGCGGCGCGTCTGCCTGGCGATAAATCGAATTGGAACGATCGAGACCGGAGAGATTCTCGACGGAGTCGGCGATTTTCGCGGGTCGTCGAAGGATAAGCAAACGACTGGACGGTGGCATGGATCGATAGAGCCGCGTTCGGTGTTGCAATCGAGCTATCGATCCGCGTGCACTCGTGGCCGCGATGCACGGAATTTTCCCTCGGCCATTGTCTAGCTCAGGGATTCTCAACGGGGGCCGTATGACCCTTCCTCAATGGGTCACTGATTTATTGGGGACCATGCGTAAAAAATACTAAAAAGTGAGAAAGCCACGACTGGGTGGACCACAAAAAATAATACCAAAATTATTAATATAATATTCAACGTCTGTGTGTTTGTGATTTCCCTGTAGCTCCTACCATTTTTGTCCAATCCAGATGAAATTTTGTTTCGTTGCTCCTTATGGCCCGGCAAAAAGTATAAACTATTTAGTTTGTGAGAATATTTAAACCGGGGAAAGAAATTCGCGCTTCTCGAAAGAGGCAATGTTTCGACGGATATTCCACTTCCCATTCAACTTAATTTGGTGTTAGTCGAATTCTCTATCGATCATTAGAAATTCGTAATTACTCGTATTACGTGTCATAAATGAACAGTTAATATACTATTGTTTTTAATAACGATCAGTAGTTAGGAGAGATGAAGGTCAGAGGGATGAATGAAACTTAGAAAGGGACCACGGATAAGAAAAGGTTGAGAAACACTGATCTAGTTCTCTCGCTCGCGTTTCCGCGCCGCGTATCCGGCTGGTCGCCGAGATTTTCATGCAACGTTAGGGCAAAATGTACAGTACTGCAAATAATTATAAACTCAAACGTTTTTTCTGCAATATTTCCAACAAGCAACTATCTTTTATCGTGTTCGATTTATAAGCATTTAAATAGAAGAGATTTCAACCATTTGTTTACAGAAACACGAGTGAGCTGTATAAGTAAAATCGTAACTTTGAAACTGTAGCATTTTTAGGTGATTTTTTACTGCCTTTTGAACATTTCTAAGAATCAGTCCGATCGCAAAGTGTTTCCATGAATGGAACTAGTAAATGAAGTTATAAGGTTATCGGTGTTTATTACACAAATGCTACGTTAAGAAATGCTTACAAACGTTTGATTTTGTGGACTAGATAATACGCGTATACGTATGTATATGTATATTAAACATTTAATAAAATAAGACGATTTATAATATTAACGATATATGTCTACATCGTATACCATCAATTAACATATTTGTAGCTTAATAATGTACTTTTTCGTTCCCTTCAAATTAAAAAAAAAAACAAAAATCTATGTTAATTATATTATTAATATATATTATTTAAAACCGCCCCCAAAAGAGTTACAGCCTCTTAATATATCATCTGAAACACTTTGGACACCCAGTATAACGGATAAACGCGACGCTAAGTGCATTTGCATCGCTTGCACCAACCTCAGACCGACTCTGTTAATGATTATGATTATTGAGTAATCGGTAATCGTGATTAATGAATGACACGAGTAATCAAAGCGAATGTGATCATTAGACACGATCAACTCATCAATCATCGATGAAGACACTCTCTCATTTACCTTTTTTATCCTTTTGAAAAATAATTCTATCCTCAACCGTCTCCTCGGGAAAAAAACTCAGCGTTTCACAAAACTGCATACGGTAACAAAGAACGTGAAACTAGAATGTGCAATAGCTCTAATGATCTTTAATAACAGCGTTGACTTCTCTTCGAACTCGGTTTAATCCTTTGACCCTCGCTCCACGTCCATTTGAACCCTACGCAAACTATACTTAATGCTTCGGGGTTCTCCAGGTTTCCTCGGTATAGCAATTTTCGCTTAGGTCGAGTCGAGTTAATAAATGGTCAAGTGAATAATGCTATTAATTGTTGGCCAACTCTGATTTTCAGCGTTCGCGTTCGTGTCCTGTTCGCTTTCACGCGCTCGCGTCAAGGATTCTCCGGATCGAGTAGCCATCCGGGGGCGATTCGTGGAGCAGGATTTGCATAGAATCTCGCGCGACACGACGGGAAAAAATGCGGCCAAACCTACGAGCACCGAGCCTAGAAAGTCGAGCGAAATTTTCCGCAATCCCGGTCGGATTGTAACGAACCATTTACGAAAATTGATTTTAGTACGAAAGAACGAACAAGAATCGTCGATATACGATGAAAGACCTTTTCGAGAAGTACAAGACGTTCCAAGCATTCCCAACAACCATGATAGGCCATAACTTTCGTTGGGTGTAGATCGAATTTAGTCGATACAATTTTATTAGGTTAAACAATTTTTCTTTTTATATATGTATATAAAAGCTTTTAAATTTAAATTTGTTGCAAGAAACAATATATATTAAATAGGTTAAATGAGTATTCTAACTCTATAGTTTATACTTCGTTAGTTTATGTGGACATAAAATAGAAAATCGCCGTCGTTACGCATATGTGACGTTGGTTTCTCACGAGAATCGGTGCGTCACACTTAAGTATCTACGTGACGCATGGTGGCAAACGTGTTAATAAAATATTTATTTCTAGAAATGCGTCAACCTTTAACTAAAAGGGACCTGTATAATGTCCGGATGACGTAATCCACAGAATCGTGCATTAGCAAGGGATAGGAACAAAAAACTAATTATTAATTAATTTACAATTTATTCGACGAAGAATAAATAACGAAAAATAAATGTCTTGTTCCGTCGTTATTGCTCCAGCTGCATCGAGGAATTTACCACTTTTGTGTTTGGTTGTTGCGATATTCGAGGAAAAATAGAACCGTAATTATTATGTGAACGTGAAAATTCGTGAAAAAAAATATGGAAGGGGGTGCCCGGTTATTGGCATAAGGATTAATTTGGTAAAGCTGGATTGCTAAAATACACCGTGCGACGGCGCCGTGAAGTCTCCGCCGGTCGGTCAGCGGAACCAAAAAGTCTCAGCAGTCCGACTGACCTCCTGCTCCTCGTCACATTGCCGGCTGCATTCTTCTACGAACACCGAACCGTCCGAGGTTTTATCCTCGACTGCTGAATCGGAGATAAACGGAACTCGTCTCGTCCATTAGGCTCGCAGCATCCGAGACGGAGAAGAGAATAGAGGAAATAAAATAAGACTAAGGACTCGACCACCTGAAGATCTCGAAAACGCAAAATAAGGCATTACCGTTTCAATCCTGGACGAGGGTCCTTTGTCACAAAATAAATTCATATTTATTTAGCCATTATACTCGCTGGTACGGTTGATCGTACACCTGTGAATGCTGTGCAATTATCAACATTTTAGTGTTTCTGTTGCTATTTACAATTTCTAGGTTCGGGATTCTTTAATTGCGTTGCCATTGTTTAACCTTCTCCCTTCGAGCTCTTTTAGATTTGACACTGGTATAGTTCGCTTGAAAACGGGGTAGGTAGCGATTTTTATCTCGTGCCGAGGCCTTGTCTCGCGCGTACCATCTGACAAAAAAAATGGATACCGAGAGAGCGACCGGGATAGAACGACTGCGAGCGAGTCTCGCATTACGTGCTTAAACCTCTTCACGGACATATTACTTTGTTCTAAATAAACAAAACTTCTAACTGATACTGCCCATGACATCTATCAACCTTGCGACAATGTACCTATGTTATGTCATTGGGAAATTCAATTGTGAATATTTACTTACAATTTCAATAGTGACGTTTATGTTACAATATTCGAAATAAGTTATAACCTGATCTATTGGTTAGTTCAAGAGTCATAACTTCTTGAACAAAAGTTAGTTGGAAAATTTACAATTTTCATTCTATCTTGGAAATAATATCGACGAAGATTATGAATAGTAACGAGCCTAAATGAGAACCTTGCAGTGCACCTGAGGATGCATTAATTATTCCGAGGTATCTTTGACTCGATCAACATGCAAACGACCACAAAGTTACCAGTCTATCCAATCTAAGATATTTCCGTAATCCTATGTTAAACAGTTTAAACATAAGTACTGTATAATCAACTCTATCTAATGCCGTCATAAAATGGGTATAGATAGTATCAACGTAAGAGTCAGATACGTAGCTGCAAAACAAAGCAAAGTTTGAAGTTACCGATCCATAATAAAGCCGTGCTGTTCTTTGTGTATACACATTTTATAGAGACGAAGGCAATTTGCAATTAACAATAGTAATAATAATAATTATCCACATATTCACAAACCCCTCGTCTTTTATATTTCTTTGTAGATTCCTCTTACCTATGAAATAGGCGCTGAAGAATGGCGCTTGTGCCTCGTGGCGGCACGAGGGTCGAGTGGAAGAGCGTGCTCCTTGACAAGAGTGATCGTTTTATTTACCTCGCTTTTTTCACGACGATCCTCGACGCTCACGAAACGTGGCACAGTCCGAGATTCCGGCATCGGCTCGACCGTATGCGCAATCATCTTCACGTAAACACGGTTTTGTATGGCACGAGCCAGTGAGAGAAATAGTGATAGAAAGAGAGAAATAGTTGCTTTATGACGTGTCTTGGAACAAGGTTCCTTAAATCGATAAGGTCGATCTAAATGGGTCATCAAGATATGTATATACATAAATTTATCCATAATAAAAAATACGATGAAAATTGGATGGTCTATGCACTGATGTATACGCTACCTTATCTTAAAGCAGGCGAAACAATGTGGAAAGATACTGTAGAGAAATACAAAAAATACAGTGACTAATAGACATGGCGTATTAATACTTCATGATAATACTCGGACCCTACAAAAATTGCATCGATGGAAATACGAGGTTCTTCCGCATCCCCCATACTCACCAGATCTGTCACCAACCGATATCCACGTATTTTTGAACCTTTCGAAACATCAAGAATATTAACTTGCTTCTAAGACCGACATTGTTCCTTGCGTTCCCAAACATTCCGAAGGCTTCGAATTGTATCGAGAAATACATGTACGAATGGAAACGACCAAAGGAGTAAACAAGAGTCGAAGTATGAAAGCAGAGACAAACAGAGGGAGCGTGATTGGGAAAGGGATACGGGAAACCGAGGAAGTCGAAAGACAAAGAGACGCGTAAAAGGAGAAAGGGAAAGAGAGGGAAGGCTGCGACCTCGCGTGCTCGAGCGCGAGTTTACCGGAGCACTCGCGGGCGACTTTGCCTCGTAGCGTCCTGAGAAACGATCGTTCTATCTCGCGTTCGATCGTTCGGGGAAAAAGAAGTCCGGCCCATCCGTAGAGTTCGTCGATCGAATTTGTTCGATCTCCTCTGTCCCTGTTCTCACCGCGGACCGTTCGATGGAAACAATAACAACGGCTGCAACGTCCTCGAAGCCGCCGAAGGTGATCGACGACGCGACGCAGAGAGGGCAGCTCGGCTCCCGACGAGTAACTGGAAGTAAGTGGCACGAGCTGTCGCGTGCAAGCACGCCACGGCGGAACGACAACAACGGAACAGGTGCGTGGAAACGAGAAGGGCTCGCGTGTGTGTCGGTATGCGAGCTGATACGGGGCGTACGCGTACGCGTACGCGTCGGTACGTACACAGACGCCTAGTTTACGAGCCGTCGTGGGCGATCGTAGCGGTGCGAGGAACGAAGGGGAACCGCGAGCCACCTAACGTAACCTACACCTAACCCAGACCTAACCCAGACGGGGTTCTGTTTCGCGTCGCTCGCGACATCTAGCACCGCGTACTCAGCTGTCAGACGGTTACGCGCCGTCTTCGATCCTCGATCGTGAGCGCATCGTCTCCCGATCTCACGGAGAATTCCACTCGCGGGGGGAAAAAAGCTTGGTCGCGCCACTACGAGCACGCGATATTCGACGATACGCTATACCTAGAGGGCGAAATAGAATTCCCATAACGTTGTTTCTATAAAAATACAAGTCTCACGGCTCTTTTCGTCAACCGTCGTTGAAACGAAGTAGAATCCTTGGCACTCACCTGTGTCGAATGTTGGCCGTCCTCGAGGGAGGATCGGAAGATGTTGACAGCGATGGCGGTATCGGGTATGCACGAGCTCAACCACCGTCGGAGCAACTCGTGGCCGACGACCGTTCGCTCGAAAAATCGCCACGGTCCCGCGACACTCGGCGTCGACACGTCGACGAGGCTGCTGCTTTCTCTTGGCCGCGGTCGATCGGGGCTCCGTTCATTTGACGAGTGAGAAAAATGTCCGTCTCGAGACGCGTGCACCGTACGCGTCCGCCTGTTGTGTTGTTGCGCAGCCACCCTCGGTGTTGCGGCAGCTTCTCTCGTGTCTCTCGGCAGGCAACGTGCACTCGCGCACGCGCACGCTCGCGTAAACGTCGTCGCGTTGAACCGCGCGCGCGGTAACGTTGCTCGCGTTGAAAATCGACCCGCTGCGTTCGCGACACGCGAGCCTCGAGCAGCAACTAGCAAACGATTCCGCGTCAGCTGCTCGCCGCAGCTGCACTGAAGTTCCGTTGCGACTTCCACCACCGTGCCGGAGCCTAACGAGGTTCCCCGTGCCGATAGAGGGGGGCCGGGGGCACCGCGGGGCGAGGAGGCGGCTGGAGTCGAGAGAGTGGTGGCTACGACGGAGATGGTCGTCGAGACGGCGGAGGTGGCGGCGGTGGAGCAGCCAGAGAAGCTGGAGAAGCCTGGTGGACGACCAGGAGACGAAGCAAGAGGAGGAGGAGGAGGTGGTCGCCGATAGAGACCAGGTCCACTCGGAACCGGAGAAGAGAACGGCGGCGTGGAGAAACTGCGAGGTTTTCGAAGAAGAGAGGGAGAAACGACTCGGTCGCGCTCCCGTACGTTACTTTTGCGACCGGACTAATTCGATTATCGTTTTCCAACCTTCTCGGCCACGTTTACTTATCGATCGTACGTAAACTCGATCGGGGAAAGCTTGTACCCTGAATAATCGACGAACGATGCTTACGAGAAGCATTTTAGTTTCGGAATGATTTACGTAACTTCGCGATGGATACTCGCCGAGTAATCGCCAGGGATTCGATTTTACGGTCGAAGCAAACTACGAACGGAACGAAGAGAATGAGAATTGCGGCGAGAGAAAATCTAGGAGGAAGGGAGAGATCGGACTGTAGAGGGAGAAACGATCGTTTGCTCTCCTGTACGTTGCGTTCGCGACGGGACTAATTCGATTATCGTTATTGATCCTTCTCGACCACGTTTACTTATCGATCGAACGTGAACTCGATCGGGGAAAGTTTGGTCCAGGGTTAATCGACGCGCGATGATTTCAGGAAACGTTTTAGTTAGATGATGTTTTACGTAATTTCATTGTAGATTTCTTGCCGACATCGCAACGCTGTGTTCGAACGTATGGCGTTTCGAAACTGAGATTTGCGAGAAATGAAAATCGGCGACTAACGGCCAGGAGGAAGGGAGAGGGCAAACTGTATAGTGGGAGAAAGAGGAGAGCTCCCGAGGCGGTTGTTGCGTGCGACGGGAGAAAAACTTTTCCAGTGGACGCGAGTGGAGAGAAGCTGCGGAAGCGCGGGAACGGAACGTTCCATAACGTTTCTGTGGCTTTCTGATTAGGACACGACAATTCCTCCTTTTGGAAACGATCGATTTATCGCATCGCGTGTTATAGAGAACACAGCTGTCATACTAGCCGATGATTAGGGTAAAGTGCCAATTACGAATAAGGTTTATAAACATTATATCTTGGGTCAATTACATGAACCATAAGATTGACAGATTTTTTGTTCTTAAAAGTCCCGATAAATAGCAAATATTTTTTGTAAAGTTGTTGTCTGGTTGTGAGAACACTATTATTTTGTTATAATAAGCTCCTAATTCAGACTCGTATAATTCCAGAAGTGAAAATAAAATTGAATGTTATAGAACGAGGACCACTTAACTTACACGGTTTTTATTGAAACGAAATCGAACATTTTGGAAAACTGCAAAAAACGAACTATGATAGAATTTCTTACGAAAGCTTCGATATGTTTATAAAATCGATAGTAGATAGAATATACACAAGGATCGTTCTCGTCGATGCTGCTTCTTAATAATTTATTTTTTTTCTTTTCGCTTCGTGTTACAGAGTTTTATTGTCCGTTAAATAAATTCGATTTAATCGAATCTAAGGTTCGTCGGAGAGAAACCACGCCGATCGCGAGGGAAACGTTCCAGGCGCGCGCCGTAAACCTTATGGGATGGACCGCGAAATTTGTTTGAATTAGCAAAATAAACGATTCGAAAACGTTGAACAGACGTTCCCGGACGATCTTGCGGTCAAATCCACGAAACGCGAACTATCGCGATACTATTTTCGACGAATCGACACCTTGGGTCTTTTCGCTTGGAGACAACTGGATCGCGTCTAAGAAGATTATAACCCTCTCAAAAACCGATGGAACACATTTAAAGACCGATATTATCCATCTTTTTTCCATACAAATTTTTGGAATTGTCATCTTCAGGTCCCGCGCTATCCAGTTTTCTATACAAATTTTTGCGATCAAGTTTCCTGTAAAAATAATCGTTCGGAAGATCTTTAACGACCCCGTTGGGAGGTCAGGTTAGGAACCAACGTATTAGGTAATACTGTACTCGCCGCTCAGTCTGGGGCACAAGCTCGAGCGATGGACAGGCTGTAAATTTTGCGAGGGTCGCGGAAGCCAGTCATTAGCGCGAGTCTTGACTATCTGCCCGTTCATCTGTGCGACCCTCGTTTGCGGGTTTAACGATTTTCGTCGATCTATGAAGTCGTCGAGTCCTCCGACCGTCGGCACTTACGGATGATTTATGGATCCGTTAAGACGAGCTCTGTTTTTTTTTCACGTTCCTTTTTTCGACAACACGAACGAATACCCTTCACCGCGAACTGTTCTCTCGCTGGCATTTTTTTCCTTGTTATTCGCGGCTGATCGACGGCTACGAGTTGACAGTCAAATGGACAGACGCATCATTTTTTATTTGGTCTGGATTTTCGTTTCTGGGTCGGTTGACATTGTTCACAAATATAAAAAATTTCGGCAACGTCAAAGGCGAGTCACGAGGCTCGTGAAATAATGTCTGCTCTATCCAAATTGTCCCCATTCGAACCCTAACTGAGGGTCTATGCGAGAGGAATTATACTGTGTAACGAATACAGGATGTCCCAGTGTTTAATAGCTAAAATTTGTCAATGGATTCTAGAGGACTAAATAAGAAAAACAATCATCCTATACTTTAGCTTTCAAGAAGGCGAGAAGAAATCTAATGTCTCGTAAGTTATTAACCAATAAATTTTATTAATTGGATAGGAGATATCGTGCCATAATATTGACACCATAAACATTCTCCCTAGCGAAGGAACTCGAATGTCATTATTTATGAAAGACGTAACCACGAGAAGATAGACAGGAATCTAGTAGACCCCTATGTTGTATTCGAGGGTTAACTCTTTCCCACTCGATACACGTTCCACAGATTCCTCCACTTCTCTTAAATATGCGGTTCGTTGTTTTATTCTTTCCCATTTCCCATGATATTCTATCGCTTCATCATTCGTCTCATCTTTGTATACAATAGCATTCTTTCGTTTATCTGATGTTTAAGTTAGATTATAAGTTAAGGATTGAGTTGGGTTAGGTTGTAAAACATCCTTATTAACCGAACCTCTTCCTTTCAACCTGCTTCCACGTAGTGTTCTCGTGGTTGCATTCCGGTTTTTTATTTTAATGCGACGAATAAATTTGTCGAAACGTTGATCGTATGATTTAGGTTGCACCCAGTTACCGTGAGCACAGTGGTATTTCCCGATCGAATATAAAATAAAATTGAAGCGTCGATCTATGTAGAAATTTAGAGAATGTTTATAAAAGAATGTTAATGTCGAAATGTGGTTCGAGATCGACAATTAGGGTGGAACGAAAGCGAGTTCGCGTGAAGAGGATGTTGTTACCGCGAAGAATGTTCGTCAGGTAGACGAAAAGTCGAAAACGCAGAGCGATTCCCAGGGGTTCGACGGTCCGATCGGGCCAGTGTCGGTCGGATATCGACCTCCGAAGAAGAGAGGCAATAGGTATTTAGGGTAGGAGTCGAGGAGAGAGGTAATTGGTCGGAACGAGAGCCCTGAGAGGATTCTAACCGCGCGCGCCTCTGGCCCCCTGTTCCCCTGGCTCGTTATCCCCGATTACCGCTCTCACGGTGACTTAGTCCTCCCCGAAAAGGGCTCCATTGGTGGTCCCGGAGATGGAGAATTTAGCAAGGTGGTCCGCTTTTAAATCATGCGCGCCGACAAGAAGCATCCCTCTACCGAAATATTGCCTGGCCACGATAACCAAAAACCGGTGCCCCTCGACGTCCACCGCTGCTGGCCCTCGGGCAGCGCGATATTACAGAGCGCAACTCTTTCCTTCGGTGTCGTAGAATCCTCCAGTCACCGGGTCACCTTCGAACCTTTCAGCCTTCCACCGTAGGAGGCACAAAACTATCGCTGTTTCGCTAGACCCGTCTGGTCGAAACAATTTAAAAATGTACTCTTTCAAGCACAGGTTAACGATAATAAATGTATTTAGATGCTACTGGTTCGGTGTCTAGATCGTGTCTGGGTCTCGTCTCCTCTGAAACAAAAGGGTGAGAACCTCCCACTTCTGTCACCTTCGAGAACGCGGCC
Organism: Colletes gigas; assembly: GCF_013123115.1. Lineage (NCBI taxonomy): Eukaryota > Metazoa > Arthropoda > Insecta > Hymenoptera > Colletidae > Colletes > Colletes gigas. Next base: position 36,619 of record NW_025106680.1, read on the forward strand.
TAAGTTAGCGCGGCGACATTAAGAGTATTCGCAGAATCTTACGCTAGTGATATTATCTAGTAATCATTAGAATCAAAAGGTTAGAAGTTTCACCAGAGTCCCTAGAAACTAAAGAACGTGTTCTAAATATATTTTTATATACGTCGAAAGCATAAAAGCATAAAAGCTCGACCAAAGCGACCAAAGTTTTTCTTGACGCGATCGACCAACGTCAATTGTGAAAGTAGATCGCGTAGTGTAACGCGGTTCAGTAGATGGGCAAAGTAGTTCAAGTGGTACCGCGGAGGATGATGCTGGAATAATTAAGCGGTTCAAGGGTAAATTTAGCGTGGCACGGGACGGCGAAATTAAACGGAGCGACGCGTGAATTCGATGGAATGTTATTTATGTTTTTTGCACCGTTAATCCAAATTTCGTCGTGGGGAACGTTGCTCTTTTTCCGCGGCGTGTTTTCGAGGCCGATCCACGAGCGGAGGAACGCAATCTCGAGCGTAAAAGGAAGAAGGTTGCGGCGTACGGTTCGTGCGTAATCTTGATCGCGTTTCCGGAAACGACGTATCCTGCCTTAGCCCAGCAGACGCGCGGGAGAGGTCGGGAAACGTTGGACCGCGAGGGGGGATGAGGAGCGACGGAGGGACACGAATCGAGCGTGCGTTCCTATTTAGTAGCCGAGGCAAAGAGGCAGCCTTTATCGGGCATGGTAAACTAATTAGCGGCGCTCGCAATCAATTGCTTCCGGAGGCAATGGCGGCCGTTCGAGGAGACGCGAGAACGGTTCCCCGGGTCCCCAGCCAACGGAGAATCGTTTCCTTCCCGCCCGGGTCTCTTCCCTGGAACAGTACCAGCAATCACGTAGACTCCGTTCGTAAAGAAAGACGTTGGTCACTGGACTTCTCACTCAAGAGATTACAATACGAAAAACCTAAAAATAGCCACCGGTTACATTACGGGTATTAACGCTATACTTGGAACTTATAATCGTCATGGCCACCATATTTGTTTTTTCCGAACCGTGTTGTAACTCCCAATCTTTATTTTTCCTAAAATTAATTTGACGAGTAATTTCTCTTAAGCCTCGTTCCTTGCTATGAGAGTTTTCCTATGAGAGCGATTGGAACTTAGAATCATCATGGCCGGCATATTTGTTTTTCGAACCGCATCGCGAAAAGATACACAGCTGTTGAAAATTAATGGTTGTTCGAACGATATTATACTTCCATAAAGCAGCACGAAGGTAAAGTAACGAGCACCGGATTGTCTTTTGTGGTTTTCATGTTATTTCGACCCAAAGTTCGATCGGTCTTGTTGGAAACCCCGCTACATGTGCGAATTCTCACCTCTGCAAATATTATGTCGTCCGAGGAGTTCGTACCGCGATACGTAAACGTACTTTTGGGGTTATGTTTTCCAAACGAAGAGCAATAAAATGCACGTTGGAATTCTCCGGAGCTATTCGAGGACAGCCTAGATACGTACGTCTACGATGAGCGTTCGAATCTGTGTCTCGAAAGAGACTCGAAATTCCCAAGAACGAACGATTCCGGGAATCTTTGTAGTTTTTTAGATCCACCACGACCTGAACGTCATAATAGATGAATAGTCGTTCTATTAATACTAGTTCGTTTGCCATTTAATTATATTTAACTTCTTACTTCTAACCTTAGCTCTACCTCCCTCCCCCCCCAAACATGAATGAAAACGATCGTTTTTATCGGTGATTTTTTTTCCTGTCGTTTCTGCAATATCTTATTTCTACATCAATATCCTTCGATGAACTAAAAATTAATACCGTGTCCCAGTAATCGGACACCTGAGATTGAAATTTGTACCAACGATCCGAAGTATAATAAGTTACGAACATTATCCTCGACGATCTGAGAACTTATGGAACGACCTAATATAATATGTATTGCAGGGTGAAATAAGATTGTTAGTTCCGAGGTGGTACAGTCCAGAACAAAATGATAGGACGCTGGAAGTAATTACTTATTTTTATTTATACCGTCGCATCAACGTGTTTTAAGATTGTTTTGAAGGCAGATAGCCCAACGTTGTTTCGCTTTCGGAGAATTTATGACTGGGCCGAGGACTGAATGGGGCCTTGACATAAACTATGCGCCCTCGCGGGTGGGCCTCGGACGATGGCTAGTGACTCGATGTCACGTAGCTATCAAGTGTCCTGGGATTGATTGTTTAGAGCAGTGGTTCTTTATCTTTTTTCCAGGGACCTCTCTCGGCAATTTAGGCGAGCTCGCGGGCCCCTTCCCTTTCTAAATAATAATTCGAACTCGTATATTTATTTAAAATAAAACGCATTTAAAATATATTACAAAACACGTGTTAAAATATTTTGTTTCGTACTGAGTTTTTTTTTTTAAAATCGGTGTAGCAGATTTGACGCAGGAGAATATGGTACCATGATTATAAGGGGAATATGTCCTGACGAAGGCTGACTGAAACGTCTGACCCAACACGACTCGCAATTCCTTGAAAAATTCATCTTTCTTTTTCTCGTCAATAGATTAGAGGATTGTCTTTATTGACTTCACTAATTTTGGATGAATAGCAAAATCATTATGATTCCTGAAAAAACTATTTAAAACATTTATTTTCTGTGCTTTTCGAATTTTTATTCTCCGATTCCCTTCTCTCTATCCGATTCTTTTTATACGTGTGTATATTTTGACGAAGACTGGTAATAAAAAAGTTGAAACGAAGAAGAAAGCGCTGCTCGAAAAAAAGAAACTAAAAATAAGGCGTGTTTATTAAATTTAAAACACGACGAAAATAATATTCACAATGAAAAGTAGCAACGATGCTCGAACCTCGTGCAAAAGAAAACAACCGTATTGCAAACAACGCACCTGAGATATTACTTGAAAACAAAGAATAAAATGTCTTGTGGAACCGCAGGATACACACAGATTAAACAATTACACCCAACAGACCAGACATAACACTCAAAGATAAGAAACAGATGCACCCCTATTCGATAGATATATCAAGCCCAAGTGATACCATCGCGCTAGAAAAAGAAGTAGAAAAAATAGAATTTCCAAAAATAGTTTCATCGTTTCGTCGAATTAATTTTGTCTGGGAAATACATTTCTTTGGATTTTACGATTATCGTCCTCGATTCGTGTCGTATAAATTTCCAAGATGGCCGTCGCTCACGGTCCCCGGCGATAACGGTCAGGTTCTCCGATTTTTGCGTGCTCATAGTTCACGGCGTCGCGCGTGTGCGCGTTACACAACGATAGAAATTTTTTTCCCCCCGTCGTGTCGCGTCCTTTGAGCGCTGGCAAGAATCAAGCTTGATCGTTCCCGGCGTCGGATCGTTCTTTCTTCCGGGAAGGACGATTACAAAGCCACCAGCGAGTTTCCGCGTAATCCACGTTCAACCGACGCGCCGATCGCGCGCGTGTCCCCTTGCCGGCCGAAGAACAGGCCGAAGGAGAAGCGGAAAGACGATCAAAGGGGGCGAGAGCGCGCGGGATAGGAGAAGAACGCGGACCTCGGTTGCACCGACGAACGCCGACGAGGGGGGGCGAGGCGGCGAGGGGGGTAACGGCAGAGAGGATTCGCGCGTCCATTTGTCACTCGATGCCTCATCGAGGATGCGGTATTTCCTCTAACGCGCCGCTTCCGACGACGAACGCGCGTTCCTCGAATCGGCCTCGGACAAAAGCTCCGCGAACAGCGATAAAACGCTCGAGCTCGCTGCCATGCGCAGGAGACGTTGCCGTTTCGCAGAGGAATACACCCTGAGAAGCAGTCGCCATTTTTCCAACAAGACCTTGCCCACGCGATCGGGACCACCGATCAATTTTAGACACCGAAATTACCCCCCACCAAATAACATTCTATACATTCTAATAATTAGTTTAATTGAATATTTGAATTCAGATTTTTTTTTTCGTCGCTGAGACGAGAATTTCTGATCTGTTCCGCAGAAGCACCGATCTTCGGTAGGAATTTATATTTATAGGAACATATTTTAAGAATAAAGTAAATTTCGGGAACCGAACAATCGTTCCTATGTTTCCCACGCGATTACGTTATTTCTGTCCTTGATCGTAATAATAGCTGCTACGCTATTTTTGATATTTAAAATTTGACCGCCTCGTCGATTCGAAAATATAAAAGTATCGTCGGAATTAGCGGACGTCGTTTCTAAGTGGAAGTTTCCCTTCTAAATGGAAATATTTATGAAATATTGTTTCAGACATCTTCCGTCTTGCGGAGCAAGAGTATTCACTCTAAGGAAAGAGAATTAAACGAATTTTAATATAATTAGAAATTTAAACATTAATCCTTGTTACGAGTGAGAAATTAATAAAAGACAATCAGACTGAATAGAACGTTTATGGTTTCTATAACCGTGGGACCTTTCCTCAGGATCGGTTCTTCGTACGAAATGAAATCGGAATGTCCTTTGCCATTTTACAATCTGAGGCATCGTCACCGAGATATAAGCAGTTGAAGTTCACTGATGCGACTCCCGACGCAGGCTATTTATATCATAATCAGCTGATCGCGCGGCAGCACGTCCACGCGCAAAGCACATATCCATATGTTCGCGCGCGCAAAAAATTCAACCGCTTATATTTCGATAACAGAACCTCGGATTAGAAAATGGTAAAGGACTTACCGATCTCTTTTTGCACACTGTATCTATGTATGGCGTGTTACATCTGTTTTAAACAACCTACATCTGATATTGAACTACAAGTTTTCGAACTTTAGTGTACAATATAAATATTCCATACTTGGTATATGATGCCTATACAGTTCAGTAAATGATGTTGTAATAATTTATCAGCAATCGTTTTGTATACAAATATGGTTTTTGTAAATAGTCAGCAGATTGAGAATGAAAGTAATTCTATGTGTCCACTTGAGAGTTTTACTCAGACAGTCACTATCGAGAGCAAAACTTTCTAGTGGGCGATGCATTGATAAGGAAAAAACTCAACCTGTCTCTCTCCGATTTTAACCTACTTTTGCAGGATGGTAGATTACAGACTTAGGCGCTTATTGTTTGAATAATTGATAAATAATGGAATAATTCTTATCTTAAGAGGAAACAGCAACCTTTCACCTTTTACAAGTATTACTCGTATATAAATTGAAAAAACATTTTTATAGAATTTTCTAGTTTCATGGAGGGACAAATTTGTCTGCTCCTAAATGGTTAGAATAGAATAAAATTAGTTTTCTTAGAATTACTACGCAACATCGTTATTGTCATCTGTGAGAACGGTATATTAAAACAATATTCGCCGAATGTTTCGATCACGAAAGCGATTCGAATATTTCTAATACAAAAAAATTCATCGAGTCTACGTCGTGATCGATTTGTAGTCACTACTCGAGAGGCACGACCTCGAAAATCTCTCGGCACTTTTTATCGAGTGCGGTATTTTACGCGCATTATTAATCATACGAACACACCGAGCAACGAGTATAACGACGCTATCGATCTTTTCTGCGATTCCGCACACGAAATCAAACATCTATCATTTTTGCTGCGTGCTTCACATCGAAGACTAATGTCGCTCTATTTTTGCATTTAGACCTTCGTATTATACATTTTGTACCAAAGCGTTCTCCCACTAATAACGCGAGACAGACATCGAAGAAAACAATGAAAACACGACGATGTCTAACAACAGCAATAAAAGTAAATGCAGTCCCAACATAATGGAAATATACTTAGCGTAGTGAAATTAGGTACGGACCCTTTGAAATAATTCAAAACGCGGTAGTATATTTTCTCTGTAATGACACAGAACTGTGGCTGGTAACAATAATAACAATAAATATCGTTACTGTTGCAGCTACAATTGTAATTATTATAATTGAATTATTTATTATTATCTGGAACGGGCCACGGAGCGCGAGTACAAGAAAATGTTGAAACAAAGCGCGCACTGTTGTTGGCCCCGAGTCAAAGACAGATCTCTCGGGCCGCGTTCCTCCTATTAATTAACCTCGGAAAAGCAGAATCGCGGCGCCAGAATGAATCACCGCGGCGATTCGAGCCGCGCGTCTCGGCACGCCGCAGATCGCGGATCGTGGATCGCAGAATAAAATTATCCTGGCGTCGAACGACACGCGTACTTACGTAAAAGTTACCGCGTCGATCGTCGATCGTCGATCGATGCGCGCGCGACTGCCCAACTCGATTACGCCCGACATTTTCCGCGATCGAGGCTACGAGACTTTGTCATCATTCGTCAAGGATTAACCCCTCACCTAAAGTACTTAAAATAATATTTCCAAAAAAATCCATTCTCGTTTAACAACTTCTAACAAACTCTATAGCTTTTTATTTTTTATTCAATCCAACGGTGTTCGTTAGTACGTAGCCATTTTCAAATTGTATCGAGAAAATAAGTAAAAAAACTGTATGGTGACATGAAAATTTCTCGATCGGATTCACGTTGCTCTCGAACATTTTTTTTCTATTCGATATGGTAGTTGAATTCTTTCTTTCGTGGGCCTCGTCGAGGCATGTCCCCCTTTGAACGGTTTAAGCGACGGAATGTCGATAGTGTGCGCCTAGCCTAAACGGAGATAAGGTCGTTGCCGTCGCTGGGTTCGATCTCCGCGATGTCGGATCCCCTGGATTCATCGAGCCGTTCGATCGCGTGAACCAAACGTTTCTTCAACTTCGCCAGCTCCTTGGTCGACACGATCGGCGTGACCGTGTTCCACGTCAGAGGCTTCGACTCCGTGATCGTTGGCTTCTTCGAAACGGATCTGAGGAGAGTCGTCAGCGTCGCGTCAGCAATTTCTTCCCAGTCCTAACGAGAAATGGCAAACATCGTTAGGGCGGGCACTGAGTAGAGCAGGGCATCCTCAACAGGTGTGCAGGGGCGGTGCCAGAAGTCATATTTGAAGGGAGGGGGATGGGGAATCACGAAATATGTGAAAGTATATTTTCGAACCTTCTGCACAATTCGAAATTCGTTTATAAATCATTTACTAATATTTCTTGATTCATTTGTTATTTATTTCAGGGTATTTCGGATTTAAATAGCTAGACTTTAGCTACGAATATAGTTACAAGACTGAGCACCATTCTATTCGACAGACTGTAGATTGACTGTGCCCCCTGCAAGTAGTTCTAGAAAATAACTGGGATCGACCTTGCGACAACCCGATGCACAGAAATCGTGACAACCTGATAGATAGTACTGTACTTACCAGCTGATCGCACGGTCGTGGCCGGAAGCCAATCGCTGCCTCCAGCGTGGCGTATTTCTCTTCGTTCGCGTTAAGCCGCAACAACAGAAGCAACAACCTCAGACTGCACCAAAGCTCGTGTCCTGTTCGGTCTCGTTCCTGCAACCGGCAACGTGTTATCGACGTTCCACTTTTCGTTCGCTGGGTCTTGGACTCACCGTTCTAGCTTTGACAAGGGCTTCGAGACAGTCCAAGGTCGTACGATAAGTGGAGTCGAAAAGGAATGGCAATCCGGTGTCCGGTAACGATTTACTGTTTCTTTCTCTCACGGCTCGCAGCATCTTCCTTTCGATGTTTCTCAATTGCACTGTCAGCAGCCCGATTTCGTTCTGGCAACGAGAACGACGAAGTTCAGAATATTAATCCACGGCTCAGGATCGAAATATATATAAGAGATCGATTCCTCGTGCAAAAAGAAATCGAAAAGTCCTTTGACATTTTGCATTTCGAAGCTTCGTTACGAGGACATGGGCAGTTAAAGTTTACTGACGTAACCTCTGGCGCCATTTGTATTCCAGTCAGCTGATCGTGCGGCCATTTCTGCACCCGTCCGTGCAAAAACTTTAATCGCTTATATTTCGATAACGAAGTATCAGATTGTAAAGTGGAAAAGGACTTTTTGGTTCGTATCGAAACAAAGAATTCGTCCTGAAGAACGGTTCGACATTATGTACAAACTAGACTATTTCTAAATTCTTTGCATCCTCTTCGAAAACATTAAGGTTGATGTTCGAAATGTAGATGTATAATTGAACAGAATTTTCTTAGTATGATAAATATAGCCTAGTTAAGAACCTTCTATGGTAATGTAAGACCATATTCATAAAAAGTTATAAAAGGCTTAAGTATGTTAAGAGTAACTGTGGTTGGTTAACGACACTTGGCTTCTTCCCTAAGACAAAGAACATGAATTATTTATTTATACTTTGTAGGATTTGTCCCAATGTAAATCCAGAATAAAAAGATTGAAACACGTTTAGGTGTCATCGATAGTCGATTTAAATGGGATACCCTGTATGTTATTCGAATGAAATTCAGCCCGTGTCTGGTGTGACCTGTCTCGAATGACCCAACCTGTCCGAAGAATGCTTGAATTACCACATAGAAGCCTTTATTTTCTATAAATAGAAGCGTTTCGACTCAACGGAAATGGAACAGGAAAGAGAGAGAGAGAGAAAGAGAGTTATCCAGTCACCGTTATCCTATCGATTTCTCGACGAGCGAGAAAATGAGCCTCTATTCGTGAGTGCACCAACTGAATGTGATTCTGGCCGATGGCCGCCGAGTGGTTCCCAGTCGTTTTGTCCTTCAGTCTGTTGATCAGCTGTTGAACCACCAAGGTCGTCGACAATCCGTCGTTCGATTGCACCCGATATCGATTGGTCGCGTTGCCGGAAACAATCGTAACAGCATGGCCGTTCTTCGCGTGTCTCAAACCCAGCGCGTTCCAGTTCTGCCTTTGCCTCTGAAGCTGATCCCCGGTGAATTCTGAGAAAGAATAGCAAAGGGTTAAAGGGGATAATAAATAGAAAAAGAACCGAATTTATTTATGTTACGACCGAATGTTTCAATTACAAAATCGGTCGAACGTGCCCCTCCCGGATCCCGATTGAGTTAACGAAATACTCAACGAGCGTTCCCGCCGTGCCCATAAATTACACGGTTAGGAATCGGCCAGGTGCGCCGCGAACGTCCGTAAAAAGAAGAGCATGGTTTGCGGCGAATGATCACGGGCCTCTTCGAGCTACGATTATCGTATTAGGTGGCCCCGATCGTCTCAAACGTCCCGATTCCGATCGTAAGGTATCCCGGACCATAATTTTCAAAGGCGAAAGCCCGTCGGAAGGAACAGAGGAGAACGGTAGGGGGTCGTTCGTGCTTGCTCCTCCCCCATCCGTGCCCCGAAAAAATAACTAAAAGGAACCACGATGGTTCGCCGGTTTAACCCTTCGGTTCACATAGGTAGCTACAGGTGCTATCTTTTATTTCGTGCATCTGTATGCATACATACAAAGTGGTCTATGCAACTTGTGCCTCTCTATAACTTCCAAAGTATGCGTTGCTCGACAAAATTTTGTACAAATAAGTTGCACAGTTTAAATGGATACATTACGTAGTGCATTTGTCTTTTTTATAGGTGAAAGTGTTTCGAAGACTTGAAGGTCTACTTTGTTTTTTTAAATGAAATACTATAATTTTTATAGAAAAATATCTGAACAAAAATACTATGGGGGTAAGATAATCGAAAACAATCGACATTGGTATCAAATCCATAGTTTTCGGGGTCGCTAAACTGATTAATGGCAATCTCGATGACGTTTAAGTCCAGGTTTAGTCGAACTCTGCAGAATCTTTTGGAACTTTGTGTCAATAGCTTAAATTACCAGGAAACAGCTGGGTGAAGCCGACGAGTGGTTCGTTGCGTTTGACGACGGTGGTGAAGGTGGTGGCATTTTCGGGCGGGCAGCTCTTCAGCATCATCTTCAGCGGCACCTGACCGATTTTTCGAACTGTCCGCAAGCTGCCGGAGTCCGTTCGATAAGTCACGACCACCTCGATCTCCGAGGATATCGGCGACAGGTCTCCGTTCACGTAAATCACCGTCTCCGACGTGTGTCGTTCGCCTAAAATTTCGGCCTCAAAGAGCTACGGAACACCCTGTATAATTGGGCACTGCCACAGATCGGATTTAACGCGTTGGCTGCCAGATCAAAACCATACAATTTTTTATGAAACCACAATAATTGTAAACTACGTAACATCTTTGTCTTAGTATTTATTTTCGTCACCTCGCTAAAATTCATGAATTCTGTTCATTTACTTTAACATTTTGATGATGACGTGGCAGTCAAAGTGTTAAAGTTTGAGGCTTACAGAGATACGGGACGACGAAAAAATCCTGGGTCGCGACCAGGGGTTGATACACGCAAACACAAATCTGGACGTCGTGCAGCGTGGCGTACGAGGACAGTTCTATGGCGACTCTGCACGCGAATGGTCGTCCCTCGGAGTCGTCGTCCGAGACATCATCGTTTCCAGGTAGAATGTTACCCTCCAAATCTGGCGAAACGTTCACCGAGACTATCAGCTCAGCGTCCACCGTGGCGTCGCTGGTTCGTTCGTCTGCTCAACATTTCGATCGTTCGCTTTCATTATTATCATCGTTCGTCCACTCATAGTGTGTATAAAAATTATACGCCAGGACTGTCATAGGTGGATTCCACGGAACTTGACAAAACGATCGTTCTTAACCTGGTTTTATCGACAATAAAAAAATGTCACGTTTCGAGTTTCACCTGAGGTTTTGCTCTTCTTCAACAGGGCTCGTAGCTCTCCGAGCTGTTGCTCCGCGGCTGCGTAATCGTATCCCCTCGGATGAAGCGGCGGCGCGATGAACAATCCTGGTTCCACGCCCAGGTAACAAGCCTCCAGGCGACCGTCCTCCGACAGAACAACGATTACACCCTGCAAATGCTGAAACCATTGGACGATCGTCAATTGTACGCTTCCGTATCAACGTAGACCATGCTTCTCGATAGGATAGCTGTCCGAGTAATCGACGGTATTCGTAATAATTCTTAAAATGAACACGTGATTCGTAAGTTGAACATTTCTATCCCTCCCAACTGGGGTAGTCCTCTTTGGAGTTAGCGAAGCGCGAAAGACGACATTTAAAAAAGATTACAGCCATTGCTTTGATTATTTTCTGAGGAACGGAACATTTATTTTCCCGTAAATGTCCGATTGCTGGAACAGTTACCCTATCGAGGCAATTAATGAACCGACAGTTACTCTATCTTCCGGAAGGACAACAATGGCAACCTTGTTGGTCGCTGTGTGCAACGATAACGAAAAGATAAAGTTGGGACGATAATTGCCAACGACGTTTGTCCTTCTACGTGTTGCGTGTCCTTGTATTCTACCTTTTGCTGTACCATTGTAGGTGCTCAAAACGCACTTGTTCGAACGTACTGTGGCCTTCGCGCGACCTTGATCTCAGAAATTTATTCTATTTCCATCGATACGGCTTGTCGATTAAGTGCTTTTCATCCTGTTCATCCTGTTTAGTATACTTGTACATTTTAGTATTTTGTTTTTACTCGATAAATACAGTCGTTAAGTAAAAGAATAAATGCGTGTATCACTACTATTATTATTAATCATCTTTGATATGCAAATAAGTAAAGCTTGCGTACAATGCATGCATGTTACAAAACAATATTACGTAAAGACAATGTATAGCCAGAGGCTCCTTTTAAACCTAACCTCGAAGGTATCGTAACACGCGGAGCCCACATCATCGGTCGATCAGGAACAAAAGCAACGATAAATTTTCATAGAAACGATTGCCCCGTTCGACCTTTTTCTCGAGTTATTTTCTGCATCTGGAAATCTTGATCCGCGCTATTCTCAGATCAAATCGTCAGGAACAATGCGATATAAATTTATGGTCGAAGATAATTGACGATAATGTAATCGAATCTGTTTCCTTCGACGAGCGATCAACAGGTCAATCTTATGTCAATTTCTTGAATAATCGAACCCACGATTTATTGGAAGAAGTTCCATTAGATGTACGTCGCATATGATTTATGTTGGATAATGCACCGTCCTATTTTAGCCAGACAGTTCTCGAACGAATCATTTTCTAACGGATGGGTAGGTCGTGCAGGCCAACATTTATTTATAACCGAAAGATTAATAATTCTAGAAAAATTAGTGATTGTAGAATATTTGAACAACAGTCCGCCCGCGGGCTTGTTCTCGAATTTATGAATTTGTACTCCTCTGCTCGTCGTTTAATAGCGCAGTTGCCTTTCGAGCAAATGATCCGAGTTTAGACACGAAGAAACTTTTCCAGTTCTTCCCTTTGCTTGCGCTGAAGCTTCTAACTCTGACGAGTAAAATCTCGAGTGGACGCCGAACGTTAGATGTTTTTCGACTATGTTCGTTCGCCAGAAGTGGCTGGCTGGCGAAAGAAGGAAGTATCCACTTGGACGAAAAGGGATAGGATGGCAGGCAAACTTACCTGAAGCTGAGCCCTCGCGACGGTGACCGGAGCAAAAGGCAACTGCGCCGACCACTTGAGCGTGGTGCCCTCGTAAATCATGAGAGTGCTCGTGTCGGCAATTACGAGCACCATCAACTTCCCGTCCGGCTCTGAAAGTACCGCGGTCAATTAGCGCGGCCGTTCTCCAGCCTATTAAAACTACTTAAACGCGTCGTCGAGTCGTTAGCCATCGATCGTCCACGCGAACGGGACTTGAAAGAACGTTTTACTCTTGATCGATATTAGCGGACAACACAAATAAGGCCCCTGTTATCGGAAACACTCGTTTAACCCCTATTAGGTGTCCGCGTAGACTCGAAACGAGCGATCTCGGAAATACAAACAGATTTTAAACTTTGTACGGACGCAGCTCCAGTGACCCTATTACCAAAACTATTTTTTATTTCGCTAGAAGATATCTATCGACTCTTCGCGACGACTCGAAAAGTACCGCCGAATGTAAATGGCGCGCGATTTGAACGAGCAAACAACCAATATGACGGCTGTGACAAATTACCGATAACGTAGGCTCGAAAGCAGAGGGGCTTGTATTCGAGCCTCTTGGCGTACTTGACAGACGAGCAGTTGTCTTTCAGACAGTACAGATGCTTCTCTCCCAACGCTATGATTCCAACCTCGAAGCTGCTCAAGGTGACAGCCTGGATGTCGAGGATGGCCTCGCCGATGTTGTAGCACCAGTCTGGTTCGAGAGTCTCGACGTCAGGCCGCTGGTCAGCGTCGTTGGATTCGTCTCTACTCCTGGCAAACTCCGCCATTGTTTGGTACCTAGACGATCCGAACGATAGAAAACATAGACAGAGTCTGGTGAAAAAATTTCTTTCGAAAGAATGCCACTTTACCCAATTTACGGTACAATTTTTATCCGTGACGTGTCAAACAGCAGAAGGACTCACGTGCCTGTAACACTCGATGAACCAACGAGTGCTCGCGGTGACGAACAGATCGTTCCGCGAAATGTAGATGATCGGCTCTGGTAGCAATCGATTTCGGAGAACCTGACTAAACGCGAACATCTCTTGCTCGTAAAAGAGAAGCGTACCGTCTAAGCACTGCACGCAGAGAAATTCCCTGCCACGGACGCCGCCAAATGGCCCAGACGTCAGAGAAGCTGGGAATCGCGGCAACGAATGCTCGTAAGCGACTGCCAGTTCGCAACGGTCTCCTGTTGGGATAAAAAAAGATATTTGAAACAGGCAAATTCTTTTTATTTCGAGAACCTTTAGAGAAAAGTCTCAAACCGAACCGTATTCCATGGATTCATCCTTCAGACTCACGTTGTAGACGGTCAATTTCGCGGGCGTCAGTACCGCCAGTCGAAGATCCTGCGAGCCTCTGCAACGAACAAATCGATTTATGATTTGTTCACGCGTTGAATCGAAGTAGAGAAAATTTTCCTTCGAACAGTATTTCAAATAACGTTTCTCCAAATTGGGTATGCTTCAAGTTACATACTCACGATACAAATTTTCCGACTTTGACGTCAACGATACAGTCACCGATTCGAGTCTCGATCATCAAGTCCGTGGACTTGTAATTGCTCGGGCATTTATCGTTTTCCAACCATTGCGAGGAGGGACTGTACATTCTCAGGTAACCGTCGTGACTGCCCACCACGAGTATATCCTTCTTGTCTTCGCCAAACAATGGCGCTACCAGTAAGCTATGCCCGTCGAAAACTTCGTTCGCCCCGCACACCGTTCGCCACCATTCTTTCGTCTTGAACAACGACATCGCCGAATGCGATTTATTCACGATCGAGACACCACCGTGGAAACCGACTTCCCTTTGCGTTGTCTTGCTGGTATCCAACTTCCTAGACACCTGGTTGCCATGGTACCCTGACTTGAACACATTGGACACGTACCGCCATTTTTAACTCTTTGCAGCACAGTGGCTAGGTCGGTTAACTAGCTGAAACACGTCCATTTTGATTTGATGGTATGATTTTTGCTAGACTGAATTTCAATTGGGATAGATGTCTGTGCTTTTAAACCAATTTTTTCTTTACTGGCTATGTCAGTAAATACTCTAGTATTTATTTAATTCGTTCAAATTGAATATTGATTTTTTTTGTTACCTGACAAAAATTGGTACTTTAATGAAATTTTTAATTAAATAAAAGAAGTTGTTATCCTTAATTTCGTGCCCTTTTAAAAACTCGAAGAGAAATTGCTAAGTTGCGATGTACGTATACAAATATACATAATATTGTAATAAATAAGTATGTAATTCATCTTGTAATAAGTAGTCTGATTCTATCTATCGCCAGACATTTTGTTTCGTTTTCGAACGCGTTCCGATATCTCGAAGTTTAAATCAATCTTGCCGCCGCGGGCTTTGTGATTGGTGTCACTCGAAGACAGATGGCGCGTATGTTCAGTCTACTGCAGTGATTCTTAATTTGTGGTGTACGGACTCCCGTGAATTTCATTCAAGTATTGTGAGATGTTCGTAGAAAAAGAAAGTTAAGAACCACTGGTCTATTACGTTCAGTGTAATGCGATATGCGATGACAGAAGGCGGTGACCAACCGTCTTGATATTCCTTACCGTTGTTCGTATATTTTAACTAAAGTTGTGAAATTTTTATTGGTTTGTATCAAGTGTTTGTGATCTCGAATCAAGATGGAAATTCAAGACATGTATCATAACAAGGCGGAATACGTCGAGACGGTAAGAAGAAGAGAACTGTGTATTGGTAAACAAACGTCAACCTAACCTCTTTCGATTTTAATGTTTCAGGCGTCCGGGAACAAAGTTAGCAGGCACACCGTTTTATGCGGTTCGCAGAATATCGTTTTGCACGGAAAAGTAATCGTACAGTCCGATGCTATTATTAGAGGTGACTTGGCCAACGTTAGAATGGGACGTTACTGTATTATCAGTAAAAATGCGATCATAAGGCCACCTTTCAAAAAGTTTAGCAAAGGGTTAGTAACTTTCGAAACACATACAATTGTAGTGCTGAGTGTGTTACGGAGACCATAGGCATTAATAAATTGTTAATTGAGCTAGCCACCATACTGAAAGGATCAACAGGCATCGTATAACCAAATTTTTTGTTTCTTTAGTATTGCCTTCTTTCCCTTGACAATGGGGGACCACGTATTCGTAGGAGAACGAGCAGTGGTAAACGCGGCTATCGTTGGATCCTATGTATACATAGGAAAGGATGCAGTAATTGTACGTACAACCAAAAATATTTTATTCGAATCTATTATAAGTAACAGCAAGTAACATTTCTAATAGTCAAGCTTGTTTTGAACTGTGCAGGGAAGGAGGTGCATCTTGAAGGACTGTTGTTACATCGAGGATGGAGCTGTGGTTCCACCAGAGACAATACTTCCCTCTTTCACTCGAGTCGCTGGCAGTCCTGCGAAATGCGTGGATGATCTACCCGATTGTACGCTTGACCTTATGCTAGAATTTACAAAGAATTATTATCAGCATTTTATGTTGTGTGGCATGCATTAGCTTACTTAAACATATGTCGAATTAGGTTATTTATTCGCTCTGAAAACTTTAAACTTGGCAAAACTAACGTACTGACGTTGGCGATATAATTATGCAATTGAAAATAACTTTTTCGACCATACTCTATAACTCCATGCAATTACCAAAAATGTGAAACATTTACACATGTTCTTTTATCGGAACAGTACAAAGCACTCTGCAGATGGCAGAATTCCTTAGTTAACCCTGCTTCGTTCCTCGATTCAGCTGTACATTTAAGGTCTTCATGCGTTAAGACAAAAATCTCCCGAAGACCGGAGCAAGGTTAATAAAAATATTTTAATTTCTAATATGCAAAAATATATTTAACAACCATTTTCATTCTATAAATTTCTCTTTTTAATAGTGGGGGCATCAGATCTTTCGAAAAATTTGAAAACAAGTGGTGTAGATATTAAAGCCGCACCTTTTGTGCCAAAGAAATTCCAACGCTAACAAGACGACACTAAGAACTGCGCCATAACCCATCGAGACCACCGCGAAGTAGCATTCGGTGAACCCGATACTGATGAAACCCGTCTGTCCTTGACACTCGGGTTTCTTCGTGTATAGTCGATTCTCTTCCCGATACTTCAGACCAGTCTCAAGCATCAAAAGAGCGCTGCAAACGACTGTTGAGTGATGAACGCGTGATAGACACGTTTTATATTCGCTATTATAATCGTTTTCAATTATTTTAGCCGGGCAGGCAATTTAAAGGTTTGTTAAATTGCGCATGGAAATAAAAGATGCTTTTTCCATCGAGGGTTCGTTTCTTTGACAAAAATAGCCTTGACTAGCTAAAGTAGTTGAAAACGACAATGGTCTTACACGTTTCTTATTATTTCCCTATATGGCGATCGAGTTTGGATCGTCATAAGTGGATCCAGCACGCCAAGCATATAAATCTCATTGATTCCGCATTTTTCCTCTTCTTGAAACGTCTCTTGCATTATTTTGTAAGTCGTGCCTCGCTCGGCGTGAAACGCGAACAATTCGGATCTGATGCGACGAACGCCCTCCGGCAAGCTCATCCAAGAATCTTTCTGGCCCTTTGGCTCGATCCTTTCGTCCACGATGGCTCTCCTCACCGGGTCTTGAAACGACTAGGTTAAGAAGAACATGTTTTGTTTACCCCATATTACTCCAAGTTCCTTCCAGAGGGCGTACCTTGAAGTAATATCGGTTGTAAATGACATCTTGGGCGCCTAGTTTGAGCGGACTGTTCAACAGATCGCTAAGGGTTTTGATAGAGTCGGTGCTGGACTGGAGCAAAGCGACGATATTGGCTGTATAAGAAGCATACAAGCTAAGGGCAGCGATTAGAAGCATTAGCGTGACGATCCGTGGTGGAACTCTGTACGGCTCGTAGTAATATCCTATTAAGGAATATTTATAATTTTATATTATGTAACGTCTTTATTGTAAAAATTGTGCAACAAGTAGAGGGTGCAGGGTTTTCCAACAAGAGTCATAGAATTTTGAATTAATGTTTGTGCAATGTTCCGTTGATAATATTTTTAAAACATTCTAGTCCTACTATGAAACAATTATAATCTGGACGCATACACGGTGTCCAAGCCGAAGCGGGCCACCGAAATATTTTCATTTATGTCTTAGTTTCGAAGAAGGAAATATTATGCAAGTTACAATTTTTTGTGTACGGCCATTTTGTTTTCAGTTTTTCATGGGTTTGTTCGTATCAAGAAAGCATAATGTTGTGTACCAACCTTGTTGAGCGACCGCACCCAGGACTACCATCAAATTGTCGCTGAGCGTTTGCTCCGCCGGATTCAACGTCTCCCAGTACTCCGTAGTGCGATGGCGGTATTCCCATTTCGTAGAAATGCAGAGTAGAATGAATACCAGCAGCAGAAAGATGCCGATTGCGATCCAGACCGAGCGTTGAAAGGGCAATGTGAATATGTTACTCACGGCCGACAATAGGGGTTGACGGAATATGAACATCGAGCTGTACCGTAAGTAAGTACGTATTAATTTGTATCATAACATGATATCGCGAAGATTATGGCACGAGAGCCACAATATGCGCACGATGGACCCAATTACCGGATGAACGAGGTAATTTGATCATCTTAATTATATCCGAGTAGGGTCGTGCAACTATGGCATGCTTCACGCGTGTACCGGAAATTAACTTAAGTACAGCTTCGATCATTTTTTTTTTATATTGCATAGGCTTGTGGCTTGTGGCGAGATAGCAGCATTCGGTTAAGTGTATCCCTCTGTTGGCGAGTACGGAAGGTGTCGCCGTAACATAACCTAGAATGTAGCCCCCTTCCGTTGAGAACAAAATCAAATCGATTCATCGACCAGTTTTTCTCGGATAAATTCTTTAAAAGGTGCTTGCTTTGAAAAAAAGATGACAACCCCCTTGGACTATCAATAAGTTATCGATAATCGTTAGCAACATCTCTATTCTGTGCACGGTACGTGACTTTATCTTTAACGTCGAAGGTATCTTACCGTGTTCGCGTGTACAGTTGCACGTAATCGACGACACCGATACGTTCTTTAACAAAGAAGGTTCCTGTGCCCGCCAGATCTATTTCTCGACGTTGCAACATCCCCATCATTCCATTCCATGAGTTATTCTCGCCGCGATATCCCCACGAGTTTGTTATCTCAAAACTGACACTAAACATAGAAAAATCACGCGTTTTAACGGTCGTTGAAAGTATATATTAAAATTCTAGAACGACAATATCGATTATTCGTGACGGTACGAGACTCGAATGTAAAACAAAACCTCGATTCTTTCGAGAATTCAACCGCACGCGAGCGGTTCGGAAAAACCGAGAGGTTAGAAGAAACGAGATTGCGGTTTAGATTCCGGGTTCTCGTTATAACGAAAGTCTCAAACGTTTAAGTCGGGATTTCCCCGTCTCAGGGTTTACAAGAACGTTTAAAAACTACTGTGACAACACGAAAATTTCTAACATTCTTTACTCCTCATCGATTCGTATCGCGCAAATAATTTCCATTGTCTCGTGCATAGTAATTTTTGGGGAAGTCCCCGACTCTGAATCGATTTCCCGGAAAATCGATCCGTTCCGTACGATTATCGATTGCTTAAATGTCGGGACGCAGAATTATTGGGTACGCCACTGCGGAGGAGAAAGCTGTTCTTTCTTCGTGTTCTTGCGAAGGTCGTTCGTAGCGTTTTCGCGTCGGTGGGCAATGTTTATAACAGAAGAAGAGAATCAGAATTTGAGAAATACTCACGTCGCGTTCATCCGATCCACCATGTTCAGTACCCAGGGATAATTGGCCTTCGTTATTGGGTCTATGTGCTTATTTTCGTAATCGGTTAGATGGTTGATGGTATCGGGATCCGTCATCTACGAACGCAAATGTACGGTTGATTTATCGCCCCGATCTTCGCTCGTAAATTTACCGTACAACAATGCTACTAGCTACTCGATCGCAACACACTGCACGTCACAATTATAACGCGCCCCTATATTTTACGAGTTCAAGGCTTTCCGTAACAATCAAACAGCCGCTGAAAAATATTATTTTCTTACAAAATTTGAAGAAGAAAAATAACTATTTCGTGGCATTTATTTCTTAGATAATAAGAAAGAGTTCCATCTCGTATAGATCGTTCGAAAAATGTTATCTTATCGACGTTTTTTAAAAGAGTTTTTTTCACTAATCTTTTCCGATTGATCGATCGAGTGAGATTCATAAATCTCCTTTATCCAATTTATCCCTAAAGTTTTTGGGGGACATTTAACAAAAAAAAATCCTTATATCTTTAATTAGAGTACCATCGGAAAAGTATAGCTCTATTAAATATCGACGAACGTTAAATGATATCTGACATTGATCTGCTATTGATCGATGCCAGTGTGGATTACATTCGCATCAACAATTAAATTTGCAATTATGATCTGCGCATGGAACACAGTTGTGTTTATACCGAGTCGAAAATTGAACGAATAGAATCCATTTGCGAATTAATTAAAATGAACGTAAGAAAATTGTTTTGTTTACAAATTTTTGGACAGTTCCTAAATACCACGAGACAGGATTTCAGAAGCGTCCCTTGTAGATCTTTTCTGCGTCGCGACGCCGGATAGAGATTCTTCATTTTTAAGCCGCGATCCGTCGTCCAGTTCCCTCGATCTTCCAGCACCACGCCACGCGAAGGACTCGGCCTGTAGATCGATGTTATTTCCGTGAAGTCGTCCCGAAGTCTCGTGGCTAGGATTACGTCGCTGTCGGGGAAAACGTTCATGTCCGTGAACGCTTCCATGATTTCGTAGGTCGACTGGTCCGTCGTATTTGCATCAAGTGCTCTTCTGTCTTGAAGCAGAAGCCATTTGATGGGCGCCACGAATATGTCGCTCTCGTTGCCCTTCGAAAAACCATGTTTTCGCGTCACGAAACATGTACATATGTTAATACTAGATTTATGGAACTCGTCAATTTAATTCAAATTCTCAACTTATAAATATTATTTCTTAACAATTTATGTCGTCGCAACCGAAAATAATTTTTCCAGAACGATTTGACATTTTTCAATTTTGTTGAAAAATTTGTCCACCTACTCGAATTTTTTTCTTGAAAATGGGTAGGATTTCGGGGATATGTCTATTCACCAAAAATGATTGTAACTGACCTCTGTAACCGAAAATAATTTTCCCAGAATGATTTGAAATTTTTTTTTGTCGTCGAAAAATTTGTCCACCTATTTGAATTTTTTTCTCGGAAGTGAGTACGATTTTGGGGATATGTCTATTCGCCAAAAATGATTGTAAATGACCCCTGCATCCGAAAATAATTTTTCCAGAACAATTTGAAATTTTTGAATTTTGTCCAGAATTTGTCCACTTGCTCGAATTTTTTTCTCGAAACTGCGTAGGAATTCGGGTGTATGTTTATTGACCAAAAATGATTGAAATTGACCCCCGCAACTAAAAATAATTTTTCTAGAACAATTTGAAATTGTTTCCTTTTTTGCCGAAAAATTTAACCTTCCTGAATTTTTATCGTGAAAGTGCGTAGGATTTCGGGGGTATACGTATCCACCAAAAATGATTGTAAATGACCCCTGCTTTCGAAAATAATTTTTCCAGAACGATTTGAAATTTTTGAATTTTGTCCAGAATTTGTCCACCTGCTCGAATTTTTTTCTGGAAAGCACGTAGGAATTCAGGTGTATGTTTATTGACCAAAAATGATTGAAATTGACCCCCGCGACTAAAAATAATTTTTCTAGAATGATTTGTAATATTTTAATTTAATTTTATATAAGATTCTTATGAAATATTTGATTGTCGTATTATTCGAGCAATGCTAGCTCCGTATTTGAAACTCACAAGACGTAAAAGTTGAACTGCGTAGTCGCAGTCAAGGTCCACCACGTACAAGATTTGATGGTCCCATATGTCGTGCGTCCGCTCGACGAATCCCTCGAAATCGCGATGAATCTCGTGAGTCAGTCGACTTCTTGACATCATCCTAGATAGTTTAATTGCCTCGTCTGTAACAAGAACAGTCGGGGAGCGTAAGAGAGATTACCTTGATGCAATTAACTTAATCCGCGGTAAATAGGATACGACGATTATTTTTATGCAATTTTGGCCGACAGTACAAAAAATTAATTTGTCGAAGAATACGAACGATACAAGGTCGAAAGAAAAATATAGTTTGAGAGCCTATATCTGTATGCGATTTAATGAATTCGTACGATACAAAAGAAGAATATTTTTATGAAATAAAATGCCGAGGTAACAATTTTTAAATAATGAAAAAAAATTATTCGAGTGTTCTGTTTTGTTTGGACCACTCTAGTGTATCGTCGTCGAATTTACGACGGCGTTGGACGAACCGTAAATTCGTTTTTAATGCTTTTCGTACTTACTGCTGCGAAATGAGTTCCTCGTATTTTTTGTCAGTTTTTTCTTCATAGCTTTATTGTAGTCTGACATCATACGCGGCAAATTAATTTTGTATGCCGGCAGAAACAGTCAATTATGTATCGTGACAAGCAGATCTCGTCAAAACATCGCGCTTATCGTGCCCGTGCATGATCACAATGCGTATCGTGTTTAACGAAGATAGAAATTGTTTGAAACACCGGTGAATTAGTTTACACCTACAGCTTTGGGACGAGACTTAGTGATGAAAAGACCAACAGTCATTTAGATTTGAATATATTCTTTGACTCGAGATTATTATTTGCTTTGTACAGTACGATTAATCTTCCATCAACGCGGTTAATTTATTCTGAAACTTTCTGTGCGAGTCGAAATTAATTCCAGGTGAGAAGAGTAGTGTGGTAACATCGATATGAAAAATTTGAAACGCGTCGAGTGATTTCTGATTAGTCGAAGGCTTCTCAAGGGCAGATTGAAGAGTTTGACCAAGTAGAACTAGCAATTCCTGCCAAGGCTGATCTTTCTTGCTCCCTGTTATACAAAAATTTGTTTTCTTTTATGAAAAGAAAAATTTAAGTAATGGAAACTTTACCTCATACGTTATTGAAAGTTTAGCAGTAATTTTCATTTAATTTCAAATTTCTCGAAAATTTAAACGAAACGTTAGAGAATTACACGTAACAACGCAACACAATGCGTTCGCATAGTCGACGAGGACTGTGATAAGTATATTATGAGCACGTGTTAACAATAAGTACATACACGATTCAAACAAACAACAGGTTTTACGATCCCATATGAATTGTTCGTGTGATGGGCGATTTCCAATATAAACTAGTTGCAACGACTGCCTCTACTCTTCATAAATATTTGGACATTTGCACGTTCTCGGGAAAATCTGTACAAACAAAAACTCAATTGCGTTTCTCCGTTATGCGACGAGCCTTGAAACGTACCCATCGATCAGGCTTGCACGCATTTCGTTTAAAAGAAAATAACGAACAATGAATTGTTTATATTTATGAGAAAGAAATTCTGAATTTGGGATGCAAAACCTGTATAAGTCTCCAAACTCTTGGACTATGTTTTCAATCACTATAATATACAATCGAATCTAATTAGAACAAGCATGGATATAGTGATTTTAATTTAATACCAATTCAACCGATTAGATTACCAAAGATGTACGATTACAAAGATCGGATTATTAAAACAAATGAATTTTTTCCCTGATTCATATCTGATTTAGCCATATTAAGTCATGTACTTATTTTATCATAAATTTACAATTTTTGTTCATTTTCAGATTATAGGGTACCTTGTCTTCGTTTGTTATATATTTAATTCTCGAGTATTTTGGAGTTTGTTATTTAAATTATTCGCGATAGGACGCAAAGGAAAGTTGCTGCCATTTTGTAAAAATTATTTGACAGATCGTATATAAATCGATCTTAAAAATCTCCGTTATCTCCGATAAGAGTCTGACATTCCATAAGTTTCTAATCTAGAACAGTTTCTGTTTAATATTTTTGTAAAACTACTACTTTCATTTACAGTATGTTTTTTCTATCGTCTGTTGTATTAGCAGTCGGTGTTATTGGTTTCGAGAATAAAGGCTAATAAAAATAGCGAGGAAAATTATCCTTTTACGTTTTAACTCATAAATGAGCCTCCTTTAGAGATATTCGTTTGATTGATTGCGTCAAGGGTGGCGAATTGACGGTTCGCGAGCCGGATGTAGCTCCTTCCCCTACTTTTCTGTGCCGCGCAAGCGCAGAAGAACTCTCCCCTCTATGCCTACTATGCAGAACTGGGACTAAGGCCCTGAACTTCATATTTCTAAAAGAAAAGACGTTGAAGGTTAGGTGAGATCTAATTATATTTTTTAGCGGGTAACACTAAAATAATAAACAATTTACATGGGTGGTTACTATATTTACGTACTTACAATTTATAGTTTATAATTAATTACAATGCATCACTGTTATTGTACCATTCTTGGTATAATAATATGAATGAGATAACACAGAAATAATATTATCTTCGCGCGTATCGACGCGAGAATTGAGATTTCGAAAAAAGCAAAAGAAATGAGAAAAGAATCAGTGTTTGGAATTAAGTAGTTTCGACAGTCCAAATCCTATATTATTGTTTACCGTTGAACACGCCCAGTCACATACATCACAATCACATTTATACATAGTCTTATTTTATTAATTTGAACGAGACACCGATTTATTTGATTAACGTCGCGATATCGCGTACTAAGATTTACGACCTCGCAAAATTCAGAAAGATTTGCGATCCTGGTTGACACAGTTATAACTCACAAACATACTTAAGCGGATATTGTTACAAGTGGTTAGAATTTATGGCTAAAATTATTATCTTACGATCGACGAAACTAAATTCTGAAATTGGGCCAGATCTATAGTTCTATTTTAACTAGATCGTGGGCCGGAAAATTCAACAAACTTTGCAAAATTATGTGCAAGTCGTAATACAGAACTATTGTTTATTAGTGAAATCATCGCTTAAAAAAAAAAAGTATTTTCTTTCTCGTGGAATATCTTTTACTTTATATTTGAATTTGCCGCCTCTGTTGTTTCTTCGTTATGTGCACATGGACGCTCACCGTTGAGGAACGGTTCTGATAAAGTTATGAACAAATATGGAGCGCAACGTGAAACAAGTAAAAACGGATTTTTCATTGCAAAATATGAGATCGACTATGTTTATTCTATCCGTGTATTCGCGCCGATGTTTGATATTTTGAAACGATTCGGTGCCAACGGAAAGTTAGTAGCAATTAGCCTTCGGTAACAGCACAGACTTTGATTTAAATATCAAGAATGTTTTCGAATGAAGGATATACTGATATTCATTTCTTGTACGGTTTATGTAGAGGAAATATTAACATACGGGAATATCAACACATATTTCCTCGAAGAAGAATGCTGGATTACTCCGTGTTTATTAACAACCATTTGCACGTGCTCAGAACGGGTTCATTTTGCAACATAAATGAATATCGTGTAGCTTTGTTCCTCTCAAAAAGAATTTTAACTCTTAGAAACTCCCTAGAAGCGAATAAATTGAATATGGCCATTCTTCGCAATTCGAATTTCCCGCCATTGTAACTCTACTTCTCCCTTGCAGATGGCGCCGTGTTTCTTCTATTTGATAAGTTGCATACTTACACGCGTAAATGGGTGTGCATAATTTAATTTATGTCACAGCTAGATTCGAATATAAACAATTTGCAATATTTATTTTAGTTTATCGTAAAAAAATGGCACGTCTTAGGGGACGACTCAATGTATTTATACAATTTGAAATTTGAGGTTTTCTCGAGTTTTCACATATAATTTTCTCAAACGTAACTGATCTCCTCGGCTATAATTATGGTTACACTTATAAAATTGGTAAAGATCTCGTTTGAGATTATTCTTAAACTCATTTGATAGTGTTAGTTTCGATACAGCAAAACTAATTAATAAGTTTTATTATCGTTGATGCTATAAATACCTCGTCTATTCGAACAGGTTTACATAAGCTTTCGAGATAAACGTAGCACTTCCAAAATTGATCGCGATGATTATGTGTACGCGGAGCTTATAATCGCGATAAGAGGCGATCAGATTCCTTCAAAGTCGCCAATATTCAAATAGATAAAAGAATGTGGAACGTTTCGTCTCACGGATCATTTTTTTTTTATCCCCGCATAATTACAGAATGAAGGCAATAATGTACCGTTTACACAGACAATTTAGACGCCGCGAGGCAAGCAGTAGAAAAACACGACCGTGTTGCAAGGAAACTGTCATAAATGAGTAAACGAAGTATTCGAAAATGAATGGATTCTGGGAAAAATAATCTTTAAACTAAGGAATCGGTGGTTAGTTTTGTAATTAGGCATTAAAAATATTTTCAATTTTACATTTTAAATAGGAAAGGGTACGAAACCAACAAGTTCAAAACAAGTTCTGTTGCTTCACGTTTCTTCGATGTAAACGAATTAAATTTACTTTATAATTTCTTTAATAAACTTGAAAACTTTTTGTATACGTGAACGTTGTATGTATTGTTTGACCCACTTTAAACTTGTTAATATGGTAGCCCTAACTATATCCATATAGTACGTTACAGAAGTGTGCAACGCGCGTAAATTAAAATCATTATGGCTACACGCGTGCCCACTATAATCAAGTATGACTCTACTTTCTTTTTGTCATGCAATTCATCGCGTGTTACTTACCCTGTCAATCATATTCGTACTAATCTTTCATTACAATCTTCGTCCCACTCAGTCTTAGACATCAATTTCTGCATCGTATCATCATACTTCTAAGTTCCAGACCTCGTTTTCATACTTATTGTCTCATTATTAGAACTTCCTTCTTTCGGACAGTCACGTCTTTTCAATGTAGTCCCCTTTCATGCGTCATCGACACTTTGTACAACAATATTAGGTTAAATTTATCTCTCTAATTCCCACTATAACCATATTGTTATTTACACAGAGTTATTCTAAAAATATAGAAATTAAACAATCATACGTTTCTCGAGTCTGTATAACGGATACATGAAAAAATTTTACAAATTTGAAAATTCGTTTGTTCAATTTTATATCCGTTAATTATAATTTCGTTTAAAAGTTAAAATTGTATTGATTTTTAACTGTTTATCTCTCGAAACAAGGAGAACTCATTTTCAAATTAGATGCTTGTTTAAGAAAGTAGGCGGTATGTTTATTCACATAGTAAGTATACATTGAACGTAGTTTAATCAAGGTGTAAATGAAATTAGCAGTTTAGTCCTTTCGACGAGTTTGTATTGGTCGTTGGTGGTTAGATCAGTGGTTTCCAACGGTGGCCATTTTGGCCTATCAGTGAGTCACTCTTTGTTCATCGAGCGTAGTGAAAAATGTAAAAGAAATGGAAACCTGCAATTTTTAAACAGGCCATGAAAAATGCTTTTATTATTAACATTATATTAGAATGAGATTAGATTAGGTTTTTCATTCGTTGATAAGCGCGACGAGGGAGGTAAAGTTTATTAATTATAAAATACATCAAACTAGTCTGATTATTTGAGCAAACTATCGCGTCACTTCATACCACGTTTTATTAAAAAAATTTGAAAGATTGAATCATTTAATCGAAGAAAAAAAATAAAATCAATATTTTGATTAATTTCTGAAAAATCACTTTACACTTTACGCGGGTATTTTTTATCCAATAATATCCCTTATTCAATAGGGTTGCTGGGCAAAACAGTTTGAGAACCATTGACGCAGAGGCTCGGAGCGGTGAACGCGTCGAGTTATTCGCTACAACTCGTCATTACGAACGAATGGGTTAATCACGCGTCAGCGAGTCTCGTTCAAGACATTTATGGTTGAACGGGGCACGCATACGAAGCCGAGTAATCGAACAGTTATACGTAGAATTCAGATTCCGGTCGTACATCGAGTATTTTACGCGCGATATCGAGAACCATTTTGCATTTCAAAACACGTGGATAAGCGAAACGTATTAGATCGTCCCATAAGTTCGCGTCATTCGTCTTTCTTAGACTGACGAGGATAAAGTTCGTAACGTAATAAGAGAAGAATGAAATTTATCGGTTCGAGGAATGTCATCCTTGGAATCGATCAACATTTGTCGAAAACGATTAAAATTTAAGTAATAGGGCCTTGTGGCCCCCCCCTCTGTTCGTGTCTATCGATGGATACACCGAAGAAAATGTACTTTAAAGGTCTTCCAATAAAGACGTCCAACTTCCCCGTTATCTCGTCCATACGTGAAGCGAGTATCTGGCCACTCGTATTAGAATAAG
The DNA here is from genome assembly GCF_013123115.1 of Colletes gigas. Lineage (NCBI taxonomy): Eukaryota > Metazoa > Arthropoda > Insecta > Hymenoptera > Colletidae > Colletes > Colletes gigas. The sequence continues at coordinate 64,182 of NW_025106680.1, forward strand.
CCACACTGATAACACTGTCTTACTGCCAAACGTTTACACACTCTGATTTACTACGATATACGCTTTCCTCAATGTTACGATGACATGGTGCAATTATTTACTTCTAATAGGAAGCAATGTCGACACTGCTCGTAATTCTCCACCGATCCACTGTAATTTTCGTATTTGGTTATTACGATGCAGTGTGTGGTCCACCTTGTCTCCTGTGTGCAACGTATTAAAAACTTGTGCCATCGCCATTCTCAATATTCTCGTAAAGATGGATCTTTTTTGTAACCGTGACACGAAGTATGTCAATCTCGTACGATCTCAACGCCACAAAAAGACTAATTACATTAGATTATGCCTCCTCCCCTCCCGTCGAGATCGTTTAATTCTTGTCTAAATTGAATTTTGCACAGAGAGTACGAATGATTCACATTCGCAGATTAAAATCAAGGCTCGAACCGTTAATTATCAGAACGAACGAATAATTTAGAGTAATAACCTTCGTCGAGGTGGCAGAGATGCGCCGACACTCTCACCGGTGGAAACAGAAAAGTGATGGCGTCCTCTATGAGTTTCACGAACTGATAGTCGAACGTTTCATGGCTCGCGACCGCCGCACGACCGTCGAACATCGACAGCCACGCTAAAATCCACACGACGAATAGCATGTTCGATGAACATGGAGGTTGGTCGTCGTTAACGATGAGTTTCGTTTCTCGAATCTGTCGCAATATTGCGACGAACGTACGCGGAGGCGGCACGCCCACGGGAATAACGGACTCTGAATCATTGAAGAGCCAGCCGCGCATTCACGAAACGATTGTCTTTGAAAATAACACCCCTGAGAACTAGGGTTACCATTTCTGGACCGTAAGCATAGAGCACGCGAGAAACTCTTTAACGGAAAATAGTTGGACGCAAGATAGACGGGAAAATCAAATTGAATCAAAAATTGAAGCAGGGCAAACCGTGCACGTTGCATTTCTGCGATAAACGTACGCGAAACGGAAGAACGATTAGTTTCTTTAACTTTCTTACTCGCTTCCTAGCCGCAAAAGAATATTCAGACACGTGAATATAATTAGTGACTTTTCAAATGCAATGTACATAAAATGAGGATTTCTTTCACGGATGAAAGTCTTTACGAGTGAAGTGAAATTATTGTGAAACTGGGCATTAAGAACTTAATATCAACGCGCCATTTTTCCCCCTTTCAGCGTCGAATTGTCCATGTAATTTTCTACCGCGACAAATTACTGGCCTGTGAACATTTTCTTCGTCGAAATCGATCGACGGAACAATGACACTCTTGTGGCGCGACATAAACAATGGCGACGCGAGCCAGGTCGATGAGAACGACGTTCGACCGTTCGACCACTATCGATTCGACCTATCGATCGATAAACTGCAACGGGAGTCGAGGGCTAACCTTGCGTCGCTTGCCTGGCGTTCGATCGACGATATCGACAATGTTCGACGTTTCCAATCGGTTTCCAATACTTAATTGTTTCTTGTTATTATTAATGGATTGAAAACAATTACAATACTTATTTTAGTGCTTGAAATAGTCATCAGAGAATGATTATAACCGAAATACGTAAAATGTGTTCGAAGTTGTTTTTCTTGTAAAACAAAGCCTCGAACGATTTTTTTACTTTATACTTTCGATTCGTATTTTCATGTAGAATGATGCACTGACTGTGTTTCTAATAATATTAAATATATAATACAATTAATCAAAGTGCACACGGCTAATTGTTATTCTCTGCGTAACGAATTTCAGCGCAAGCTTCGTTCGATTGGGATAGTTTAGTATATAAAGATAAGACGGTTATCTTCTAAGGTTAATTCTATCAGATTATTTGCCCAAAATGCCGGAACATGCTATTGCGTACGGTACCGGTACCGAAGACTTAGAATTAATAGTGCTAACGCGTGTTCGACAGAATATCCAAGTCATCTGTCTCGTTCACGGAAGTTCGAACGAGAACGCTTTGTTCTAAATTTCTAATTTGTTTACGAATTAACTAGCAACCCCTTTTAGATTGTACAGCGATTAGCGGGACGCCTTGTACCACTTTTATTGCAGCGGCAACGTTTGTAAAACCGGCGCGATTGCCGGTATCATGCGTAGAACACGTAGACGTGCAGCAAGCATAAACAGACTCGAAGAATGACGCAAGGAGATTAGCAATAGACGATTTATCAGTAGCTATGTCAGTAGCCTGATATCGTGATTTATGCATGACGGTGCATTACCACGTTTTTAACAATCTATTCTTAAACGAACCGACCAAAATGACAGACCTCAACTTTCGAGGGGGCCAAATTTTTTCGACGAATCAATAATCGATCGATGATCGCTCCTAGCAGTCGTAACCTCCTTTGGAAAGAAAAGATTATTTCGCGCCGTCGTATTTACCAGTGTTTCCTAGTGATAAGAATGCATTGCATATTCAATGTGACTTCCTCGTCTCCGAATACATTTCTCGAAATACATATTTTTTGTGTTGCGCGCGCGTTGCACGTAGGAATGTAATTTCCTTCGTTGAAATTACGTTTCGCCGCACCGCGCGATTCAAGGCGACTACATAAAAAAGTCAATCATAAAGGCAAAAGCGGAGAACGGTATGAATCGAGGAGTGGAATCTTTGATGCAGTGGAAATATCGGCGATATAAGACACGCGGAATACCAAAATATATTGACGGTGATCAAAACATGAATTGCATCGCGTTACATTGTGATCATTAATTCATTCGATCGCTGAAGGCTCGAAGAATCTAAGATGTATTTTCGGAGAACCCACGATCTTTGAGTATTCCGGACGGTTGTCAATATATTATCAACAAATGTTTCAGTTATGTAAGACACTGTAAACATTGGGGAAAAAATCGACTCGTTCAACCTTTTCAACTCAAATTTAAATAGGATTAATGAATCTTCGAAAATGAGTGCCGAGGCAAATTTCAGGTTACGTAGTCTCTCATTGTGCGAGTTCGATGAGGCCATTTTGGAGTGGTAAAGAGAAACGGAAGCGTGAAGACATAATTTTAATCGGAGGAAGAATCGTCGGCTATGTTGAAACGAGACCGGTGGTATCGGGAGCGACCGTAATCGTTATATTTTCGACGCGAAATGGAGAAGGTAGGAGGCCATAACACCTTTTATATCGAGAGATTGCCGGCGAGGGGAAATCCGACCTTGCTTCGGGGCTCCCATCGACGTGTCGCGTGACGAGTTAGTGATTGACACGTGCGCCGAGCCCACCGACGTCTTCTTATCAACAAAAGCTCGTTCGCCGCCGACAGAGGCGGAGGTGACCTGCACCGGTTGACGTCGGAGAAAAGTCGAGAGTGTGACGGTGACGATGGGCTACGCGTGCTCAGGATTACACTGGCGTATCGCTGTGCCACGATACGTCGAATCGACATCTTCATTTCGTCGCGTTGCGATGCTCCGCTTTATTCTCTTCGATTCTCTCGGATTCTTTCGAATCAAAATGGAGAAGTCTTTTTTCGTACGAAATATTTCTTGATATCTTCGTTATTTCCACTGATACGAACAAAAGTGTCAGGACCAAGTTTTCTCCGAGTCTCGAAAATGTCCGCCATTTTTTCCCCGTTGCAGTCTTGTTCGTTCAAATAACCTCGAACGAACAAATTCCACTAGTTTAAAAATTCTATATTCTCCGTAAGCAGATGAAATCTGCTCGTTCGTAAGAAATAGTGGACACTAATTTCTTCAGATACGAAGGAGACAACTTTTAATCCTTGATTTACGTTGAATTACAAAGATGTCTCATGTGACTAGAAGCCCCGTAATACAATTTTATATTCGCTATGTAAGTTGCATCGCAGTATCGACTTAGATCTCTATCACAAACGTAACATTTAAACAGTTCGAGAATATCTGGGTTCGCAATGATATCGCCTACCATCTTGTGTACAAACAAGATATCGAGCATCAGACACATTTTCTCGAGAGTAATTCAATTTAAACGAGACATGAATTCGCGATTGCGACATGTTAAAATAGAACAGCATAAAAAAAGGTAATTCGTGCTACAGTTTTTTAATAATCATAATGGAAATGTATTGACTCAGAGTATCGATGGTAACGTCACAATATGTTATAATAAAACATATTATATAACAAATATTTGTAAGATTCGAGTGAAAATAAATATTGTCTGGCTTACTTGGAAGTCGTAGATCACCAATTTGTCTACGTCTTCCGTTCGAGGAATACAACATGGCGTCCATTGAGAATCTCTGCTCTGGTGCATAATGTGCAGGACCCAATAAAAGCAATCCCCGTAATGTTCCTATTTATTCGTCGTGAAATATTTCGTTCCGTGATCGAATATAATTTAATTTTTATTCGACGAGTGATGGATAAACGGTTGTTTCTTTCTTGTTCGTTATTTATGATTTTTGTCCAGATAAGAGCGTTGTCCGTCTCTGTTAGCCGGGCGGATTCGACGAGTCCATCTTTCATCAGAGATTTTTTTTACGAGCGCTTCGTTATCGAGAGGCAATCACCTTCGAGGTCTCGTTTATCTTGCAAGATCCGCGATGCCATTACCATAATTCACTTTCGTCGTTTATCTGCGTGGTCGCGAGCTACGCAAAGCAGGCAAATAAATAAAAAAAAAAAAAAAAAAAAACGCCCGCCATATCGCGGACGGGAAGCAATCCTTTCAAATTCTCCGACGACATTTTGAAACGAACGGATTTTGGGCATAAACTATCGAACAGAGTTGCTTTACCTCCGAACACACGCTTTAGAGCCACCCTGTATAGTTCACACACGATAAATTATAATTGTGAATATTAATTATATATATAGCCTCGTCAGATTTAACTTATCCTCGTCAATTTTACGCGCACCTATTTTTTTGGATTTTTCTTAATTTAACAGATAAAAATTCGCTGGTCATTAATCTTTTGCGAACAATTTTTTCGCATATTGTTTTCGACGTTTAAGCGTAATCCGTACCGATCAATTATTCTTCGGATTATAGATCGTGGTGTATCAACGGTGCGAGAGATTTCAGAAATAATATATTAGTGTAGTATATTAATAATTATTTTCCTCTCTTCTGTATAATAATGAAGTACGGAAATGTAGGTAATTAGTGAAACTGCTTGTTTAATAACATGCATGCTTCCCAAGCTAGCATTTTAGGTTTGCATAGACGACAAATTGTTTGAATGCATTCAGTGAGCTCGAAAAGAAGATACGCGTTATCGCATAAACCATTAGCATTATTGCATATTCTTGTAATAGAAACTTTGTATAGAATTACTCTAATAGTAGAATGTTTCAAAATAATTTGTTCTAAATGATCATTGATTATTAAAGACCATTGAGAGGTCTATGAAAGAAATATAAAAATTAAATCGTTAAGGGAAACATTACATTTTGGATTAAAAAAAAAATAAATATTTTATAACTAATCAAATAATAAAGATATTAAGCTAATTTTTTTTTCTACTTATTGTTGGACAATAAATGTATAAATGCTCTGAGATTCGAAACGATTTATTGAATATAATTGTTGTAAAAATTCCCAAATATGCAACATTTTATGTACGTATCGAATTAACTCTTTCAGACCTGGCAATAACATACGTACACATGATATTTTAATGTCAATTACTTTGTAATTCGTAATATATACTCGCACGTATCTGTTATGTATACATGTATACTTATGAAATTAGGTGAAGAACTTTCCCAATACATTTAACACTACATTTACTATTTGTCTAAGATTGTTTCGCAGAGCAATTATCGCTTGGCGAATTCCGACTAAAAACTACGCCTAAAGTTCAGGTTAGCCTAAAAAATTGGCCTGTTCTCTCAGTCTAAAAAAAGATAATTTAAAAATTGTGACCATATCTCGCATATAAATTTTAATTGATTACGAAAATTTTTCTTATAATTGTTTCTACCAGTTTAACGCATACATGTTTTTAATTTAAATTTATAAAATATAACTTTCTGTATAGGAGCAATAAACTCGGTGGAAAACATTTAAATTAATGTGCTTGACGCAACTATGTCCAGAGCCTGTTACGTATTCATTTACGTTTATATTCACGAAGACCGTTGATCATCAAAGATTCATGCATTTCACTCGGTTGCAACGGTTGCATCACTAGCGTTTGCATTTTATAAATAGTTGAAATATACGAATACTTTCTTATTCGAACATCTGTTAAATATGCAAATCTTAAATTATTCAAATAATCCTATCATTATCGAGACAGTTATATCTACGTCTATTAATCACTGCATTTCCATCATTAAAAATGTGTCTTCGGGGGGAGAAAATGCTGGAAGGAAATGTGTAGCATTAGGTCAGATGTTATGGTGAGTCATCGTAAGACCCACGACCGAGAAAATGTTACACGAGACTGTTCGTATTCTCCTTACCGATGGATTAACATTCTCTTTAACCTGATCTATCTTTCTCTTTATATCACATACAGAAAAACCCATTTCCACTATTTCGACAAAAATATTTAGTTCTCGAGGAAAATTAAAACGAAAAAAAGCTTTTCAAAGGTTCACGCCTCTTTCTGTCTCTCTGCTCATCGGAATGGCCCTCGCGCGTGAGAATTTTGTCCAACACTGTCCGTGGAAAGTTAGGAATGTTAGGAAGGTTAGTCTGGCCACGAGGCCGCAACTTTGTGGTTCTTAACGTACGTCGCTGGAATCGTTGATTTCCATCAAGCGTCTGATCTCGTTAAGCCGTGTTCGTGTTTGGAATAATTGGTCGTGTCGCTTAGTTCCGACAACCTTTCGGGTGTGCTTGCCTCGATCGTGCACGCGTTCGTGGAGCAATCGATATTATTTGTTTAGGCGCGTCAGATGCATCAGCGTGCACGTTCTCGGACTTTCACGGAGCTCCCGTTGCAAGGTAACTATATGTATATATTGGGTCGAGCGGAGAGTTCGTGCGTCTATGGTCAGATGTCTCTATATCCTTCTGCTACATCGTGTATTTATAGCTTTCACGATCTCTGCTTCGAGTATAGCCGAAATGCCTGGCGGACAAACTTTAACAGGTACACCTTGTACATCGTCGGCCAAAAAACGATTGTTGCATGTTTTGTTCCAGCAGGCTTTAACCATAGATTCGGCTCGAACTTACCGGAATCGCGGGGAAGTCCCAACTTTCGCTACGGTGTCGTAATCGACACGCATCGACGAGTGCCTCGATGTTACGCGAATTCTCGAGAAAGGAGCTACCGGATTTAGATACACCGACGTCCACAAGACACTGGACACTTGTTTATCATGCTTGGGGAAAAAATTTAATGTGTAGGTATATTGTTACGCTTACGCATTTCAAATAAGTAATTTTTTTTTTAATTAAATTAAGTTTCTAAAATATATATATATTTTTTTAATTAATTTAATTTAATAAATTTAAATGGGAATTATTTGACCAAGAAATAAAATGACGCTCGGAATGATCTAATTTAATGCAAAGCAGTGAATGGTGAAAGATTAAGTCGAAGAATGTTTTGAACCTTGATAATGACGATGAAATGAATCGATTAGATTGGCATCATCTTCAATATGTAAAGAGAAAGAAGATTCATTATCTTAACGCTATATAAAGATCAAAGACACTATGAATAGACACTAATGGTGTATTATTGAGAGTACAAGAGGTTATGTAACCGTGACAGTCAATGTGATGAATAATACTCGTTACATACCTCTTGGAAATGGTAAGATCTATTGTTTACACGCCGGTGTCGAGAGTCTATTGTGATCTATTTCAAGCGTATTAACTTGCAAAACGTTTATCTTAACAAATAGATTAAGATTGTCTGAATGAAATAAATAGTCAATAACAAAATGTTAACGTAAAAAATAGTGGCGTCAAATACGACCCTCGAGATAAACCAGGTATTATTAACATTTGTTTAAAAGTCAATTCAATTTGAAATTCATTTTTATCATAAACTTTAGATGAATGATACTCCAAAACTAAAGCAATGGCTACTTTATAATACACTATATTTGTTCTAATGTTTAGTACTCGTTGGATTAGTTTTTTTTTTTTTTTGTTGTATTGTATATATCAATCGGAAGCTTCGTTAGTAGAGTGTGTATTTTAATCGATAAGGGTACCATAATATTTATCTTAAGAATATGTCAACCGTACGAAGTTCAGGAAGTACGAATGCTCCTGTGATTCATTCTAAGACAAAATTAAATATTTCGATTTAAAGACCTGTCGCGACCAACCGAGTCAGAAGTCCTGAGCTCTGCAAATATTGCTGTCTACTTGCTGGCCGTCACCAGACAATTGAAACAGAATCACCAAATGCCATTAGGTTTCTTATCGTAGATTCGCCAGATACGAAATCGGAATTTGATCTACACATATATAATAGTTTCTGATATCAACAATCTGCAACTATTAATATTAGGCAATTTTTGATCAACGTTCAATTTCAACACATCAATTTCAGCAATTATTTAATGTTTAAATACGAATGGAATTGTCTTCAACTATCAAGAAACAGATAGTGAGACGTTACAGATAGTAACATATTAGTTACAGTTACAGATAGTGAGATATTAGTTAAATATCTGTATAGTCGAATACTCAAATAATATTCGAGCACTGTGTTAGAAAGTTCCACGGTACATATTCTGTTGACTGTTCTTGAACCTTCCACGAAGCAGAAGGAATTTCGCGCGAAACTGTTTGGCGAACTATTTAGATGTAGTAAATGAAACAAAACAGTGGGATCAGGTATACAGAATTAACGAAAAAAGTGCTAAACCACGAAATCCTTCAATTTCACGTGACGATCACGGTGTTAGGATATGCGATGCCGACGCGCAGGGTCTGGAGGAGTGTATTCACGTTATTTAACATTTAAATATCGTTGTTTATATGTTACTGTTCGAATATTACTCATACATATTTAAGTACCGTGTCATGACACGGCTAATTCAAACGATGTATTTGAGTGTTTTGTCATCCGGGTTAGCCACGTAGTACTCAAGTATTGGAACAATTGACTCCACGACGCTCAAGTATTTGAGTGATCAAGCACCAGAATAATCGAGTATCCAAATGGTTAAGTATTCGGATAATTAAGTACACAAATTCGAGTAATATTCGAATGGTTAAGTATCCAAATGGTCAAGTACTCGAGTAACATTTACATAATCAACTATTCAAATTCGAATGATTAAGTATCCAAACGACCAGTCTAATAGTATTCGAGTAACAAGTGTACGGAATCGTATGTGTGGAATGCATGTTTGTATTTTGATACGTCAGAAATTTCCACGGTATTCCGTCGGGTGTTGTCCCGCCGCGAGGCGGAAGGACTTTCGCACGGAACTGTTGTTACTGTTTAGTCCGCGATAGGTGAAATGAAGCATCGTCGGACAAAGGGGGAGAGGAAAAAAAAAAAAAAGAGGCGCGAAGCCGCGAAAATCCTTTGATTTGGCGCGTCGAGGCAGCGTCAGGAGACGCGATATCGACGCGCACTGCCTCCGCCGCCACGAGGGGAAGGGGAGGGGACAACATGGACCGCGAGTGGGGCGTGAAACGCGTGCTCTAATTGGTCGACAGGCGCTAGGTGTTCGCGGCTAAGTGCCGCGAGTTCCTCCGTGGCTCCAACAGTGCCATCGAGAACGCCGCGCGAGCTTTCGGCGACAGACTGCAATCGTTTCGCCTGTCGGGGATCGAGATTCGAGATATATCGAGGACGGGGCTCGACTGTGCACGCGAACGAGTAACTCGCCGCGAGGATCATCATGCCCAAAAACGGAACCGTGCCGGACCACAAGTCCGAGATCAAAAGGCCTGAAATCTTCGAGGCGGAAGTACCGGTGCCCACCTGTAAGTTTCACTTTCAGTTTTCGTCGATTATTAGAACAAATGCACGACGACTCGCCGCGCTACCGGAGCCCACGCGACTCTCGTCCCTTTGTTTTTCTTTACTTTTTTCTCTTCGTCTTGTGTTTTTATGTTTTATCGTTTTCTGATATTTTCATTCACATTGGTTTAAATGCATCCGTTTGACGTTCTTGTAACTGTAAGCAGTTCGTTAGCAAATCTACTTAATATTTTCTGGATCATCCGTGTGCTTCCGAACTGTCATACATTGCCCTTTGACATCTCGCTTATTTTTCTTACGTTATATCTATATGTAGTAAAGGGTCTTTCGATAAATAAATTATTATCTTGGCTATAAGAATGAAAAATATCGCGGATACAGGAAATAATACTTTTTTGATTCGTTTAAAAATTATTCTCACCTCGAGGCCCGTAGTTTGTTGACCCCGGGTTCTAAGTGGTACGCATATATGTCGAGAAAATGAATTTTTGGCAGCACGCGCCTGACTTGCGTTTGCGATTAACGAATATAAAGTCCGATATATCGAAATTGGCATGAGTCTTATACTATATTATACAATCAAACTATGTTATAGAAATCATTGAAATAACAGGATCGTGACCTCAACAAATTAACTTCAAACTATTTTATTTCAATGAATTTACACATTAAAAATGGTAATCCTGGAACGATAGAAACTGTGTTTATAAAAATATTGATCGTAACTTGAGCACTTATTGTAAATTGATTGAAACAGAATTACATCGTGGACTATTTATTGTTCCATAAATTTCTAGCAATTCACAAACACTAAAATTCATTAAATTCGTTCGTTCTATTCGTGTATTGGTGTCAGTACCGAGGTATGTTACAATTTGAAGGAAACATTTTTGTGTTTACCGTTACATTATGTTTGAACTTCATTACGACCTTGCGTAACGGTCGTTGCTAATATTTCCAGTACTTCCATTCGACAGACTCATTACTATAGGAAGCGGAAGATTTAAGAACGTTTGTGGCATTTAAGCAAATATATCTCGCACGCTATAGGAAGCCTGGAATTATGTTATTTAAAAAAGTTGATCGATAGTTTCACCTTTGCAACATATGTCAATGTCAAGGTCAAGGCCATAGGCTTCATATCCCACCAACGTAAATAAAATTCCTGTTACCATCATCAGTAATTATTTTCTCATATAACCAAGAAAATTGAAATTGAAAAAAGCGACATTTTTCCAATCATCTCAAATTAAAATTCCAATTATCGAAACGTCCATAATCCGTTCTATCCGGATACAAATTAAAATTGTCGAGCGTCGTATTTTGCTCCAGAAAAATCGTCTCCGTCTCTGGAACGAATCTTGAAATCGTTGTATCGTTCTGCTTCGACAGAGAAACTCGTAAGAGTCTCCAACCTGCGTGTAGATTGCGACTGCTTTACGTAACGAGAACTATCTGCATAACGATAACTGTGCTGATTATCTCGGATTAAATGCATGGCACGCGTGAAAATGAGAAACGAATCGAAGAAAAAAACGATAGATTCTCTTAAGTGCCGCTTCAAGGTAAACTGTTAGGGTAGGGCACACGCTATCATCGACGAAAATCTTCAGTCGAGAGCATCGTCCACAATTTCTCACCAGCCAAGTGTCACTTTCGACTCTGCTGTCAGAATCGACGAGCACTCTACGATATCAGCACGTGGCTATTTTATTACATCGACTACATTGTTGTTCGATAGAAAAACTATAGAATATATACCTGGCTTAACGCGTTCGTGGACGAAAATTTTTTAAACGATGCTTTTATCGAAGGGTATCTTCTCTCTCGTGTAAGCTCGCGACTTTTTATCGCGTCGACTGACCTATTGTTCGATGGAAGAAAAATAGAATATATACCTGACTTAACGCGTTCGTAGATGAAAATTTTTTAAACGATGCTTTTATCGAAGGGTATCTTCTCTCTCGTGTAAGCTCGCGACTTTTTATCGCGTCGACTGACCTATTGTTCGATGGAAGAAAAATAGAATATATACCTGACTTAACGCGTTCGTAGATGAAAATTTTTTAAACGATGCTTTTATCGAAGGGTATCTTCTCTCTCGTGTAAGCTCGCGACTTTTTATCGCGTCGACCGACCTGTCGTTCGATGAAGGATCGATAATACACGCCTAGCTTAACTTTTTCACGGACAAAGCAGGCTCGGTTTAATTTGATCGATGAAAAATTACAATCTGACAGAAATCCACGGTTGCACGATACCAAAGTCGCGAGATTACAAAAGGATTTCTTGGGACTAGAGACGTTGTCCCGCCAATGATGGAGTCGCGATTAAAACTAATCGTTGCGGAATCTGAGCTGTCAACCGTGGGTTTTTAACCCCTTTATCGCGCAACGACGAGATGCGTTACTTTATGCCAAACTGCACAATGAAACTTTAAACTCGTCGCGGGATTCAACTTATCGGAAGCCACGATCGCTTATTTATTTCCGATATTCGAAATAAGAAGAGATAAGTAAAGTCGAAAATCTTTTCTGCTTTTTTTTTTTAAGTATCTGTAGAAACATAGTCGCGCTTTAAACGTGCATCGAGCGATTCGAAGAAATAATTTTCTCGTCAATTTTTATCAGAGAGATAAAATCCATCGTATGCGTTTTCTAATCTTTGGTAGGAAGATTTAGGAGGATTTAGAAAATAAAAGAGGTATTAGAAAGTAGAAAATAATTACTAGGCCATGTGTCACCAACACTTTTTGATCCTCTCTATTGTTTTATCCGCTTCTCGATTAAATCGTGCAGGTATTTAGCAATTTAGTTTTTCATTCCAAACGAATTTGAAAGAAATTTAACCAACGCGTGTTCGAAAGGTCTCCTCATGTTTGGATTATCATTGTCTCCCCTTCGTTGGGTGTCAGGGTTTGAAGATATCACCGACATGCTTTTGCGAGTCCGACTGTAACAGAATAGATTGTTCGTTATCTGGAACGTGTTAAATGAACACCGTCCAAATTGAGAATAAAATGTATTTTTAAGCCAAGAATGGTTTTTCAACGAACGTACTCTCTGCAGTTTCGCATAACGCTGAACACAGAGATAATACACCGCGACCGTGCGAATTTAGAATCCTAGAAGTGACACAAGGAAGCAAACTCCAAAGTTTATTAAAATCAACGAAACACATTATTCGAGTTACAAAATATTATTATATAACGAAATGAAATTTAAAAAAAAAATTATATTTCAAAAATGTATTTTAAAAGTTAACGAATAATTTCCCAATTATCAAAACATTTGGAATTTTGAACTCTAGATATGGCCCATCGATGCCAATAAATTTCTAAAAATATTTTTTAGTGTATGTTTGTTGCCATTATTTTTTTTTTTTTTAACTCTTAAAATATTAAGTGTAGCAATTAAATAAAATATGTATCTATGTTTGTTTATTGTTTGCTTTCGACTAAAAGGAGCTAAAAGGATTCTAAGCAAGTACCGGGAGTGTTCTGCAAGAACGTCGTCAGGTTCTTTTGAACCGATGTTTCGCAACTGTAAACCCGAGAGTGAGAGTCGCACAAAGGCACGTTTCACGATCGATCGAGCGAGGTGGTTAACGCAAGTAAATTCAAGGATCGCGCGCGGAACCAAATAGGACACGTTCGAAGCCGCGAGAAATAATTATAGGTGGACTCGATTCTCGTTCGAGGAGACCGAGACCTTGGCGACCCTTTCGGATCGACGCTCGATCGAGATTTAGCGGAAGGGTTGCATCGATCGTCGTAAAGACCAACGTTGCATGGAAATTTTTCTACAGCAGAGTACACTTTCCATTTATTTATCGTTCGTAAATTGAAATTGATTCAATGTATCTTCCCATTCCAGTAAAAATTATCAAATTTTTTTTTTGCAATACCTGTACCCATTAAATCCACGGTAGAAGAAAAAGGATTTATTTTTCGTATCGTGAACGAAAAATCGTATCGCCTGATCTAACTTGGTGGGCAATTCGACGGACGAAACGTTGAACGATCTAAATCGCTTCCAATTGCTTTCCACTCGCTCATTGATCTACGTCCATGACGCACAACACGACTGTTCCACGAAAAAACCCTCGAAATATCGGTGATGAGTAGAGTATTCTCTGAATAAATTATTCGGAGCAAGGAACTTGTTGACTTTGTTCAATAATGACAAATTTTTATATTTCTGATCGTTGTATTAGTATTTATCGACGGATTTGTGAAGTTCTCCCGATGAAAATGAGTACAAACATGACCCAATTCACACGTCGTTGAAAACTTTTTGGAAATCGTCAGAATTGCATAGAATTGAAAACAGGTTCAACGAGGTCGTGTTTGGAATCATTTTCATAGAGAAAACTTTTCTAATTCAATGATAATTGAAACGATAAAAATTAGAATTTAGATAATAACATTTTTAATGCCACCATTGATTTTAAAAAGATTCATTTGTCCCTGAAATTATTGTAAAGTTTCTTCGTGATATTGTGCTGTATAAATGTCACCCCTTCTAAATGTGACGTGATGTAAAAAAAATAAGTTGGGAAGCATTGCTCATAAGCGATTTAGTGCAAATTGAAGATCGCCTCGCGACATCGCGCGAAAAGAGTGACGAATCGTTCCAGCGACCTACGAACGACTACATCGAGTGACGTAGGTCACTGTATCAAAACATAAACAAAGTGGTCGCACGGTGCCAGTAGGCGCCTGCCAGTTCGCGCGAAATTGCTTGCAGCGTACGTAATCGCAGCCTTACGAATCTCCACCGAGTCGTGCCACGCCAAATCGATCTATACAATTTAAATAAAATATTATAATTTTTACATAAAAATTATTTATGCATTTGTAGATTTGTTATTCAACATTATCGTTCGTTTGTCGTAACGTCGCCATCGGTAATTTTACCGATTTCCTGCGAGTCTCAGGTTCGCGGAAAACGAGTTTACCGATCGAACGGACTTCGACACACGGGGCCTTATTAAAATCATTATCTTATCTGAGATTTCCTCCTCGTTCCACTTACATAAGCGAGCCAAACTCGTTGGACACGTGACGATGTCTGAGTTTTCTAATTGTGGTCGCACGTGTGGCGGGAAACGGCTATCTTTTAGCTACGCGATCCCATCGGCTCGCTCTTTTCACGAAATCGGGCCTGTTCCGAGTCGTCGGACGATAAAGCGATCTCGTCGAAGAAAAATCTTTTTATAGCTAACGTGGCGAGTAGATGGACAAATCGCAGCGATAACAGGGTCACGGATATAATGATTTATCGTACGATGCGTGCGACAGCATTGCTACCGGCAATACAATATGGCAGCGTCACACGACAAACCGTGCAACCTGAGATGGCCAAATTTCTTATCTAGGTCAATGTTTCGAATAACGAGTAAAGATAAACGACGTTGACAACCCCAGACCAATGTCTAGGCATCGGTACAAAGTTGTACATAGTATAATATGATTTAAAAATTTTAATAAAGTAATATACATATAGCAATAATGATACGAATACGTTTACGGTACAAAGGCGAGGTACGTACCGCTACAATGACTCATATAATTGATCAAGTGTTCCACGAATATGCACATTGTCATTATAACAAAGAAGAACGTACGCGACAGACACGAAACATTTTTTTCAGAGAACGTGTATTATTGTAGGAATCTGCTGAGCACAACAAAAATTTTTAATTTTATTATACGACTCTTTCTTAATGAAACACATTTGTATTAGTTTCTCGAGTTCCCCCTAGTTTTTGTTATAGAGATAAAATAACATTTTTCCCAAGGCTAAAGGGAAATAGTCAAAATTGGAAAAAGTCACTAACCTACAGAATTACGAAAAGAATGTTTGTGGTGTCTCGTTCAGTTCCTTTCGAATAGAGAAGCTCGTGACGCAGACAGCGTGGAGGTTAGGCGGCAAATGGCCGTCTATGTGCGCGACTAGAATACAGAAAAACCGGACTAAATGTGTCGCGAGGCGTTGGAACTCGTTCGATTAGTTGTTTAATAAAAAAAAGTGTTCTACAACGCGAGCGTAGGTGCTCCATAAATATGCATCTTTCGTAGTTCGATCTTGTTTCAACTAGTTTTGTCGATTTGATAATTTTAGAATTTGTACTATATTCATTGCTTGATCAAAGATTCAATAGATTTCGATAGAAAAAGTGGAAACGAATATATAGAATAAAAAATAAGTATACGTTTGATACCGAGTTAAGTACAGTTATGTTTACGCTGTTATTAAACTAACGTTTCCTTACGAAATTTGTTCTGATGCTCCAGAATGAACTTGAATGATCCGCAATAGAAATTACGCGAGTGTGCGATCGTAGATCGCGATCCAAGGTGAGCCGTGATCTTTTCGTAGCCGTGATCAAGAATTCTTATCTCTTGTTCCGCGTCTGGTGTCGATATTTAATTCCGAGGACGTAAATAACATCTGTGGCTCTCATTCTGGCGGGCAATTTCCTTCAGAAATTTTAATTCGAATTGAAAAAATCTGGAACAAATCTTTCATTCATCAGCAATTATCGAAACGTTCCTAGTCTTAATTCAGTATCATTTTGTACGTTAATTTTGAGGTTAGAATTACAAACAGCCTCCGATTATACCACGCTTGCACGCAACTATTCTATCATAACATTTACATTTTCTCCCAGTATGCATAATATAGGTTATACAGTATATTCTTCATCAATAATAATAATGATAATAATACGTAGACGGAAATCTACGATACGTGCAGGTGCATTCTAAACAAAAGATTTGACCTCGCGATAAATATTATTGTCCCGCACAGAAGTGATAAAATCTGATCGTCCAAATGCGATATCGATAATATCGCACCTCCTGTTTATCGATAAAAATAGTCAAGGATCCCGCGAATAGCGGAAGTGTCATAACTGACGCTCTGCGAATGCAAACCTTGAACCTTGTGGCGAGACATTTCATAATGTTTCAAGCAAATTCATTCTCGTTTTTACGGTGTTACTGTTCAAACGTATACGCTGAACGCACATGGGCGTTCAACGCACGCGGTGAACTCATATCTATCTCGCTTCCTCTCGTTGCAACCATTTTCTTTGTCGAGCAATGTTCTTCGAGTCCATCTCTATAAAACGTACGCTACCTTGCACGCGAGAATTAAATTCAACCGTCCATTATTGTAATTACGTTTTGTGTAACACTCGACTGCATAAAAATAGTCGAAAGCTGCACCGTCGCGGCTGCTTATTGCTACGTGAAAACCAACCTTTAGGGCGAAATCGCAGCGGACAGGAACGACTCGCGAAGAGATGCGCGCGCGGGCCGAGAATGGCCGGCTGTCAGCGACCACGTTCCATCCTATTCGCTTCTGCGTCGCTCTCTTGAATAATACATGGCGCGATGTGCACTCGCCTCTTGTTGTCGGTAATCGTCGTGTTCGGACCGAACGGATAAGACGTGAGCAGCTAATAACAAACAGGCAACCGAGCGGAAATAATTTATCGGTAGGGCGCAAACCGTCACGGAATTTCAATAGGCCGCGACGTAATCGCAACGCGATCCTAGCGTTCCTGTCGGAATGGAACGGGGTGACGCGTGAACTCGCTCGCACGCGAGGAACTACGTTTATGCTCGGGCCCCACACTCGTTATTATTACTACCAATAACCGTATCATACGGACGAAGAAAGCGTATAGAGAATAGAAGAATTTCGTGTGAAAACAAGGCGCAACAAGGGCTACTTTTAATTGGTCAGACCTAACCTCAAAGGTATTTATTTGTTCTGTTTTTTTATTTTATTCATTCATGGTGTGTAAGAATGCATCTTATGCGTTGACACAATAGAATTAATATCAATAATTTATTTTCAATAAGAATAAACTACGCAGTTCAATGATTGGTTAACCAAAGAGTAACCAAAGGTTTAGCTGTTCAAGTTCGTTCAATGAATTGTGGTTAGGTAGGTCAGACTTTGCCAGTCATTTTCCTTAAGGTACTCAAAGGGTTATTTTATATAAACCGGCGTGGCTAATATTAATATTTTATATTCATTTTTCTCCCTTTTTATACATTATTTTATTTATATCCCTTTGACTACTGTGCTACGTACTCGTTAGGTGGATAAATAAACATATCGAGCCCTTGGGATTATCAACAGATATCCGTTGCGTCACGCAGACCGGAAGTCAAACTATGGGCGCGCCAGCTGCGTCGCGACCGTTCTGTTTTCTCGAATCGAACAATTAGATCCGTAACGATCGATCGACGGGGACGCGCCGTGAAACGACGAGGTTAACGCGTATCACTGCTCTCCGATAATCGATATCGTGACAGTGGATTTTCATCAATCATTGGCTTATTATGTCGAATCAGGCTCGTGGCCCATATTTCGCGAAAAAACGTGACGAACACGAGTTGCATTCGTGATGCAGATTACGGTCACAAATACGACAAAACGAGTAATAATCGTAGTAATAATATTTGCTATGTTATTACCACGAACTTGTAATTTTTTAAAGGAATTCATTTTTATCATTTTAGTGTTACGATTCCTAACCATTGACTTCGAACTGATTGGCGTTAGCAAACAGAACGTTTGTTCAAGCACGCGAGGAATTCAGTGGCGGAACGCAGAGTCGTGTTCAGACATTCTAACGCCCAGAGTAGCAATAAATTATTACAATTTTTATGTATTACTAGCTATTACAGTTGGTTCGGACACATCCGGTAATTTAGTCGAGCGGCGAGTAACTGATCGCTACTAAACCGTTTAGTCTATGTAAGAGTATTGGGATGACTGTTTAGGGGTTAATATTTCTATTTTTACTAATAATTTCTATGGGTTGTAGCTCCGCCTACATTTTACAAAGTAACATCTTCGAAATTGCCCGATTGCACGTATCTCGATGCTCGAGTTTAATGGCACTGTTACCTGACTATAAATTCTAACCTCACCGAACGAATGCCAGAAGATGTATGTATGTATGTATGTATATGCGTATCGAACGGTCGATTCGCTCGAACGGTGGCGTCGAAAACGCGTCGAAAGTAGAAAGTCTGTCGTTGATAGGTTAAACGCGTTTCGAGTGCCCCCGGAGCGTTCCAGTTCGTTCTCCGAACATCAAGAGTTGCATGATCTGGCGAGACACGCGTTTGGTCGTCGTCGGTGATAATCGACGCCAACGCAACGGAGCTTTTTAATGCGGGTCTGCGCGATGGCAACGGTAACGAGAACGACGAGGATCGTCAATTTCTCGCCACACCGAACGTGCCGACGCGAGAGAATCGTAAATAAGAAAAAGCTCGCTACGGTTGCGTTGTCTCGATCACGGTCGACCGTTGCTTCTGGAGGGAGGGCAACGCGTGGCAGCTCGCGTCTCTTGTCTCCCGTTGTTTGTATTTCGAACCGATAGTTTCGAAAACACGGCAAACCACTCCGTCGCTCTCACCTTCGAGTCGCGCAGTAACCTCGCGGTAAATATTGTTAAACGACAAGTTCTCGGAAAACGTGAAAACCGTGTACTCCTTGACACTAATCGTTCGGAAGAAAGATTCGAGAATGCGATGGAACGACGTCGTGTCCCTCTCACGGCGAAGACGGTTAATTTTACGCGAACCAACTGAATTGCTTTAAATTTCGAGTTCCGGTTAAAACTTCCGGCCCTACGACTGCATACGTGGTCGCGCGTACGACTCGTTTTGTACCTCGCTTCGCGACGGACGTTATTTTCCACTTTGCCAAATGAATGATGCGTTTAGGGACTCGAGCGTTTCCTGTTGATGTGGACGATACGAAGCCAAGCGTCGAGGTCGTGCTGGGAGGGAATGTCCCTTAGAACGAACGTAAAAGATGGTAATTTCGGTCGACGTTTCGACGAAAAGTAACCTGTTCTTGCGGTGAAGACGACCGCGTCGGTAAACGTGCGTCCGCTGTGACCGAAATCTGACGACCGATGCGACAGAAATCTGATTTACCGATTCATCGTGGGGGGAAAAATATTTCGATATACATTTATTGATTGAGCTAGTTTGGTTATTTCAGAATTAATTAGAGAAAATATTCAAAATAATAACTATCCTTGTTGGTGTACGTAAAGATATCGTTTGAGACTTGTAATCGTACTAATTGCATTATCTGATGCCAGGTGTCGCAATAGGTCGATTGATAGATCGCGACCGGTAAATTTATTCTCAAGATAATTCTCCACTCTGTATATTGTACCCATAGTTTTCATGTAACTGCGGCATACACTTCGCCTTTTAACAATTACTGTCTGAGTATATTCATGAAATAAACGAATCACTGAAATATTCGAATATATCAGTATACAAAAATTTGACGTGTAAAGTTCTAGTTCTAATCACCAGAAACTAACACCGATACTCAATTACAGATCATGCCAGCAATCGTTATCAACGATTCCTTCTGTCCCCACAGTTGATAAAGCGTGTTCACGATCCGCGCACCTGTTTAAAAGAACGTCTATCTCATAAAAGGAAATTACACAATCCTGAGTACCGAGATCAGTAGCAGTGATCTTGTCACGTAACTGAATATGATAATTAGCGTTTCACAGAAGAATCACATGACAGCGCCACTCATAACGCGGAAAAGTCCCTGATGTTCGGTCACGGTTCTTGATTCTTCTAATGTGGCGTTCCTGCAGCGTCATGGCGATCAATTACGCTCTACAGTTTGACCGACAGTTTCGCGAATCGAAGAGTCTCGATTTTTCCCCGAATTTCCGCGAGATTGCCTCCGCCGCGCATCGCTTCCAGATTTGTCACAGTTCTCACGCATGTATATCGAAAATGGCATCAGCAAAGTGCCCTGATCGAGTAGAAACAGGTGTCGTACGGACCCTTATTTAGCTGTTACAGAAAACTATTTATAAACCGATGGAAAATTGTTTTAAATAATTAAAAGGGAGATCTCGATCCAAAATTCAAAATGATGGTATTAAAATCCGTGATACTGTGTTCGTAACATGCCACCACAAGACGACATATACCTCGTCTGTGATACCACCATCCCTACTTTGGTATCCACTCGTCGGGTACATTTTTAGTCGAACGAAACTTTTACTCGTGTCTTACGAATGAAAGCTCAGTCTGGACGAATTATTTTTAGCTAGAGAATTAACTAGAGAATTAACTAGACAAAAATTTATTCGAATCGGTACCCGTTAAATTTGCGCCCCTAGTACGTAGTGGTTACGTACGTGCCTGTTTTAATTTGGCGCATGCGCGAGAATCGCGTCAAAATGTGGTAACGCTGGTCGCGCGCGTCGCAGAATAGACGAACGAGGATAGAAATTGTCGAATGCGAGGGGAACGTGTGCATGCATGCATACGTCGACGCGTCCCTTACACGATGCAACAGATTTTTGGCACGCGAGAACTCGCGCTCTATTAATAGGGCACCGCGTATCTTTATTTTCGTCCGCGATTTGGCGACGCGTTCAAATACGAAACGCTCTCACACGTTCCAGCGTACCACGTGTCGACCGCGGAGCTTGCGCGATTTCCGCGTGCAATTTCGGAGCGGTAATCAGGCTCGATCGATGACGCGGCAACTTGTCGCGTGTTCTCGCAACAGCGGCGGCGATGAATTTCGTTTCACGGTTTGCCCGATCATCGGCTGGCCTTGTCGTTTAATTACAAAACGAGTCTCTCGTTAAACAAACGCACGATGCCGAGCATCGACGACAATGACTCATCGTCGCTGGTCGCGGGCTCCTATCGGACGAAGCAAATCTCACGCAGCGATAACGAGCAAAGAAAGATTCCGCGCGGCACGGAACGGTCGTATATTTTTTCTTTTTTCTTTTTTCCTCTCGACTCGCGGATCCTTGGCGGCAATCGTAACGTCGGGCTGTGTGTCACGATTAAGCGATTTCCAAACAGCAACCAAAGATAACGGTTTTCAAGGTTTTTTTCCGCGACGATCGTTCGCGAATCGAACCCAACTATACCGATCGCTATCGAATCGAATCGATCCCGATCGATTACGCTCGCCCGGGGATACGTCAACGCGCCGATGCAGGGGAGGGACTTCGATGCAGCGTGCGTAGCGCTCGTCGCGATTATCGCGCAGACAATTTTTCCGTGTTACGTAATTTTCGACGGATATTTTCGAACGAAGCGTCTCGGCCAAGTACGGAAACTCTAAGCCTCGCCAGGTGGAGCGAGTACCGATACCGGAAGAGGGAGGAAGCAGACGCGGGAAATTATGAGATTCAAGCATGGGGATGGTTAATCGTTACAATTTAGATAGACGATGTTAACACGTTCGCTGCCAGATCAAAACCGTATAATATTCTGTAAAAGTGAAACGTTGATTTCAGACCATTGTAAGCTACATAACCTAAAATTTGTTTCAGCAGTTATTATCGTAACCTTGTTGAAATTCATAAATTCTATTCAAACTTATTTCCCTCAACGTCTCAATTTGAGAATTAATTTTTCTAGTATCATAATGGTAAATCCTGTCACCCATATATGGTATTATTCAGATTTAGATAGATCCACAGGAGAGGATCCTGAGTAGGACAGGAGGCATATGTAAAATATATATTTTTGATACTGCTTTTGCGTGATTTAGAATTTTTTTACAATTCATTTAATTTTCAACGGAATCTTGCTTCTCCTCCATGTTGGATTTTTTCCGAATATGTACTCTGCCGCGCGATTGTTCTTCGTATCTTTTCCTTTCCTTGCGTCGACATTCCTGAGCATTCTCCGATAAGTGTCCAATTCGAAGAATGACATGTTTTATTACATCGGATTCGTGTTCTACAGTTACTTGCATAAAATACTATGTATACAGTTCCAGACATCTGTCTAACGTTTCTGAGGTACGCTCGTTGAAAGCTTCGATTTCATAATCGCATGAAATTGCGTCAAGCAGAACTAAAAGCCTCGTAATTAAAATTTCATCTTCAACAGTTATGCAAGCTGATACAGATGGATTTGCAAATAAACGGCGAGCTGTATTTCCGTCGCCGTTCGTATAATAATCTGGTTTTACCGTATCCTTCAGAGGAGTACCATTTCAAAATGAGATATTTTTATAATCTCTTAAAATTGTTAAAACAATGAAACATTCAAATTTTTGTATATTAATAATACATTCATCATTGAAATATAATAATTATAATATTATTCAAATGTTTAAAAGTATTAGGATTTATTCATGGCAGGCGTTCTAAAAAAACAGTGTATCTCTCAGCGACGGTCACCGGTGACCGACACAGCCTAAACGAGAAGACTAGCGACGGTCACCGGTGACCGACATAGCACTGAACGCGTAGAATTTGGTAGAAAATCGTTTCACTGTCGATTGTATGACGAATTTGTCCAAATTTTCCAAAATATCTGGACGCATAAATCACTGAGATAACAATAATAATAATGAATAATAATGAATCTGCAATAGCTGAAAATTAAAATATGTTATTAATCCAAGGATTGAAGTATTCTTTCTGAACACATTGACTCTTTCGACACTCTAACGAGATTAAAACTTTTTAATAAGAAGCTAAAAAATAAATTAATAGTATTCACAATTTAAAATCCTTATTTGTATTAATTTTAGATTATGCAGTTTATGATTGTCTAAAGACAAATTGTTTAAACTTTGACCATCATTTTTGTAACCTTTTGGTCGATCTAGTTAAAAAGAAAAGAAAAAGGAAAAATACTACGATCATCGAACTTAAATCAGGATTATATTCTAAGCAACCTCCATCGATAATTACAGGATGTTTTGATCTTAAACTAAGTTCTAAATACAAGCAATAAATTAAAGAATAATTTTTGAGTAATTTATCAGGAGGATTTTGAATATACGGTTGAATGTTTATACGAATCGCAATTAATTGTCAACGCTCAATAATACACGATGAATTCGAGTGGTGGATATATTTTTAGGATACATTTTATGGCATCCTTATCGATCAAAATATATCTTTTTATTAATTGAGCTTCCGATCGATGTAAATGTTTTCTTAAGTAACGCAATTTAACAAAAATAGGAACTTAACCCTAATCCTACCGTAATGTGAGTTTAGGACGCATGTCGAAGTATGAGTAACAGCGGGATCTATAAATAAATTGTTTCATAATATAAAAATAAATATATTTTATAATGTAATATATTAAAGGCTGTTAATATATAAGTTTACATATATGTATACTTTGGCCTGTCATATTATAAACTAAATGTTTGGTACAGTTTACTTTTATGATACACCCGTTAACTTCTATTTTAACATTTCTTGGCAACTACTTTCATATTTTCTCGATCTTTGTTTTATTTCTGGTCATAAATTCTGAATAGGTTTGATGTAAAAGCTTCGTGGGCAGGTTACCAAAAAATATGTGTTATACGGTAACTAGTATTAACAGTATGTCATACAGCAACTAGAAATTTTTAATTCGTATCCTGTTTTCTTGCACATTCATAGTATATCTATATAAATCATAGTAACTTTTCCCTTACCAAAAATATCATCAAATATTCTCGGAAATTGATGTTTTTATCGATATATATTTTAATACAATACATATTTAATACGAGTACCTTTACTAATAAATGTCTTTCCCCGATCATTAAAGTCTTCTCTCCTAAAATTCTTTGACAGATTGCTATATTTTCTTCTTTATATCGGTTGTTGCTGGATTTCTTAAGTTTCTTTTATAAAAATTGGTTTTATTCCCCTAAAATCATTAAATTGATTATTGGTAAATAGTTTGTGTTAAAATTAAAATTTAATTCTTTTAAGGAAATAATAAATAATGTATTCTTACATTTATCTTAAAAAAAAAAGTCTTCTTTGGATGATGCAGTGCGAACACCCTTACGACACACTGTACGGTTCATCAAACATCGTTTAATTCTCGGTTTGGTAATCTATTTCAAAAATTAAATGTGTGTCAATACTGACAGAGCATTTTTCATATTTCGTAACGACTCTTGCTACCTGTCATGAATAGGTGGCAGACATCGAATTCATTCTTGAAACGAAATGATAAGAAGACTTATTTAAGATTTAAACGATCTGTAGCTATTGATATAACTCGCGAAAACCATAATCTTTATTTAATTTTGTCGATTGCGGTGTACTTTTTAAAATTTATTTTAATTCGAGAATCTAAGTTCCTGCGTCGGGTTCAACTAACTATTTTAAGTATTTCGAAGTGGCGATAGTTATAAATAATTTAAGAAAAATTCATAATTTCGTAAGGTTCGTTTTCACTGAACATAAAGTTATGGTTTTTAATATCGTAATCATATGTCACGATTTTACAATTACATCACACTTAATGAATAGATAGTTTTGTGTTTTGACATGTGTCAATAAGCAACATGGCGCTCATTGATATGATGTTGATGCCTTTTAACATTTCAAAAGAAATTATTTATGTGGAAAATTATAAAATAAATAAAAAATGGGAAATAAGTGTCAACGTATCATAACGGGACATGTGAGTGGAATGTCATGACAGCGCGACATTCAAGTTTTCACGGTGACAAGTGTGGCATTCCGTAACAGCATTAAACGTCGTGTTTTCTGTCGCGTGAAAATCACGTATCTTAATTATAGAAAGACTGGAAAATGAAAAGTTAGCAATCAGTAAGAATATCTTAAAAATATTCCATATTTCCATGTCAGAAATAGCAAATAAAAATAGTTGGGTCGTTTATTAAATGCAATTTTAAATGAGTATGAGTTATAAAAATTAATATTAAAATAATTCCGAAAGGTCGATCCCTCTCAATAAAAACGTAATAAACAGGAACAAAATTTGGTCGATGGGTTCGAAGATAAAACAGAACCTATCTACCGCTAATACCCCGTCATAAACTTCCAAAATTTGTTAGCTCGAATTGTCATCCAAGATAAGACTATGTAAAATTTCATCAGTCCTACCACGATCTCTTCTCGATATACCTTGAAAAAAAAAGTGTGCAAACACTTGAACTCGTATGTACATCGTTTGTCTGGAAATTTTGCTTACATAAATTCTTAATAAAAAATGTAATTAACCCTTAACTTAAAATCAAATGTCTCGAAACCCCATGGGAAAGATATTACGCGTTAAGAAAGCAATATGAGTATGTCAATGACTATAGTTAAGAGTACGCATCGCTTTGAACCGTTCCGTTCGCAAAGGATACGACATTCCTTCGTCGACGCGTCTCGAACTATTCGAATTTCCAGCGCGAAGAGCAATCAACGTTCGCGCGCATTCGTTCGATTGGGGGGATCGAAACGAGACGATAGATGGCGCGAGCGCGTCCAATCGGCGGTACGGATCGATGAGTGGCGCGCTACGATTGGCCGACGGGCCTCGGTTCGTTTCGTACGAGCGGGCACCGCGCCCCGCGGCCCTCCCCGTCCTGTTGAAACGCCGGCCGAACTAACACGAGGGAGAAAGAGAGAAAGAGGCAGGTGCGTGCTCGCTCCCGACCACGGGATCATTGTTAATCATCGTTATCGGTGTGCACGAAAACCGTCAACCGATTTGCTGCTACGAGGTCGATTACAAGCGCACAGTGAGAGCAGTCGTCGCGTCCAAGCACGTTCACGCGTCCGTCGAGAGTGTCGTCGTCGCGTGTCGCGTCGTTGACTTTCCAGCGTGATCACAGTCTTTTGCCTTCGGCACTCGGGCGTCGTTGTTACTTCGTTTGCCAGTGAGAATTCCGGTGAATAATCAAGTCTAGTCGGCACACGCACCAAGGCACGAGCGGTCGTCGTCGTTGTCGGCGAACAACGTGTCAGGAACGAGGAGTCGCCCTCGTTGAACGGTTCGGGTTTTTCGTTGCTCGCGATCCACGATCAGGTCCACGTATCCACGGTCACAGTCACAGTCACGTCCGAGCTCGTGTTCCGAATAGAAGAGCAAACGAGGAAAAGCTAGTTGATCCGTCGCGCGTTTCTACTCCTTTACGTGTTGTCGTCGCGCGTCGCACGCGGGATGAGCGGCAACGGCAGAGCGAACGGCGAGAACAGAGGACGGAATGGCCACGTGCTTGTCTGGGAGCAACCCGGCCTGGAGGAAGAGGACGGATCTGCGCGAAAACGGAGAAGTATGCCAATCACGAGAACCCATCTCGCGTCTCGGTTCGATATCGTTTCGAAACGCGTCCCGAAAACGACTCGACGTGAAACGGCTGCGCGAGATATATGCGTATAACGTATATGTCTCTCTTCGAAACGCGTCTCGGGCCACGTGCTCCCGCTGCCGTCACTGTCGACTCCGTTACCCGCCCTTTCTTCTCTCTCGCCCGCCACTCCAGCTCTGACCATCTATTCCCGCCGCGAACGTGTGACGCACGGGCGTTGAACCTTTTTGGAATAAATACCGTGGACGGTGTTCTATCGAACAACACGCGTCCAATTGCATTCGCGTAAATATAATCACGCGTGGGTGTGCACTCGTTCGCTCGAGCCTTTTCTCGCGTTCGATGTTGTC
Source organism: Colletes gigas (assembly GCF_013123115.1). Taxonomy (NCBI): domain Eukaryota; kingdom Metazoa; phylum Arthropoda; class Insecta; order Hymenoptera; family Colletidae; genus Colletes; species Colletes gigas. Next base: position 91,541 of record NW_025106680.1, read on the forward strand.
TCTTTTACGTTGTCGTCTCTTTCTCTCTGTCGAGCCCCTTTTCCCGCGTTCCCGAATTCATTTTTTTTCGTTCGCCAAACCCCCTCTCGTTCCCGCGCTCTACTAATGCCATAGCTCGAGTTTCGACGCAAAAAGCCGGAACGCCGAACACCTGGACCCCTGAATCTCGAAGGGGAGAAACTCGTCCTGTTGTTGTTATTCTCACTGTCGATTTATACATATACCTCGTGTACATTGACAACACGAATACTGCATACAAACAGAAAAGGAAAAAGTTCCATTAATCGGTGTTTCGGTATTAGAGATAACTCGTCGAAATGAAGTAATAATAGGGACCATAGACGTAGCGATTTATTACACAGTGAATCGTACGTCGACTGCAATAACAATCGAACGTGGCGCCATACTGTCATACAGAATTATCGCTCCCTACAACAGATCGTACGATAATTCTACGAAATTTTTAATTATTATTCGAATAGTGTCGTTTATAGTTGTACAAATTCTTGCAAGAAAAATCGTAACATTTCAAAAATTTTTATTTCTGTTAAAATCACGTAAATTTCATTTATTAGTTAAATTATTGAATTTTGTAAGTATTATTAGAAGGAATATTATAATTGTATATTTTGTTTCGTAATCATTATTGTATCTTACCACACAGCACCATACATCGCATAATACATACAATATAGTATATGAAATATACTAAATAATTATCACACATACTCTCACACTCTTCCTGGAACACATGCGCGCTCACATATAAAAGATTGTGTCATAATTTACGTAGGAAATAAATATTTTTTCATCTTATCTAAAAATTGATTGCTTTTAAGGGAAACATATTTGTATCTTATCTTTAATCGTATAATTTGTTAGAAAATGTATACAAACTTTGTTGGGCACACTCGTACTTTCGTGATTTATATAATTGATTGCCACATTTGAAGCTATAAATAAGTATGATTAATAACGCATACGTAAACCATCGATGCATATTTCTAATACTAATTTTTCTTTTCGTTTTAGTCATCATTTTAAAGCAATATTGTAGGTAGTGATTTGCAGTCTGACCCATTACAAAATTTCATGTGAGTACATTTCCTGAACTCATCAATCATTTCACAGGCAACACTCTTGCTTAGATGAAAATGTTGAATAATAAATGAAAATCAATTTTTCATCTATTACTGGTTGAACGAAGATTAAAATAAAGTTGTTTTACAGTGAATAAGTACAACCTTCTTCGAATGTCTGTTAAATCGAATAAATCGCTACGTGTTATTTTTATTTCACGTCGAATAGTTAAATAAATTTTTGTTCATCTCCGCTTATGAATCACTGAAAATATGTAGTTTTCTGGAACTGTCTAAACACTCGACGCGTTGTTTCCAATGAGTCAACGAACGGATCGTGTAGGTTACGTCGCAGTGGTGTAACTGCGATAAGGATCGATCGATCGATATATCGAAGTACATACGTAATCGTACAATCGTTTCTTTTGACAAGGGAAAGTTACAGTAGTCTCATTGCAGATATTTTGAAATTTGAAACGCTGAATCTAGAGGTAAAATAGTGTAGCACATTTTTTATAAACAATTAAAATGTGTGATACCAAAAACGTTCGATAAGGAAGTCAAGAAAAAATATCTTGAAACGAAAGTAAAAACATAAAACATTAATATAACATATCTTGAAACTGTTGCGTAATATAACGAGGAATATAAGAGAAAAAAAAATTTCTCTTCATATTGTACAACAATTTCTGAGTATGTTGGGATAATATTATCAATCTGCGTGTAAAACAGTCCGTTTTTACGTCTGTATTTTTGTTTTAACATATTTTCTCGTGTGGAATGCACGAAACCAACAGCCGAAACGTCGATGTTAATAAATGTTACATAAATATCTCGAGCTACACTTTTACTGTCTATAAGCAAGTAACTGACTTCCTGTGTGTATAAAAAATTGTACAAAATTTGCTTCTTGAAAGTGAAGATTTTTTATACGTTTTCATTGTTGTTACAACAGGCTTCTAAAACGTTTTAAAAGTTCAAAAAAAATTTATAAAACAAAATGTTTATTTTGTTAATGATATGGTGTCGTTGTTCAGCGTCTAGATTCATCTCTTCAAATTCCATTATTAATCTCCAGTGGCGTAGCCATAGAATCAGAGTTAGGCAAAATTTGTCGAAGAACGAATCCAAAGATTTTTATTTGTTATTCGTGAACAAAATTTGTCCAAGTTTGCGTAGAGTATCGGATTCCGTGACACGGTTTCCTGCGACCGCAACACAACCAAAGGTCGTCGAATGCGTTGGAGCGTCATTGCGAAAATAGCCGAAACGCAGAGGCTCGCGATAAATGCTTCGATCGACGACGAAAGTGAAGTTTTCACGCCGGACTTTGGCGCTCGCTCGATTTACCGATGTATCGCGTGACGCTCGATCTCGCGACGCGAGTCGATCGCGAGGCAAACGATCGGCAAGTGGTCATGGCGCGTAGACAACCAATCAACCCCATTGACCGGACAAATTTCTATCCGGATAAAAACATCGAAAAAAGAATAAAAGTTAAACAACCGTTAACTCGTTAGTCGTTAAATAAAAATGAAAAGTTAAATCGTAGAATGAAATATTTCTCGACTAACGGGCCACAACTTAATCGTCTAAATCCAAATAGATCGCTGAAAAAAGACCAGCGTATAGTGATTTATATAAGACGTTTAACCGATCAATTTTCTAGACCTATTTATTCAACGAATAACGGATAAAATTTTCTTCGTCTTTTAATCGTTATTCGAAACCTTTATTTAGAGAAGAATTTCACCTATCTCTGCAATTTGCAGCGAGTCACGATCGTGATCGCAATCGTTCCACGGCGTCGCGTGCGCGAACTTAATAATTCCCCCCTCGTCTCGTCAGTCTTGGTTCTCTTGGTGCTTTAACGATCTCCCTTTCTCTCTCGCTCTTTCTCGTACTGTGTATTTGACGGCGCGAGTCGTTAACGTGCTATAGGATGGCACGGTTAAGCTATTTCCACCAAGCGACCACGTGCTCGTCGGCTGCTTCTCAGCTGCTCGGCGGCGACACTGTCGACATTGCCGCACACTTTGCCAACCAGCCTCGAGGTTGCGTACGCGTTACAGTCTTCGCTTAGCGACGACTTCGATGGAAACGCTTCAAACCAACCTCGAACTTGACCCACACCAGAAATGGGTAAAATTGTAATGGAATAATAATAAACTATGTACATAGCGTATACTTGATCCCTACAACTCGAATTTATAACACGATTCCAATTCGCCTCCGTATCATTCGTACGGCTTGATTCTACTTTCGGTAATTATTTTCATTTCCTCTATTTCTCGTCTTCTTATACCATTACAGATTAGAACAGTGTAGGAAAAACATTATTACTGTTATTCTGAGGCTGTCACCAGCACGCTTAAAAGTGCAAACTGAGTTCGAAAAGAGGTCACCACCGTTTCAGAGGTTATGTGTGTTCCTCGTTATGGACTATTTCTTTCTCGAATTCTCTTTGAATCAAACGTTGGCGAGTGTTGAAGTAATTTTAACGGAGCAATTGATAGGATCGTTCCATGATTTTAACCAAGGAAATTTCATTGCCGGAATGTCTTCTGTTGTCGAAATGTTGCGAAGCAAGGAAGTTCGACGTAACGTAGGAATTAGCGTTCCAGGAATTCTATGCGAAACTTCGTAATCTTGAAAGTTTCGAATTTCTTCCAAGACATACAGTTTCGAACGCTCCTCGCTGTTCGTCGGTCGATTCTGTCGGTCGACTACGTGAGCCGACTCGAATCCGTCCAATGAGTTAAACAAGCTTAATTGAATACCGTGACTCCTTAACCCACGACCAGGGATTTACTCTTGCAGATTGTAACGCCGAGTCAGCGATTTATGAGCCATTAGTTGCCATCTTGCAAGGAGGCTGCAGGAACGTTCAAAGTTCAGACGGTCCATTAATATAATTATATATCGGTGTTTGTCCTTTTCGAACACAAAATAATTTATATTTAACTACAAAAGTCAATGCACACAATTTGGAAAGTAGACGCTAAGCATTTGGCGAATATAGAGTTTAACCGTACATGTCGAAGATAAAGAAAAATTCACGTCACGACCAAAGCTATTTGCCGAATTACAGGTTCTATTTCTGTTACTGCTACGAACAAGCATACAATTAGTTCTGCACATTGTTATCCGAACGGAAGAACGCATCTAACTCGCAAGTCCTATTCATAGGAATAATTTCGAGCAAGTCAGGCAAATTATTTCATTCTTCAGAATTTTAGTAACAATAATATGTCACTGTATTAAAAAAAGATAACCTTAAAATCTTCGATTAACTTCAACTGGAACAAAGAAACCGAGTTCGATTCGAAACGTTGTTTTAACCAATCGTTAGATTCGGATATAATTACGTGGGAAGATTAGAAGATGCAATACCATGTGTTAAATATAAAAGGTAACAATTTAAACGCTACCAGAAGATCGAATCTTAAAATAAGGTCATGTCTAAGATTGTTCTCTTATGTACGTTTAAAGGTATTTGTATACCGATCATTCTGAACGATTCGTTCCAACATACCCCGAGAGAACGTAATTGTTAGGCACAGAATAATCAAGGTATGACGGAACGTTGCGCTCTTAAAATAAAGTTTGGCATCGGCTTTATTAATAAGCCACACTATTATCCCGCGATCTTATCGTACAGGGATTATGAATAACACGCGTAAGAGTTTCTTCAGTCTGTCCACTTTGGAACGTCGTACACAAGGAAGTGCACCTCGGTCGATAAACTTCGCTCGAACAAGTTCTGCAGAATCGACAAGTTCCGCGAGCTCGTCGACGATTTCTTCCACCAACACTTTATACAGGGTATTCGACCACTCCTGAAAAAAATTTTAATGGGAGCTTCTAGAGGCCAAAATAAGACGAAAATCAAGAATACTAATTTGTTGATGAAGGCTTCGTTAAAAAGTTATCAACGTTTAAAGTTTCGCAGGTACTGAATTTTTTTTCTCGAAAATGCGCAAGATTTCGGGGGTATGTCTATTCACCAAAAATGATTGTAATTGAACCCCGCGACCGAAAATAATTTTTTCAAAACGATTTGAAATTTTTTTCCCGTCGAAAAATTTCACACCTTCTCGAATTTTTTTCTAGATAGTGGGTAGGATTTCGGGGGTATGTCTATTCACCGAAAATGCTTGTAATTGAACCCCGCAACCGAAAATAATTTTTCCAGAACGATTTGTAATTTTTTAATAACTTTTTAATGAAGCCTCAGTCAAGAAATTGATATTCTTGATTTTCGTCTTCTTTTGGCCTCTCGAATCTCCTATTAAAATTTTTCCCAAGGGTGGCCGAACACCCTGTATAACTTCTTTAGTCTCATTTATTTTCTAAGCTTATTCTAGTCTGTATAATAAAAAAAGTAAATAACTGAAGCGAAATTGTATAATATTATTTTTTTCTTTAACAGTTGAATAGTAATAATCGTTTCGCGATTAAAATCTCAAGGATCAAGAAAAACGCTTTGCAGAGCTCGACCTTGGCTTTGTACGCGTCAGAAGTGCTAGGTCGGCGATCCGTATCGAATTTCGTCTAGTCGCGGCGCGGCGGTGCATTATGTGTATACATACTATTGTCAGGCTCGAGACGAAATGGAATGTTATGGTCAACATAGAAAAACCACAAAGAACATTTTTTAATTTAGAATTAATTTACGTCCCCTCGAACGGGACAGCCGGCATGATTGTCATATGATTCTTCTCGGAGTTTGCTCTGATGCATATGTCCCAAGGAACAAGACTAAAAATTACGTTTCTACGATGTACGATGGGGTTGCCCAACGCCTAGGATCTTTTCCTAATTCTTTGCCACGATCTTACGAATTACGTTCGACTTTGTTTGCTTGCCGCGATATCGTAGGTGTTTGTTACAAACGGGCGCCATGATAAATGGTGAAGTAGGCGTGTAACGTTTGTGCTCTTGGCGGTTCCGCGTAAAAGTCACTTTCGAAAAAATTACGACGCAAATGTGCGTTCACGCTTCTGGACAAATAGTACTCGTTCAGCTCGTGCATACCAGTCCCGTTTGGTCGAATACGTAACCTCTCGAACAATCGTCATCGTCACCGCTTGGACTCTAACGTCATGTATTACACCCTGGTTGTACGACTTGATTGAAACTGCGTCAGGATAGATCGTCGTTCATTATTCAATTGACTGGAAACACTATCGCGGTCGTCGCACCGTTCGGTTAATCGCGTTCGCTTTAACGATTTAATTCCAATTACGCGGGGCGTCGATTATTAGAAATTTTGTTCATTGATTTGAGGTTAGGTTTCGTTCCTGAAATTAGACGATCGTTCGGTCTTGACCAATAGCGGTTTAGTGTCCATTAGAACCCTGGTCAATACAATTTTTCTTCGTTATAAAAATATTCATTGTTTCTTTGATATTTTAAATGTTGTAAATTATAAATTAAATGATTTAACCTCTCTATAAATATCTCTATTAGGTATTTGTATAAATATCTAATATTCTTTTGTGCACTTTAATTAACTATAATAGTTATTAACGACCCACGTCGAAACGCTGATATCGTTTATATTCGTAACAATGTACACGCAGTCTTTGGTGAGTTTCTTTCTCTTTTATTTTCACAGAAAGTAACTCACCTTGTACTTTACTCTTTGGCTTAGGTTTTCCACACAAGTATACTTTTATCCAGCGAAACACGATGAAAATAATTGGCACGAAAATATTTTTATTCGATACTACGAGCATTCACACTTATCATTAATATTACTTCGTTTCTTCGTCAAACTTCTTTATCTCCCGTTCGTTCGTGTATGTTTGCTCACGCGGCTGTTACCTATAACGTGTACGATGCATGTAAGCGAAGTGATCCGTTTACTTAACAAACAGAAAAAAAGCGGACGCTGCGAAAATTTCATCTCGAGCGTGTAGTAATCAACTCTGCGCTCGATGTGACGCAATAGTCGAGGTCGTTCGGTCGATCCCAGATAATTGATAATCATTTTGAAGGAATTGTCGGTTTGGATCGAGGGCGCGATCATTCGTCGATCTGCCGCGGCATCGAGCGTTTCCGACCGGGAGCAGGAAGTTGTGTCGGTAGTTCGCAAAACATGCTTCACAGCTCGTTGCGTAGTTTCTCTTTCGACGATTTATTTGGCAAGCGTTGCACAAATACGACGGAACTCGAACAGAGCCAATCGTCGGGACGCCACTGAGAATTTTACCTCGAAGCGTCGGCGCAACAAGAGTTCGGCGATCATCATTATTATTATTATTATTATTATTATTATTATTATTATACATTTATTAACAGGAAGAAAAACCCTTTAATACAAAAGATGCAATATATAAGAAACAACAAAATATAGATTATACATAGTAAATATCGCTCATAAAATTTTAGCAAAATAATGAATTTACAATGCTTTGCAAGGACAATTTTAAACTTTCTAATGATTGTTCAATTGTATCTATTTTTGCGCGTACAGAGCTTGCATGAGTAATCGTTCTATTTATACAATTTTGAGATCCAAATGTGCGATGAATTTCAGAGTAAAATAGAATGTGATTTCTTAGATATTTTGATGGTACATAGAAGGGACACGATGGAATAATTATCATGTTTGTTTATTTATGGGAACTATTAAGATCGGCCATAAGATTTTTTTTTTTATCGAAAATTTAAGTACAATTACAATATCAAGGACGATTATATAAAAGAAGTAATGTCATGTTTTTTTATCGTATTTTGGATACTTTTAATACATCAAGCACACTTGTAAATACGAATCATTTACGGAACAGACGCAGGATTGACGCGCTAATCGGCGTATGATAGCTGACGTAACGTTTTCGTAGAAATTGTTGGACAAATTTTTAGGTCGTTCAGAGAAAAAAAAATTAGATCGTTTTCATTGTTCGAATCTCGACCGTTCGTTTGTAGAATGCAACATGCTGATCTCATCGGTAGAACACGTAATCCGAGTAATACGTTCAGCAACGAAACAGACCTCTTTGGCCGATCTATTCAGGTTTCGTAAAGACGTAGAAATGTTCTTTTTTCTCGACGAGTTGAGTTCCGTAAAACACTTTGCACGAGCCACTGTTTCGAAAGAACGGGACGATTTTGCAAAGAGGTTAACAGAATCGTTAAAAAGATATTTAAAGTTGCACGATCTAGTGGTGGTGTTCGAGAAGCAAATATTCTAAATTTACGCGCGCGAGAAAGTAAGATGTTACTGAGCATGTGCTCGAGTTAAAAATTAACTCGAGTATGTGTGCGGTTCGGGACAGTCAAATGTAATGTTTAACGAATTAAAAATAAAAATATTGACGTTATCGACGCGCTGCAACGTCGATCCTCGCGTTCCATACTTCCGATCGGCGTTCTCACGAGACTCGACCTTGCGTCCTTGGCGCTAAACATTGTCGGCGCCGCGACGCACGCCAAAACGAACGCGCGCGGATGATCGGCGATCCTCGCGATGTTTTCTAGAAACAATGGGCAGAATTTCATTCGAATACCAATTATTACCCACGATTTCAACCGCATCGAAGCGAATTTACCAACAGTTTCCTTTTTTTTTTTTAGTCTTATTCAATTGTGCCTGTATCAAAAAAGATTATAAATTTAATTTCCAACAAATTATGTCCCGAATATTTTTTATTGTGAGAACGAGTATGAACGAGATATTGTACATTTTATAGTTGGCATTCTAGACAACCCCTCCCCCTCCGGGCAGGCATTTTGAGATGTTATAAAGCTGATATTTTAAGTTGGTCCACTTTAGATATGCGTTCCAAATTTCAAAATCCCTCCAGCCGTCTTCCATCCTGACAGATACGATTAAGTTTTATTTATAATTGTTTAACAGTTAAACAAGTGAACGTTTGTTTCCGAGAAAATCAATTTCGAAAAAGTATTAGTATTACACTTCTAACCATTTTTTGGATAATAAAATGTATATTTTGTTCTGTTGAATAGTTTTCTTATCTTGCACTGATAAAGTAGATCCTACAGAAATATATTAAATGAAGAGAGAATCCAGAAGCATTGTTTGTTTACATATCGTGAATATAAGAAGTGTATAGCAAGATGCCAACAATTAAGGCAGATATGAAATACCTTATAAGAAAAGTTAACGTTGCAGTAGACGAAAATAAAGCCCGAAATGCAATAACATCCATATCAAACCGCTTCAGAGTATGTATCGCCGTTCAAGGTCACCATTTCGAACACTCAAATTAGAACTTGGATCGTAAAGATGCAAATTCTTGAACTGTTACATCTCTCTGTCTCTCTCGAAACAAAATGGTTTCCTATGTAACTGCCCTTCGGTGATCCTGGATGACCTTGAATTGGTCCTTAAGCGACATGGAGGTCATTGTATTCCTCTTAAAATTCTCTGTTAGAAGGTCGATGAAAAGATGATCTTCAAAAGTTCTTGACATTTCCATCAGCAACCAAAAGAACGTCACCACAAGTCATTTTCTGCCGTGAGCGTTATTTTCTATTTTCAAAAGTAAACAAAGTATCCGGTTGACCAGTCTTAAATGGTCGAGGTTGTCAGTTTTCGTGTAACAAAGTTTTCATAAAATTAAAATCATTTTTTTTTACGAAAAAATCAATTTTTTAATCGATTTCTTTTAGACCTGTTATGAAACAGCATAACGAGCATATCCGTTGATACATGATTCAAATATACCATTTCCGTTTTGTAATACAGAATAACACTTTTGGCATCAGTTTTCCAGATGCTATTATTAAACATTATGTAAGGATATTACATTTGTATTTGATATGGATTTTTTGCTCAACGAATAATTATTTCGTGTTTGGCAGCCGGATCTGTTCATTGTTAATAATAATATCTAGGTCAATACTTTTTTACAGTCTCTAACGTTTGTTTCTGAAATAATTCAGCAAATCTATTTGTATTTTCAAATGTTCCCTATTTTTGCTGCTGATGTATTTTGTCACGCGTCTTTATTCTTGTCCTACCTATTGAACAATTACCTATTATATCGTAGCATTTGTTGCAACATTAATTACGTCCCAGAAAATATTCTGCAACGTCGAATAAATCGCCAAGGAATCCTCAAGGAAGCGAGAAATGAATAATTAGAGAAAGGAAAAATTAGAGAAGCAAAGGTCCCAATTTATTGGACAAAATTTTTCTCTTATGTAACACGCAATATTTTTGGTATAAAAAGCAATATTATTACGTTTCATCTAGCTGCAGGTAAAGCTTATCTAGTGGATCCAGTCTTTGACGTAACATTATTAATCGTTTGGACAGTCTCCAATTCTTCGCATGATTAATAGCGTCGCATTTAAGGCAGGATCTGATAGTTAAGCCTTACTAATGAGATCAACTATTTACCAGATCCGACATGATACGCGGTACATATTATTGCTCTTTGTGCCTATGATATTAGTATTACCAAATCGAAGGAAAGTAAAAATTATAAATAAAAATCGAAATATTAAAGTTTCGATGATCGTTCAATATTTGCAAACGAATAAAAATTCGTGCAGCCCCCCTTTTATCCGCCACTGTGAAGCTGAGATGATTGCTTTCGAGGAATACACTCGGTTCAAACGATTCTATTACCGTATCGTCCAGCCACGATCACCAATTTAGTTTAACGTAACACGTTTATTTACATGCAAAATACAAAGTGATTCGATTATTGGTCGAGAATTCACGAGCGGACTAGTTAACCTATCTTTCTTGGCTCTCGAACGCATTCGTGTTTTTCTTTCCGCCAGCATGCGTCGCGAGCTCCATAAAATCACAGGTTTTTGCGCAGTTTCTAAAAAGTTACAAAGGTATCCGAACGGAAGAAGCTTCGAAGCATAAAATAAATCACTTTTTCTAAAAACAACACGAATTTATTTAACGTGTCTGATATTATTGAAAAGTAAGCTTGGTTCGAAACAAAATCCCGAATATAAGACGCGACTAGGTTATGTTGGCCGTGATTCCGTGGAAGAACGACTATTTACACAAGGAGCAGATAGGAATGGGGGACTCGGGCGAACTGCGTCGCGTTATTTGACACTCGAGCCGTTCCAGAGACGCTTTTAAAGAGAGATATATACTTGTATTATAAAATAACCGAAAATTAGATTAAAGCTATTTTATCCATAGTCCTGATAGATATTTCCTGAGAATTATGGTCGAATCTCAGATTCGAGTTACCGTTGCTTGTCGTCGCGTTTCCAGAACGTCGGCTACTTCAGACGATAGCGTTATCGCCGTTACGGTTGCTATCGTGTTACGATTTTTTCCCCCCGTTGCTACCGTTCGCGTTTCGCTAATACCAAAAGGGTTGGTGTTTTATGTTTCTCTTTCTCTATTACGCGTGTACTGTGTCGTAACGAGCAAACGTTTGTTGTTGCAGCGCTGGTGGGGTCGCGTCACGTAGTGACCTTCATGCTGTTCCTCGGAATGGCAAACGCCTACGTGATGAGAACCAATATGTCCGTGGCGATCGTGGCGATGGTCAATCACACGGCGATCTCCTCTGACGAATCCCACGATGATATGGCACCGAACGAATGCGGATACATTTCCATCAACGCGACGGTAAGTATCGTACGAAGCTGCTCGAGCCCCGAATCTTTTACATGTAGGGGGGGCCTTGCTCCACTGCCTCGCTTCTTGCGTCAATCTGCATTGGAGATACGGTACTCCCCTTTAACACGCCGACTGCCACGCTAGTTTTCAATTATAACGTGAAAAATAAAATTCGACAGTTCTATAGCGTTCAAATATTCGATTATATTTAACTATAAACGATTTTCCGATTTAACTAATTTTTAAGTAAATTTAAACTATCGATCCGTATCACCGTGACAGTCAGCGCCGTTAACCGAATCGATAAGGAAAAAACGTAGGTAGACGTTTCTTGTGAAACATGTTTAAATATTATCCGATACGTTGACGTCAGATTGTTTTTCTTTGACCGTTTCACTGAATGAAACGATTACGAACGATTCTGAGGTTCGTCATGTCCGCGATTGTCGTGTCGATACAAATCAATTACATCAAGTTTGATACCTGTCTACAATTCATATCTAGAAATAAAGCTAATGCGATCGTACGGTTAGCAACGTCGATAACGAAAATTTTCCTATCCTTGTCGCTCTTCGAGCCATCGCTTCATGTTTGATTTTAACATTTATTCAAAACTGTTCTAATAAATGTTCAACTTTGATGCTATTAGATCAGCTATATTGTGGTCTTGTTGAGATCGCAATGGTACTTGATCTTTGAATTTTATCGATATTATAAAAAATGTCAACAAGTATATCTCAATAATACCAGGTACTACTTATTATTATACTTGTTTGTTACTTGACCGCGATGCTTTAGAATTGATACTTATCGGTATTACCGTTCTATTGTGTCACTTAACAAGGTGTTTAATAAAAACTAAGTGATAGTGATTTGCATTTAAGATTTTACTTTTAATGCAATTTGTTGTAAATTCCAAGTTACCGAAAACACTGAACGTTTACACATTTCATTTAATTAGCACTATTATTATATTCGGACAAAATTGTGTGGGAGAAAATAGAACGCAAACTTTGGTAATTTTCCGTACGAATAGAAAAGAAAATTGTATAATATGAATCTTATATTCGACTTCGTTATTAATTCTCTATTTTTTCTGTCGATTTTTTTCCTATTCTTATGGCATCATGATTTATAGGGTATTTCGAAAAAAAAATTAACTAGGCGAAATATGCAAATTCTTCGGGCGAAAAGAAATCGTGAAGTTTTTTTACTATTTTGTCATCTGTGGCTTCGTTATCTAGATATAACCAGTTTCCTCGCACAAGTACACGTTTCTTGCACGCGAGTGTGTACGTGTGTGTGTGCAGCCGTATTATCAGCTGATTGGGATATCAATGGCGCGTAGCAGAAATCACATCGGTAAACTTTAACTGCTTACATCTGGATAACAAAGCCTCAGATAAATCGTAACCAAAAACTGACACTTCAAAGTCTCCGATTGCAACATGGTAAAAGACTTTCTGATTTATTTTCGCGCGAGGAATTTGCATATCTCGACTTGTATATTTTTGGAACACCCTTTGATATAATCTGAGAAAATAAAATTTTGGACAAATACCTAAACGGCATATATAATCGAAGATAATGAATATTTCTTTTTTACGTTTCTTTTATCACAATCTTTTCTAAATTAAAATAACTGCTTTAATGTGCTGATCTTGCTATAATTAGATAACCCATATTTTTTTAATATGAAGATACTAACTTTAGGATTTATTTTTTCAACATATCGCACATACCGGGAGATTGCATAATATGAGTCGTGTAGTTCGTTAAAAAACAATAGATTTTCTTCTATTATTGTTTAAACATTTTACAGTTTGGTAATAATGGGAAAAGTTTAGAAAATAAATAAAAAAATTTATTGTCGTATGTAATGTAAAACGTGATAAGCAAGTATGACCTGAGTCAGTCTTCCGTGCACAGTTACATGAAAATCCTTCTCCTTTATCTTTCAAAGTTTACTTTACCGTTATACGAGCGAACAATTTCCTACTATTTTTACATAATATACAAAAATCCTTCTATTTCATTAAAAATATAAAACTTCATGTTGTTGAATAATTCAACAATTACAAAATTGAAATTGAACTTCAAAATGTTTCGCAATAGTCAGTACACCAGCTATTGCGGGACAGATGTCGCTAGTGACACCGCCTTGGTTTTTTGAGGTTAAGCTGGTATTACTCTAATAACTGTACTCATTTCTTACATCGCGAGTAGCTTTTAATTTCGAATGTGCGTTAGTCGAAGGATTATAGACGTCACGGTGACGTTTGGTCCATTTCAGGCGAACAGCGAAAATGCTGATAAAAATAGTTAAACGGACTCTCGACTGGACCGCCTATTTCAACCAGTTAGCGCGGCAACCCACGCGGTTCAAAGTTACGGATCGTTGGCGGATTCGTTCGTCGAATTAACACCAGAATTGGACAAATTTTTTTTGTAATATTTTATCACGAACAAAGCCCGATAAATATTTTTCGCTAAATTTTTTGTTCCAGAGCGGTAGCGACGGAGAGTTCCCGTGGAACAGTAAAATGCAGGGCTATCTGTTGAGTTCCTTTTTTTACGGCTATGTGATCACGCAGATACCATTCGGTATACTCGCGAAACGTTACGGATCGAAGTACTTCCTCGGTATCGGAATGCTGATTAACTCTGTGTTTGGATTGTTGGTACCACTATCCGCGCACTCCGACTACTATTGGCTCATGGTCGTTCGGTTCATTCAAGGTCTGGGCGAGGTAAGCAACTCAGATTTTTGGACCCACGACATCCTCCTTACAACCCGAGATCATGGCCTGAACAAGCACTTTTTGAACATAATTGGTCTTGAAACGTAATGGCCGATGAGTATAACCCGAATGCCAAAAATATTAGTCTCTGAAGATTATCGTCCAGTTTTTATTTAAAAAGAACTCGTCTAGATCTTGATCTCCACAAGGAGAAGATTCGGTCGACTAATTCCTGATTTTGATGGGTTCGAGGTGAAAACAATCGTTAACATTATCATTCACGAGACCATTATCAAAGCATTACTGACTTTCTCCCAACGAGAATGAGTCCAAACATGGCCCCAATCGGACCACTTTTAATTATACGGCATCATAGTGATTTTCAAAAAACTATCGACGATGTATAATTTAAGATGGTCCGAATGGGGCCGTGTTTGGACTCATTTTAATCGGGAAAGTCATGCCTACGCATTGGTAATATTTTTATCAAGAAATAACTGAAAACAATCGTTAACATTATCATTCACGAGAATATTATCAAAGCATTACTGACTTTCTCCCAATGAGAATGAGTCCAAACACGGCCCCATTCGGACCACTTTTAATTATACGGCATCATAGTGATTTTCAAAAACTATCGACGATGTATAATTTAAGATGGTCCGAATGGGGCCGTGTTTGGACTCATTTTAATCGGGAAAGTCATGCCTACGCATTGGTAATATTTTCATCAAGAAATAACTGAAAACAATCGTTAACATTATCATTCACGAGAACATTATCAAAGCATTACTGACTTTCTCCCAATGAGAATGAGTCCAAACACGGCCCCATTCGGACCACTTTTAATTATACGGCATCATAGTGATTTTCAAAAAACTATCGACGATGTATAATTTAAGATGGTCCGAATGGGGCCGTGTTTGTACTCATTTTAATCGGGAAAGTCACGCCTACGCATTGGTAATATTTTCATCACGAAATAACGTAAAATACTTTTTTTTTAATTTATTTTATTGCTATTTAATTTCTCTCGGTATCAGCCTCGGATCGAGATGAGAAATGTCGATTCTTGTATAAAGATTGCTTACTATACTCGTTAAAAGTCACCGAGCGGACCCGAGTTCGTGACTTTTATCGAGGAAGCCCCATCAAAATGGATTGGTCAGCCGTGTCGCCTCTTTGTTGCCCCTCTAAATTGCTGCCAGTTGAACAAAAAAAAAAAAAATCGATTTCTTTTTTCCCGGGTATAGAGAAATGCTCACGAAACGAAAATTGACGGGTAAATAAGAAAAGTAAAAAATGAGAAAGGGGTGTAAAATTCGATAAAAGCCCCATCATATTGTGAACGCTTTTTTGATCGTTCGGGTGTATTTCCTCCCCCTAGGAATGGATTATCCCTATTGCAGGGTCCAATTGTGCCTTGCACGCACGCGATGCTGGCCAAGTGGATACCGCCGAACGAACGCAGCAGGATGGGAGCCTTCGTGTACGCCGGTAAGCTGGTTCACTGCGATCTTTGTTTCCGCGTAGCTCTCCCTCCGCCAGTCCGTCCGTCCGGACGCGTCTTGGTCCGCGCTCTCTAACTGCTATCGATGGAAACGGGACCTACCAGGCCGCCTCGGATATCTTCCGTTTATCGGGATACTTGCTCTCTCTAATCCGTCGGATGCTTCTGCCTCTCCTTCATCTTTTTTATTATTATTATTACTATTATAAATCACTACTATTTATGGCTGCACGCCACGCTGCCGCGTTTTTAATCGAACCCTTTCGTCTGTTTTTCCATCCAGGTGCTCAGTTCGGTACGGTAATATCGATGCCGCTGAGCGGTATTCTGTCTGAACACGGATTTAGCGGTGGTTGGCCATCGATCTTTTACGTGTTCGGGGCAGTAGGTACCATATGGTGCATCGCGTTTCTGCTGATGGTCTACGAGGACCCAGAATCGCACCCTCGTATCGCCGAGGACGAGAAGAAGTACATACTTAGCGCTCTGTGGGGCAACGCAGGAGCATCCGTGAGTAAAACTTGTCATGAAAATTTATAATGTACCTGCATATAATTAATTTTATATATTTCCAGTCCCCACCCGTCCCATGGCGGTCGATCGTGACGTCGCTGCCATTTTGGGCCATACTGATCGCGCACATGGGTCAGAACTACGGATACGAGACGCTGATGACCGAGCTACCGACATTCATGAAACAAATCCTGCACTTCGACATTAAATCGGTAAAATGGAGGACACGTTTGGTCGTCTAACAGTCGATTGATCGAGTGGTATATAGGTTATGTAAACTGTCGTCCATGTTTTAGAATGGCTCCATCTCCTCGCTCCCTTACTTAGCCATGTGGATATTCTCCATGGTGATCTCTCACATTGCCGATTGGATGATATCCAGCGAAAAATTCAACCACACGTACACACGGAAGATTATCAACAGCATCGGTCAGTTTGGACCCGCGGTAGCGCTGGTAGCCGCCTCCTACACCGGATGCATCTCTTGGTTGACGGTCACCATTCTAACGATCGGCGTGGGCTTAAACGGTGGTATTTACTCAGGATTCAAGGTGAATCACCTCGACATATCTCCAAGGTTCGCCGGAGTGTTGATGTCGTTCACCAATTGTCTGGCCAATCTTGCTGGTCTCCTGGCGCCAATCACAGCTGGATACATAATCGACGGACCGGTAATTATCATACTACAATTTCATTTGGATGTTTAGTTACCACTATTGGACGTGTGCTTGACATCTACAGTTATTCTGGTACTTAGAAAACTAAATTTTCGCATTCCAGCCGACGCATGCAAAATGGAGGATGGTGTTCATGATTTCGGCGGGCGTCTACATCGGGTGCGCCGTTTTCTATATAATATTCGGTTCCGGGGAGAGACAGAGCTGGGATAATCCAGATAAGGACGAGGAGAAGCACGAAAAGCAGAACTTGGACACCGTGAAAACCATAACGGAGACGCAACATTGACGATGAGCTTGTTTGCGCGACGGACTCTTGTTTACTCTCTCTCTGTCTCTCTCTTCTTGCCACTCTGGCGAACGCACGGTTACTCGAGACAAGCCTGGCTACCTTTGCCCCCGTCTACGTTCATTCCTGCCACGCTCTTTCGATCGTGCGAAACTGATTAGTCGCGAGAAAGCGCTGAGAGTTGCCGTGAGATTAACGTCGCTGGCATTCAGGTTCGTGCAAGTTTGTGATCATTGCGGTTCGCGGTTCCGTATTCCCTGCCACACCCCTACCCGACTTTATTTATTCTTTCATACCGCGACTCCGCGTGCCAATCGCCGTTAGGATTTAAGAACGCGCGTCGAAATGTAAAGGCAAGCACGCGCTATCGTGTGTCAGAGTCGGGCAAATTTTATTCAGGAATAACGTAGAAAAGTGTTCGATTCGCTCGTAAAACAGCTATTGTCCGTGCTTTTGCTAGCTTAAGTGTCGATTTCCTTTGAGGGCAGCCATTTTGGAGTAAAAAAACGTTAACAAGACAGAGAATTAACGTATGCCTAAAAATTACTTTGTTTGCTAGAC
Source organism: Colletes gigas (assembly GCF_013123115.1). Lineage (NCBI taxonomy): Eukaryota > Metazoa > Arthropoda > Insecta > Hymenoptera > Colletidae > Colletes > Colletes gigas. Next base: position 109,487 of record NW_025106680.1, read on the forward strand.
AAATTTTATTCTAAATTTAATGATCTGTTACGTACGTATCAAGGAGATCAATGTTTGTTAATTCGTAGAGGGCGGTTTAAAGAATTATCAGATTCCTAACCTTACATTTTTACGAATCTCTTTTGGCGATCCAATTCGTGGACCCTGTTTGTCCAATATTTCTCAAAATAACGTTCTTAGGTGTGAGATAAATCAATGTTGTAAATCTTGATTTATTCGCATACAATACACTAAATAAAACAGAAATTTACGCTATTCTTCGGGGTCCGCGGATCCACAGGTTAAGAACCACGAATCTAGTATATCCAGACACCGTTCGCAAAGGGTTAGAAGATCCGTTAATGGGTTTTAATTTACATACGAATCGAAAATTTGTATTCGCCATTCGTGAATGAAATATGCCCAATTTTGCTGTATGCATCCGATCGAAAGAGTAAACGAAAGCAAGAATGCAACGCGATACGTGGACTGGGAAGCAGGAAACAGCCGTGTGCCTCTCTGGGGGGAGGGATCACGGCCGATGGAATTGCTTCCTTCTACTCTGCGTCGTTCCGATCAGCTTTCCGATACTTCTGTCGCGAGCAATGTTTCCCACGACATCTAGTATCGTTTTTTTTTTGGACGCCATTATTTCGAAATACGCGAACGTTTCGCGCAGCCAAGTAAGTCGAATCAAAAACGTAGTGTTTCAGCACGATCTGCGAATAGAATAAGGGAGCGAACGACAGTGCGCATGTGTGTGGTTGTTTGTGGATGCGTGTATGTCCGAGAGAGCGAGAGATGCGCGAAAAGAAAGACAGCACGCTCGAGCTGAGAACAGATAGAGACGACGAAGGCGAGAGAGAATTTTACATTTTTATAAAATCCCAATTTCGTTTATTGAAGATTGCGTGCCTTACGATCGAGAAATGCCAGAATAAAGATTTCATCGAAGTTTCTTCGAGTCTTTCGAATCCGCTTCGTCGCGTTTTTTTCACATTGCGCGTCTTGGTAGCGAAATAAAATGCCTGGTGTCCATCGGAGACTGTCGCTATTGAAATCTATTTGAAAGCAAAGAGTTTCTTTTCCACGAACGCGAGCGATCACTCCATTTGCTCGTGTTAAAAAGGCTCTTATTCTCGATATCGAACTGTAAAATAATACTCTCAAGTGAACGTCAGGCATAAAAGTAGATTCCCGCTAGACTCATGACACGGACCAACAGCTCCTCTTACGGAAGTAACTCGGAAATCTGGGGAAAATTTTGTTCGGTTGCCGAATAAGTTAAACGTTCGTTTGTTCTTTGTGAAATGATTCGTTCTGTAATTCAAATTTTGATTTTTATTCTACGAGTAACGAAGGAAATATTTTTTTTATTCATTGTTCGAAACTTCTGTATGGATAGACAATTTTTACTGTCTCTGGACATGTGAAATAGAGTTACTTTCGCAGGTAGTATTGTGCCATAGTTGTGATCATGTCGGGGTTCTGGCGGAGACCTACCTTGACCGATCGATCGATCGAATCGACATCTGTTCCCGTGCCCGTGCACGTACTTGCGTTGAGCGCCTCGTACTCGATCGGTATTCGTTCGCGCAATATATTTTCAATCGTAGAGAACGCGTCGTCGTGCGTTCGAGACGTACGAGTGTGGCAACAGTATTAGAGCGAATATATTCTCGCGTTCGACACCCCTTTCGTCGCGCGTTTTATCGCAAACAACTGCCATTTTGTATTGTATCATTGACATTAATCGCAGAAAAGACGAATGTTCTCGATCGTCCATGCCTCGGAGCCGGGAATCTTTCATCGCTTCCAAAGCGTTTGCGAACAACACGTTTTTGCAATACAACAATGGTTTATACATATTGTAGATATATCTCTACGCGTAAGTTTCTACCACGCTATAGACGTTAGAAGAAAAAAAAAAAAAAGAAAAAAGTTATTGCTCCTACTTATTTATACAACGTGTACAAAGCAGAAAAGAAATATAGGGGAAAAAAGAAAAAAAGCCAACTTCGAATGTGCCGGAAAACGATAAACATTCGAACGATAGGATGTATATCTGCATAGTGGAATGCATTTTCTCTTTTTTTAATTATTATTGTTGTTGTCATTATTATAATTATTAATACTATTATTATTATTGTTCTTGTTATTGTTATTATTATAATTATGATCATCGTCATCTTCATCGTCATTGTTGTCATCATCGTAGCCATACGTCATTATTATTACCGTCAAGTTGGATTATTATTATTATTATTATTATTATCATTGCACGACGAACCATCCATCGAAACGTCACCGAAATATGTTACTACGGATACAGGATGATCCTTGTGTTTTGTTTCGTGTTTTCTTTCCGCATACGTAGCTAGGCGTTCTTTCTTTTCGATCGACAACAAATTATCCGCGCATCCACGGGTTCGAACAAATCTTTGCAATAGTTCTGCTTGTAACGTTCAGTTCTTATTCGACCGAACCTGTTCATAGTACCTGCGTCCTCCTGTGATCATGTACCGAGAATGTGCCTTCGATAACTTATTTCGAAGCACCAATTGGTTCGTTGGTAATTCAGGAATAATGTAGTCGTTAAACGGCGACTTGCGCTTTGAAATTCGCGCGCACTCGCGTGTCCACACCAGCGTACATGGCTTTAAGATACAATTGCCCGCTAAAATCCAAATTACGTCAGATCCGGTCCCAACATTGTTTCTCAAAATGTTTGTACATGTATATATAGGTGTATATACGTATTATCGACGATCGCGATAGCAACATTCGTCCGCACATTGTACGAAATAATTTACCGTCCCGTCGAGAACTGTAAAGCAATCGATTTAATGTTTGGGATTGATATTTTTATATAAACATTTACGAAACATTGTACATACAGAGAAGTCGCGATCACTTGCGACCCTGCCAAATTGTAATTTCATCGTTGGAATTGTAAATAATATGTGATAATACACGAGTGCAGGTAAATAAAATGTCGCTCAAATTACAAGAACAAACACGTCCTGGTCGGTGGTGCTTTATTTCACTCTGCCATAAATCGTTACTTCTGTCGCCGATTATTTCGTCATGGCGTAACCGTCGCTGTGGTGTCAGAGAAATTCCTAAATCAACATTCGATCGGAGATACCCAAAATTATCAGAGACGAGGTATAAAACAAACCAGATATACAATGTATTTTTTTTTGTCTCCCAGTTATGGAATTCTAGAAATCATTAACATTTCAATGTCACGCAATAATCGACGTTAACTTAATTTATTTATAAAGAATGAAAGCTGTACGGTCCAGAATTGAGCATCAATCGATTAATTTCATTGGAGTAACCGATCGATTAAGATTATTTAAAGATTTCTAGATTATTGAAATACGTGAGGACGTACATCATTTATTTAAAAAAGAACGTATGTGAAACTATAAGAAGAACGCAGCCATTAGCTCATATTATTTGCTATGTAATTAATAATTATATTAAATACATAGAAAATAGTAATCCCCAGGTGTCACCGCGGGTGATGTTCGTTTCACCTGAGAACATTAATAATAGTGTTATATGATTCAAAGCTTTATGGGTGTCTAATACTTTCGATCACCATTTTAATCAGTCGTTATGTCGTTGCAGTCAATTTCTATCTTAATGTCAATAATCTGTCCTTGAGACAATCTTTATTTCATTTTGTTTTCTTTCAATATAAATATTATTTATAATAAGTATACATGTTAGTATGTATATATACATATATACTTTGTATAATTGTATGTACGAATAACGTATATGGAAAATTCGTATGAAGTATAAAATGCAGATACAGTATATCGGTCGATAGGGAGTCTATATAATGAGTAAACAAAAATCTATAACCGAAATAGTAACTTTTTCATCGTTTTGTGCGTTTGCAACGAGCATCGTGTGGTCGTTGATACGTAATGCGTTTCGAAAGATGCAGCAGAAATATTTGTACACACGTGAAATACGACAAATATCGTTTGACAAATTGTACTTCTATATGAAAAATCGTGACTTAGATAATACTCGAATCGCGTTCGATATCGAAACACCGGCGTGAACCAAATCTCTCGACGGTCTATAGATGGCGCGAAACATATTGTATGCACGATTTAAAGGCAGGCAGGTGTTTGAAAATTCTTGGCGAAATACAAGATGCCTTTAAATTCCTCTGTACGTGCGTACAGCCATGATCGTGCTCAAAAAATATAGCGCCGAGTTCACCAAACCGCAGATCTGAAAAAAGGTTAATCGGTTAATCCGAGCACCGAGATACGTGTATCAGTATAATCGACTTACAGCAGCGCCCATCGTCACTTCGTAACTCCTTCCGTAGTTTCTGTTGGAAACATGCACCAGATACGTCAACGATGCAGCTAGATATAATCCGAATGCTATAGCATGGTACATAAGTTCCTGTAAGAAATATACACTCGTTAACCTCAATGTAAAATTGTTACTTTCGATTCGATCCTAATCTAACAGTTCTGGAATCGTAGAGGTTATAGAACTTACATAGATGGTTTTGACGATGATGGAGGACGTTGAAAGCGATGCTAGGCAACTCACAACGATAATGAACGTACCGATCAGAAACGTTGTCGCAATTAAGAGGAAAAAGATCTCAGCGGAGATTGTATACACGGAGTGCTCATGACCGACTATTCCCACGCAAACGATTCCCAGCGCCTGAAATATAAAAATAAAATATTCGCAGATTTCAACATTAGAACAACAAACCTCTGCCCAAATAACAGATTTTAGACTTGAACTTTGAATTTAGAGAAATTATTCAGGTGTTTTAGTCGGTGACGTCTCCACTCGTTGACTTATGTGATTATTTGTTCTCCGTAAAAATGCAGCACGCGAATTCAGCGTACCGATTGCGTTAATCACAAGTTTACGAACGGAAGCGGAACTTTGAACCGATAACAAAAAGTTGCGTCTCAAATACTCGGGAAAAACGTGTGGGAAGCCGGAAATTAAAAAAATAATGAAAATTTGCGAACAAGTAGAGTGAGTCGTCCACAACGAGCACCTATTTTTTATAACTTTTAGGGAGTGTGAAATTTAGAAAATGCAGAATATCTTGAGAACGGTGAGAGATGTTTGAAACAGTTCTAACAAAGCTGGCATGTTTTTTTGAAACATCAATTACTTAAATCTTACCAACTGCAACAACTTTATAAAGCCGGTCCACGTCTTCAAGTAGCCACTGTTGACGATGACCGCCGTAGAGCTGCTAGTCACCGTTTGCGTCCTGATTGTTACCGAGTGCGACATTGTCATTCCCTTCGTTATCGATACTGTAATTACAAAGTGTCCCCGTCACTGGTAAACACAAAATTGTAGAAAGCAACTCCAGCGCGTTGCGTTCGTGGTCTGCGGGGGCGGTAAGAGGGTCAAGGACAAGATTTCGAAGCGCGGCCTAAATTATCAATGGCGGCTCTTCCCTTTCTCGATACCCAGGAATAGCATCGTGTCTCGTGTTTCATTTACTCAAGCGACTTGGAATTTTTCCCCTCGCCTCGAGAAGTATTGGAAACTTTCCTTCTAAATGAACCAAAAATATCGAACGAAAAAATTACATCGCACAGACCGATCAATCCCCTACCAGACATTGTTTAAAACAGTTTTTTGTATATGAATTGTCCTAACTTAAAATGTAACTCTTAGCAGTTATATTTTTACTAAATACAATGTTTATTACTCGAAGTAGGATCTATCACAAATAATCCATTTTTCTGCCTATGTAGAAGTTAGGTGTACAGTTGTAGTAATACAGTATTGATAGTAAATAACAACGAATTATGCTTCTCACAAGTTTCTTTCATCCCTAGCTTTATTGAGAATACGTTCAATCGATCGTCTGTTGTTGAATGGCGAGAGTACACGAAACCACGCGCGAGTGTAACCTTGCGTGGAATAGGAACGATACTTTCCCTTTTCTACCATTCAGACTCATCGCACCCTTAAAGTTTCTCGCTGATCGATAAAGCCTGGCTGGTCAAAGATGGCCAACGCTGTTATCTAGATACAAATCTCGTATCTCTATGTGCAACGAAATAAACTAGATATATTTGTTATTCTTTTATTCCTTAAAAATTTCAAAATATTTGTACAAAAATTTATTTGTCACTCTCTGATTTATAATACACTTAATTTTACAAGATTTTTTTTAAAAAAGATAATCATTTTATTCGTTCAAAAAACAAAATTGAAATTATAGAACGATATTATATTTAATCAAATTCCACCCATATTTGGGAACGACCTTAAGAACCACTTTCTCTTTTTTTCCGGTGATATTACGCACAATGCGATGATACAAACTTAAAAAAAAAAATACTAAGCACATACGTGACTCAATTCATTTCTCGAACGATTGCTGATAAAACTAAAATAAAGCTTCATCCGCAGTGTCAAAGCTACACGCTTGAGGAAGGTTCGTGTAACGGAACAACAAAAACGTATTACGGACACTGCCCGAATTAGCAATGTGCTGTCACCGGTTATTTTTAAATGGAACAACAACCTCACCTACGCTACGAAGTCTCCGTCGATACAAATTAATAAGAAAATCGGCGAATTCGTTCAACGACGGGATGCTTTTATGTCTAGGATTATCGTCTTTCAACACTTGATGGAAATTAGAAAAAAACATAGTAACAACTACACCATAAACATCGTTGTAACTCGCGAATGCGGTGTAAGAATTGCCTCGTGTCGATAGGTCGTTTTCGTTTCCCGATGTCGTTGCACTTTCCGTAAAGAGCATTCGACATACGTCACGTTTTGTCTAGACGATAACGAGCATCGTGCTAGCCACGCGTTTTACAATTGGACACAATAATTAGGAAAAGTAGGCACAGCGAGCTACGTAGAAAAGAGTGAAACTAACCTTATTCAGGTACGTGGTCGCGCAGTGACCGTCTGCGTTTGACTGAAGTGGACGGTTTCACGGTTGTGTTTCCAACGCGGTGCCATGAATAACGTCACTGATGATATCATAAGCGGGCGAAGCAATTTGCTTTCCTTTTTTAAATACGACGTCTGCGCGAAGCTGTGCAAACGAACACTGGCCGGTTCTAGGTTGTAATAAAGCAGTACGATGGGTCAGAGATCGGGCGAAGCTTTTATCGACAGCTAGGGACGAAAGTAATTCGTACAATTAGGACATAATAATAAATACAGATATATTAATAAATATAATTATACGTACATTGCCGTTCAAAACTTTGAAGCACCTTTATATTCTGTTCAGCGAGACGAGGCGGAAAAAATAAACAAAAGGTTCACATAATCGCTACTCAGGGCCAGACGTGGCCGAATAAGGGGATCAAAAGTGCACCCAAATCATTCGATAGCTTATCCAAACACTTTCAACGAATTTTTAATCAGAAATCTCGACTTGAGGAGTAGCAAAGGGATGGCAAAAAAAATCATGTTTTTTCACAATTCCTCTTGTCCTATAGTATATAGAAATTTGAAAAAATTCAAGGACACTTCGAATACCGAGGCACATATTGTGGAATTTTTTCAGAGTTTTAAATTGAAAAACTAGGTTTTAAAAATGGCGTCGTTGGCGCAGAGGTAAATCAGACCATAAAACCGTTGGAAGTTTTTTTTTTGACCGTAGGTTCGAGTCTGTTAGAGTACTCAGGGACTCTAACTGTGGTTCCGGACGAGGGAAAAGACAGGGTAGAGAAATTGTTACAAGTTTTCAAATAACTTTTTTATTACAAAAAAATATAATCTATTATTCGTACAAAAATTATAACAAAACGGAAAAACGGATAAATAAAGATTAACTGGACACAGGCTCACGTTTCGGCTTGGTCCGCCTCTTGCTCCAGTCCTTCTCTTACTGCGTCGGAGGTTTTCTGTAACAGAAGTTCCGGCAAATATGATTATTTTGCGGACAAGTCAACGATTACGCGCTCGTCAGCTGCTTATCTCGCGCTCCATCGACAGTCTGGTGTGCTTGGAGGGGAGAGCTAACTGGCAATTCAGTGCAATAGCTAGTGGACTGTATTATTTTGCTTTCTGGTCGGTGATATTCGTTTTTTACGATATCACCGACGCGCACAACCGGGTAGACGAAACCACAACTCCACCGGTCGGTGCACTCTATGTGGGCGATTCGAGTGTGTTCCTCGATCCCTTCGAACGGCGAACCACCACCAGGCGATAACCAGTATGTCGGTATCTCCGTTACAGTGGCTCAAACCGTATTCAATAGGAAGAGACTCAAAGTGATTAACACCGAATCCCTAACGTCGCAGTCGCGGCAACGAACTGCAACGTTCAATCACAATCCTGCGTCTACGATCGCGTCACGCGCAGCGTGTACAGTGATCGCTCCAACAACAGGCAGATTGTCCTTTTATTCGAGAAAATCTCAAGTCGCTATGACGAGATTTTCCTGAATAAATGAATGTCCGCAAACTTGATTCGATTACGAGGAGAGAGATCGTCTCATTCTCCTCGGAGCTTCGTACGAAAATGGGAGAGATCGTCACAGGATCTGCTCCTGATCGCCGACGGCTCACGAATGATCCGTAACGATCTGCAAGCATCGACGGCCACGGCTGGGCTCCGTCGCGCAAGCGCAGAGTCGCGTAGCGACGCATCGCGCTGCTGGGCCCGGGCGGCTACGCGCCGCATAGCCACGACGCGGCGCTGCCGCGTTTCGGCTGTCGATCTCGATTCGATAAATCGATTCTTCTCTCTCTCTCTCTCGGCGCTAACAACACGATTTCTGGAATTTGTTCTCAGAATCGAGAATTCCAGTGAAGCTAGCTAGCAAAAACACGAAAATGGCCGCGGTATACTAATCTAACGAAGAAAAAATTCTCCGTCAGCAGAACCTTCTAGAATTACGCGAATTCATTATAGATACGGGCATCGCGGCCGAGTTTTTACGTCTCGGACTCACGCGATATTTAAACAGAGTTCCTTTTTGGGCTTAACTATTTTTTGTATTCTGTAAATGTTGTAAAAGAATTTTAAAGTTATTTCAACCTGAAATATGTATAAAAATAATTCTCTATCGTCAACAAAAATGCTTTCATCCAGTTTGCTTGGAATTATCGAAGTTTGATATAAACAATTCTGCCCGTTCTGTGCTTAACTCTGTTAAAAATTAATTTGAAGCACTTTCAACGTTGTTTTGCATGGTTAACGTGTTTTTTCATTATGGTGCTTTGCTTATGTGAGCCTGCATAGGCCGTAAAGTAAAAATGCTTGGGTAGTCGAGATTCCAAATCGTATGCCGTTGACGTGAGGTCGGATCAGTGATGCCAGATTGAGCACCGGGTGCACTACTCGCACTATGCCAGATCACGCGTACGTGAGCTCGCATGTTCAAGTGCGAGAAGGCAAATGAGCCTTCCTCTCTCGACTCCCACGAGACGGTCCGAAATTATTTCGGGCAGCTTCGAAGAATCGAGAAAGAGTGCATGCGTCAGTTTGCCTTTGTCGACTTTCCGTAACTCCACGACCTCACGTACGCGTGATCGGTGAATAGTGTGAGAAAGTGTAATCAGGTGTTCCGGGTACACTCGGGGCTCCGCCTGGCATCTTTAACCTCGCTTAAAGTTTCATTTTACGAAAGAAATTTGATCATAATTAATTTTACTATAACTCTAACCCCGTAGTAGACGATGCGATAATAGGTATACACATTGAACTTGGCATTGTTTTATTAATCATCCACATCTTAACAATAAATGATATTTTCCAAAAAGAAAGAAAATGATTCAAACGCACATACGTGTACATATCTTTGTACATGATTAACGACACGTAACAAATATTGACAATCCTTAACGAACAACAGTGTCGGAGAAAACACAATTTCTTGAACAAACGCGTCATTCGATGTTGCTTGTTACCATGATTGGGGGGGGGAATAAAATAAAATGCGCTACGTTCGATCTCCACTGCGTCATACGTCGTGTAACGAAAGTGAAAATTGTTCGAAATTTTACCTATTCTTAGCTCACGTATTTACATTTCGATGTTGACGTCGAAACGCGACGAATCGTAAGCGATCGTGTATGTATTTTGATGATAATGCGCGCAAAAGAGAATACAATATATTTGCAAACATAAATTTATGTAGTGATCGACTCTCCTTTCTTACGCTTATATCGACGAATGCGAAATACAGAGGTGCTCTTTACGTATGAGTGAAAGATAATAATAAAAGAAAAAAAAAAAAACAAAGACGATGAACTGCATTCGATTTGTGCAAATATATTATCTTCGTAAAATAGATATATATATATATATATATATATGTATATATAAATGTATGTATGTATATATATAATTTGTGTATACATATAAATAAAAACTCGCGATAGTGCGAAAAAAAGGTACGATTAGAAGTTAACTGGATGGAAACAGTGCTGCATGAGATATGCGTATTTACCAACGACCGGGAGAATATTCATTTGCAAATTGATAAGTCTCGAAAAACGCCCGAACGGATCGACGTCCAATATGGACCTTATCGACCATGGGGCGCGATTTTTACAAAACAACCGTAGCTAACATCCTCGTCGACTACAACTATTTGTATCGCGAGAAACACTGAACGGCGTGTGAAAAAATATTCACAAAGTTCGCGTACAGTCGTTTTGGTGTTACGTCGGCGCAACGACCCGCCCTAGGCACGTGCAAAAATCTGTTTAACTTACTATTCGTTTTATCGGTCGTTCGACGTTCTCGTGGTCGTCCAGCAATATATATATAAGTAATTATATAGTAAGACGTAATTTTTGCTGCTTCGAGGTCGACGACGAGACCGATCGAAACGCGTAGCCGAACCGGCTATATCTTAAGGCACATAATTTAATAGAGTCTCTTCTCGTTAAGCTACGACACACGATCGGGGAGGGGTCACGTTGGACTAGCTTCTTCCGAACCATCGATTTCTCTGGATTCGATAGTGTTTAAGACCGTGTTCGTGGTTGTTGATTTCTGGCCGTAGACCGACGGACCGCGAGAACCCCAAGTGTAGTAGCCCCGCCATAGAGTTGCTCTTCAGGTATCTGGCGTCTCTTCGAGTACCGATCTTCTTCACTGCGTGTTGCTGCTCTTCCACTCTACGTACAGGAAATACGCTCCAGCGGCGTACGCGAGCGTGTTCAAGATACCGAATACCTGTGATGCAAACACCAAAGGGACAACATGTAATTAGCCACAAGTTTTAAAGTTTAGTTCGCGTTAAAGCGTAATGTTAATTTTAATTTGAACGTGTCAATGATAATTGGATTTTTACTACTATTAAAATACTAAAATACTGATCAAAAATGTTAAAAAAAAATACAAGTCGATTATTCTTACCCCGGCAGCGATATTCGACGGAACACCAGAATGATTATGTACCGCGCTCCAGACAGACAATTGAGCGATGAAGGCAATCATGTAGAGGACGGCAAACGACGTGGTGTTCAAAAGCTCCTGCAAACGATAAGATTTCAAGTATTGGATCTACTCTGCGTTCGGGCAACTCTCCATTGCTTACCGTCAAAATCCAGTTGATGGGTATTTTAAGCGCCTCTCGAATGGACAGCAAATAAACGAAACACCACAACAGAGTGGCGATGAACGCTGTTACGGCGACGAATAGAAACCAATGGGTTGCGCCCACTCGTGCCGGAGATGCGCATGCCATGCATAATATGCCCAGAGCCTGAAACAATCACCATACACGTATGCGTTTGATTAAATTTTATTTAATCTTCCCACGAACAAAAAACAAATATGTTACGCCTCTTTCTTCTCCGATGATTCTTATTGTGTCTTGTTTATTTTTGGTTTCAATAACCATACAAATTATAAATCTTTCTCCTGTACTCGCCACCAGAGGGCTCGACTGACCCTTTCTATACTATATAGACTACATAATATCTCGTTGTCTAAGGCAGGGCCTGCTAGAATTGCCTTATTAACTCTGTGGCGTTGCTTCCCATGCTCGCCACCAGAGAGGTCGCGCTCTCACAAGCGCTCGACCGACCCCTCGGTTGCTATATATACATTCCTCGAACGACTTACCAATACCCCAGTCGTCTAAAGCAGGACCTGCTAGAAAGCCTTACTGATGAGTCCACTAGCGCCCCCTCCTTTCCTTTTCTGTCCTCCTACGAATTTCCTGAGATCCTACCCGCAGCGCCACAACCCCTTGCCTTACGATTTAATTTCCAACTGTGCGTGCCAAAAGCGACACCTAGGTTTGGCTCGGTAGACTTATCACGTCTCTGAGACTTCTTATTCATGTTTGCCCCGGTAGACTTATCACGTCTCTGAGACGTCATTGTCAGCTAAGGGGTTAATTAATGAGTCCACTAGCAGGCCCGGGACGAAGTTGCTCCTCTTCACCCTTTCTTCTCTATCTTCCTACGATCTTTCTCACGTATTCCGTCAGTAGAAGCAGTAAAATTTGTTAACGAAAAGTATATTTACGAAGTGTCGAAGGCTGGGGCTGGTATCGGTGCAAAGTCTCTGTGATAAACGGAAGAGGGGGAGACACTATACATACATATGCGGGGCGTAAAAGTTGTAGGGAAATAAATATATAAATAAATGGATGGTCTATGAATTTTTAAACATTTTATCGTTTTCAACTCGAATCGGTAAAATTGTTCGTTAACATTTCCCGAGCTCTACTACGTATTTCATCGTATTTCCGCAAACAATCGTCGACTGATGTTGCAAGTTTGATCGTTGGTTCTTCGGGCTTCGAAGCCTCGTTCTTCGACTTCGGAATCTCGGGAAATTCCTCGGTCAGCGCTCTCGAAAAGTACGTTTCCCAACGAGCAGTCTCGTCTCGAGCTTTCGACAGCTTCGTGTCTCTCTCCTCTTCCCGGAGAACAAGAGGAAGCCTCTTTGCTTCCAACTCGGAGGGGACTAAATTTTTCTTGCCCAAAAGCACGGACCTCATTCTATCGTGCTCCCTCGACGACCATGCAACGTCTTTCGGTCTCGGAGCGCCGAGCGTCCGTTTCTCCGCTTTCGATCTCGAGCGTTCCTTCTGCTCCCGTCGAAGTCTCTCCCTCGCCTCATCCAGTTCTTTTTTGCGTTCCTCGTCACGCCTAGCCGATCTTTTCGCTATCATGGCCGGATCGTTGGCGAGAAAATCGTTCTGCCAACTGGCGAATACCTTCTTCCTCCGCGTTTCTCTCCAAACGTACTCCTCGAACCAGTCCATCCTCTCGATCGTGCTGTCGCCGCGAAGATTCTCGGGTTCGCTGAACGCGCGAAAAAATCCACCCTCGTCCGCCACGCCGATCGTCTGGAACAGCTGACCGGCCATTGCATAATTAAACGACAACAAACGGGTGATCGATTTCGACGATACCGTCTGCGAGACGATCGCTTGGCTCGATTCGTTCTTTATGTCCCAAAGTTCGAGTACCCCGCGTTCGCCAGCGAGCACAAAAACGCCCGGTTCGCTGGCCCAGCAACAGGCGGTGTAACTGCAACAGGTTCTCCGCCAAAACAGCGCCCTCTCCAAACAGTCGTCCTTCCAAACCGCGAACACGCGACCACCGATCGTCAGAATCACGTCCTCGAGATGCGGCGACCGTGTAATTTCCGTAACGGGACCGTCGTGCATGCACGAACGTCCCAAGATCCTGCACTCGACAGCATTCACCGTTCCCTCGTCAAACATCTGCTCGTCCCACGTGCACCTTATCAGTCCATCCGCGCAGCCTATCCACAAGCTCGGGTTGCTCGTAATTCGAGAGCTTTCGCCTTGGTTCCAAAGAACGCCGCCAGACGGCAGCTGCATACACGTCAACCGTCCAGGTTCACCGTTCGCGCCGGGAATTCGAAGGCGAAGAATCGGTTGGAAAGCGTCCTCGGGAACTTTGTCGTCGAGATTCCACACCGCGACGGTGCTATCCTCGGAAGCAGTTAGAAATTGCCGGCCAGCGGCGACGGACGACTCTGTCAGCTTTCCATTTGGCTCTATTTTGTACTTGGCAGGCATCCATTGGATCCTCCGGACGGGGAGTCGGTGAGAGCAGCTCGCGTCGGAGACAGCTACCGCGGGAATCTCGATATTTATCTCCTCGTTGTGATCTCTCGTGTTCCAGACGATCACGCGACCGCTAGAGCAGCCACCGATCACGAGGTTCGCGTCGAACGGACAAAACGCGACGGAATGTATTTCTCGACGATGCCGTAGACGATGCAGAGGGCGCAGTGGATCGTCGAACTTCCAAACGAGCACCGCGGAGCGATTTTCGTTAACGTACGAAATCGCCGCGCGATCCACCGATCCCGCAGGCAAGGAAACGTCGGAAATAGCTTTGTTCGAATCAGCGAACGACAACTGCTCGCGAAAGGCCGCCGCCTCGGCGGGCGTTCCGATCGATCGTTTACCCCGCGATAAATTCTCAATGTCGTCCACGTGCACATTCACCGCGGCGTTATACTTAACCGCGTCGATCATTTCTGGCGAACGTGCCTCCAGAAACAATTCCAAGGGTGTCTTTTCTCTGGGTTCGTCGTCGCTTTCCTCATCCAGGGCGTCGCTTCTCCCTTTGGATCGTTCGTCGTCGGTACGCTCCAATTCCTCGTCGTTCGTCTCCCCGCCATCTTGGGGCTCCTCGTTGGCCTCGACCTGCCCTGTCAACGCGTCCTCGTACGCGTACTGCGTCCACGCGTTTTTAGGATGCCCGGGATACGTTTGAACAAACGCTCCTCGAGGCTGCGAGTGAGTTTGGGCGGCTCGAGAAACGCACTTCCTGTCGATGTTCTCGTACTCCTCGTTCGCTTTCACGAGTTCAGCGTAGCTGTCCCTGCAACCGCTCGAATCCCTGTCGCTTAAACATCGAGCGGAGCCTAGGGAGCCGCCGGGCAATATGATTTCGATCTCGAACAGCTCCCTCGTGTTTCTCGCGACGATTTCGTCCACTTCCGACTCGCTGCCCGACGAGATCCACGGTCTCGCGGTTTTCAGTATCTTGTCGAGCACTCTGCTCGAGATGGCGCTGGTGATCATCTTGTTTCGCGCCTCGACTGCACGTTTCGCTTCCTCGGTGAGACAGATCACGAAATCGTCGGAGATCAGTCGCGTGGAGGCGTAGCCCACGAGGAACGCGTTCGATTCGTAGGCGTAGATCTTCTCTTTGAACGCCGTTAGAGGCGATTCCAGCCGTTTAACGACTCGCACGACCACGTCTCGGTTCGCGTAAGCCCATGGGTATTCCAGGAACACGTCCTCGCCCACCAAGCAACCCAGTTCGCGTTGCGTCTCGGGATCGAGCTTCACGCGTTCCACATTTTCGATATTTTCGGCGACCAGCGTCCAGCTGAGCGGACGCTTGTCTCGTCTCCTCGGCATCGCGCGTTCCTTCGCTGTGGCTCCGGTGCTAACACCTTGAACAGACTCGAGCATCGATCAAACGTTCCTTGCACCTTGGAAACCATCTTGGTTTCACCGATACACCGGAGGTGCACGCGTTCAAATAAAATTCAGCGAGTTCAGCGCAGATTATTTGCATGGAAAAATGATTTATACCTTAGAATACCAGAAAAGGAAAATAAATTTTAATGCTATCATTTTTGCCCAATTTGCCAGTCTTCTTGACCACCAGTCATCATTTATATTTATTCCTAGCTAAGTATTCGAATAATGTCCAGCAACGTGGAAGGGTGAACGGGCGCGAAAGTGTGAAGGATTGGAACGCTGGAACTGTGCACCGAAGGAAGAATTTCACTTTCACCGTTTGAAAACGTCGTTGACCGCGATAAACGTTCGACTAAGAATTCCTACGCTCCGCGACAAAAAACATAGCATACCAAATAGCTTGTGCTGATTTGTTTGCTCTTGCATTACATATCGCTTTTCGAACAGCAATAGGTTGCACGTACACGGATTAAACGCTACTTTTTTACTTGTTTGGTTAACATTAATCTGAGAATGCGAACGTTGGAAGCTGTTTGCAACTTACAAGTTATTGATATTCGATTGCAATCGAGGCTGCGTTAAACATTCGAAGACGCTGTTTTGCTCGATTGTCGCGAGAATGTAAATTGGTTTTTAACTGTCGTTTTCGCCGCATAGAAATACCACCCTATCCATTGACCTTTCGAGAGTGGCGCGCCTAGGCGAATGTCTCGTCACTCTAAATATACGCACCTGACAAGTAGAAAGCCTCATGGAAAATAAAAAGGATCGCGTGCACTGCAACGCACTTCGCGACGGTGTAAAATCGTTTCCTCCGATGGCCGTCGAAGCAAAACTGCTTTTAAAAATATTCCATCGTAGCTCGCGCGACTCGTGAAAGCACCACGCGGAATAACGGGTGTTCCAGAAATAACTTTATTGGAGAAATAAATAACGGCTCGAAAATGCAAGTCGAGGTCTCGTATGGCGTTAACGTCAACTTTCGATATACGTACATGCATGCACACGCAACATTAACGATAGTAAAATGGCAGCGATCGAGTGCTCGCAAGAAAGATGTAGAAAGAATGGGCAGTAAAATGATGCATAACAGTTTTATTATTTATTATATTAACACTCTTCAACAGTTTATGGTTATATGTATTATTTTAGGATGTCATACAGATTTTACTTACGAGCCAAAGAAATTTATATGTATTCGTTTATATTGATAATAAAATTGATACAGTTGAAGCAACTATATCTGTTGTCAGATGGCGAGTAACCTGATTTTGTCATCACAGACGAGGTATCAGTTAGACCAGCCATCTCATAGAAATTGATGTCGCACTGAAATACCGACCCGGTAAAAAAACTAGTGGTTTTCGAGCGACCTCTTCGTTTAAAAAACTGTGATTCAGAGAACTACAGCCAATCGAACTATTGAAATCAAAGTCAGCAAACGCAGAAAATCTCTTCCCTTACAAACACGTACAGGTTTGCCATTATTTACAAACGCAACGTTTATTGTTACTACACGGTAATAATAAAGCGACGAGAATAGATGTGCAAAAAGCTGCGAGTCCGTTCGACTTTCTTGTGTCCGAACTGAGTTGGTAGTGTCAAAACTAGAAAATAAAAGAATAAATGTCTTATTGTGCCGATTATCCAGAATCTTCGATTAACATTTACTATTTGATTTCCTAGTTTTAACTTCTGTGCCATGCGTGTCTTATAACCTAAAATACACTCCTTCAAAGTGGAACGAAATCTTAAAAAGATAATGCGTCAAATTATAAGGGAATTCTTGTAAGAAGATTTTAATTCCGTTCGACTTTCTTGTGCCCGGACTGAGTTGGTAATGTCAAAACTAGAGAATAAAAGAATAAATGTCTTATTGTGCCGATTATCCAGAATCTTCGATTAACATTTACTATTTGATTTCCTAGTTTTAACTTCTGTGCCATGCGTGTCTTATAACTTAAAATACACTCCTTCAAAGTGGAACGAAATCTTAAAAAGATAATGCGTCAAATTATAAGGGAATTCTTGTCAGAAGGTTTTAATCTTCGACTCCGTGATAGTTTTAATGGGACATTGGTTGTTCGATGGTCAACAATAAGATCAAGGCTAGCGGTTCAGTGAAGATCCAGTAATGGACAAGAGATAGGACCGATCGAAATAGTTCTCCCCACCCTTCCATCATTTCACAAAGGGGTATTGGTCAAGCCACTGCTGACGAATTCTTCAGTATCCCTGGGACATTTGGGGGGATCGGATCTCGCGATTTCGGGGGCCTACTCTCCCTTTGCCAGGAATTCATTTTGCTATATCGAATTACCCAACAAGCAGACGACTCGATCCTAAGACCTGTTGCACGATGCAACATGGCGTCGCGCCGCGTATCTCCTTTACCTCGTTTTCTTTGATATAATTGCTTGGCGGAACTATAAACGAGGAGATCGAAGGAACTTTTGATTCCTTCTATCTTCTAACTTTAGTAATCTAAGAATGTGAAAGGAAGATTGATGGAACTTGGATTTCATCTACCTCTTTTCCCCTCGTGGTAACATCGAGAACTAACGGTTGCGAATTTAAAATAGTTTCTTTAAATAAAATTGTTAATAACAACCTGTACACTATGTAAGGGATGGAAAATTTTGGAAAAACTAACGAAATCTGTTCAAAATCTCTCTGTTCGGCGTTAAACAATCGCTTATGAGGTTCAGAAGAGCGGAAACAAGTAATAGTTGAGACGTCACGCGAAGCACCATTCCCAGTCAGTTAGTATCGCTAAGGGTCAGATCAGTTTATCAAATAAGGGGTGATTAAATAAATTGAACAGAAGTAACACGATGACCTATATAACACATCATTTTGTTATTAACCCTTTCCACTACTTTCACGAGTCTGACTCGTAATCGACATTTTGTCAAAACATAAATATCACGAGTCGAACTCGTAAATATCGATATTCCGTTCTTCTGAATTTCAGAGTAGTGCAAGGGGGGTTAAAATATCGTTAGAAGATAATGTGTACCAAAGAATTACAGTGCTGTAAATAATTGCAACTATATTGAGTGATAATACCACTGACAAACTAAACTTTAGAGACAAAAATAATCGTTTCTAAGATTAATGAAATCCGTTCAAAATTCCCCTGTTGACCAATCGTTTGTGAGGTTTAGAAGAACGGAAACAATACTTGGGACGTCGTCACGCGAAGCACTATTCACAGTCAGATAGTATCGTTAAGGGCCAGATTAAATAAATTGAACAAAAGTAACACGATGATCTATATAACACATCATTTTGTTATTAGATATCGTTAAAAGATAATGCGTACTAGAGAATTACAGTGCTGTAAATAATTGCAACTCAACCATATTTTTCATAATATTAAAACAAAATAACACAAAACCGTAAGGCTTACACTAGAGTGAAAAAAAGATAAATGTGGAGAGAAAACAGAGAGGGTTAAGTAACTTTCTTGCATTCTATATACTACATAGAATACTTCCTAGTACAAAATGTCTTCATGTTTTTAAATAGACATTATCTCCAACGTGATTTGACTATACAGAGTGTTCTGTAACATGCGAGGCCAAAAAAATTCACTTTGTATCACTGTTCGTTAAATAATGCCCTAATGAAAACTTTGAGATTAATTTTCTCTTGAATTATTCAGAATATTAGAATCCAGACGGATGCAGATGGTTCGGTAGAAACAGAAGCGCTTCTTGGGCATTTGTAACACGATCTTGTCTACGCATACACGCAGAGAAAACCGCTCAGTCGGTTGAAGTTGAGAGAATTACTTACTCAAGTAAGTAAGCGAAGACCACATACAGATAACACACGGCTTGAGAAGACTATACGACCCACATACGCTATTCGTATGCGGTTACCAAGTGGCTACCGGTTGCAACCTACGCCGATAACTTATGCTGATACGTTCATTTATGCGAAGCTACTTGACCAATTGTTAGACATTAACAAAGAACTTGGCGAAACGACTCTCGAGCGTATCCGTTTTGAACTCGTGCAAACGATTTCTTTCAGAGTCATATGGTTTTGATTTTTAATCAATACTTTTCCAGTGAGCATGTAAAAATAACGACATTAATAAATAAAGACCTTATAAACACGATAACGCAAAAATGAAATCAAAAACCTTGTATTGGAATGCAAAATAATGAAATTCAGATTCGGGTCAAAATAGACTCAGAGTCGAATCTATTTTTCGAGGATATTTAGAAACATTTTCTTTTTATAATGGTGGATAAAGTCTTCCATTGTCAAATTAAATACATTGTATCGTAAAACAAAAGTACCAAACAATCTTGTTTTCAAGCTGTTAACACGATGTTCCCTCGTTCGATGTGTTTGAGCGATGAAATTCGTTTATGTCGAGAAGATGACGTAAGTATACTCTTAAAGCAGCGATGACTGCTAGGCGCGGTTGGTCTTATCACAACATTCCAAAAATAATAATTTTACAATCAACCTCGACTTAATATATCGATGAGATTTAATCCGTCTCGCCTGTTGGTCGTGCAAAACACGACAAAAGTTCACAGAAACAAATAATTTGAACATGGCCAGAACGCCCGGAAACCATGAATCATAAAAAAATCACTACGTCGATCGATTCGCGTAGACCGAGCCGTTCGGTGTTCGTTCCACTTGTTTGAATTGGCTAACTGTCCAGTTTCAACGCCACTAGGCGAAGTGTTGCAATTTTTTTCTATTCGAAAGGAATAACCTTATAATTTATCTGCAAATGAATTAGTGCAATTCCGTAATACTCGAGCGAGTCGACTTACGCTATCGCGCTCATATAATCGCGGCACAATAAACTGCTATAAAAATAGACGGCCAATTAGCAATGTAAATCGCGTTAAATGAAGCCACAGATTTTTAATTACGTTTATGCGTGAACGTACGAAACGAAGGCGAGCAAAATTTTATTCGAGCAATACATAACCAATAAAGCCAACGTATGGAATTCGTAAGGTCTATTTGGCCGAACAGTTGAATTTTTATACTTGAATACAATACACGACTTGTCTCGTAGTGCCTCGAAAAATGTAACACCGCGTTTACACGTTCATTTTAGTACATTATGTAACGTGATAGGAGAATTCAATGTCATTACAAGTATGTCTCTCAAATAAGTACTCTCTGATAAATTTCATTTCATAAATAAGTCATATAAATGTAATTTAAATATGTTCTTTTACATATTACCTGCCCAAAGCAAGCCTTTTACATATGTATTTTTGCTACAATGACGCAGAACCAGAATTACTATTGCGTGCCGTCAGACACTATACAGGGATTCGTATTGTGAATCATGCGTATCGCTGTTCGTATTCGTGCAACTGGAGGTATGCACATGTTCTATTACCCTACGCAATGTAGCTTTTTTCTAAGTTTGCGTCACTCAGCAAGGACGAGACAAAAACTCAAGATGACTAATGATGCTTGTAGCCAACTATTGGCGATTAGTTTGCGCAACGACTTATCCGCGACGTAACACCACGATAAAATTCGTAGAAGATCGTCGTACGTGACCTGCACGTGTACATAGATTTGTCAAATATTCTCACAATGATTTAGGAATTACGAATATATGAACTTTGATAACGCGATACGATCGAAAAATGTCATGTTAGAAAGATACGCAACGTAATTTAATCGACTGGCCGTATTTGCCACATGAAAACACGACGTATAACCTAAAAGTGAAGCGACCCCAAGTTTCGAAGCTTGAAAAAAAGCTACAGTAGAATCGAGGTTATTCGAACTAATCGGGGAATATGGGAATTGGAATAAGAAAATTTTTTAATGATCGACTACTCGCTGATTTGTTAATTTTAAATTAATAAAAGAAACGTAGAAAGGTGTGGAAAGGAGGCTATCTTTAAGATTAGAAATTTTATTTTATATTCTGTATGCAATTAAATCGTTAAACCATATCCTGGCGAGAGTGAACGCAGTTTATATAATAATGATCCTTAAGAGATAAACATCGCTCCGGGGTTGGCGTGCCCATCTTTTGTACAGCCGAGACGAAATCCGACATCAGCAGATATTTATACACGGCGATATCGTTAAGCCTCGAAATCGTCTTTATCTTTTACCAACGGCCGTAGTCGACAACCGAAAAGCATTGTTTTTTTTAAGTGTCGTCTTTCACGCTTCAGTGGCACCAAGAGGGATCCCCCCAGTTGGGAGGGATGAAAAAGTTGGACTCACGAATTCACAGAATCATGTCTGCAGTTCGTTCCAAAGATTATTACTGTAGCTTCTATGTGTATAAAGTCGCTTCTTTCGTTCTCAATAGCCGATGACAAGACGTGTCATAAAGAAGGGTAACTTTGACCCGCGTTTCTAGAGGTAACGACACCGATGATTAGCACCTGGTGGAATTTCTCAACGTCGCCAACTACCATCACCCTTGCAAAAGCACACCGTGACACATCTCTCCGACGAACAACCTAAGAACTGATGTGTTGGATTCCAGTAGAATCGACAACACTTTGTTTTCTTAAGAAACTCGTACAACTTGTATTATGTCGACTTCAATATTGCAAGCTTTTATACAGGGTGTTCGGCCGCCTCTGGTAAAAATTTTAATGGGGAATTCTAGAGGCCAAAATAAGACGAAAATCAAGAATATCAATTTGTTGATTGAGCCTTCGTTAAAAAGTTATTAAAAAATTAAATTAAAAAATTTCAAATCCTCCAGGAAAAAATTATTTTCGGTTGCGGTGGCCAATTACAATCATTTTTGGTCAATACATATACCCACGAAATCCTACGCACTTTCGAGAAAAAAATTCCTAATCGAAAATGTAATTTATGGCCAGAAATGTTGTCCGAAAATTTCATGCGGATCTTTAAAATGTCATAACTTCTGAACGGATTGAAGGATTTTAATTCTCAAAAATGCAAACGACGCGTATTTTAATCAAGAATACGTAGAAATCGCAAAAATATGCAAAAAGTTGATCCTTGACCCCGCAAAATGAGAAAAACCCCATAAAAATGGTCCAATCTTCAAACAGCCATAATTCCTACAATAGTGAATATATTTCAATGAAACTTTTTTCTGAAGTAGAGCTCATAGGTACCTACAAAAAAGTATTGGCCAACTTTTTTGTAGGGCGTCAAACAAAATTATTAAAAATGAAAAACGAATTTTTAAGAAAAATCGACAGGGCGTAGGTGCCTAAATTTTTCAGCGAAAAAAAAAAATTTCAAATCGTTCTAAAAAAATTATTTTCAGCTGCGGGAGTCAATTTCAATCATTTTTGGTCAATATATATACCCCCGAAATCCTGCGCACTTTTGAGAAAAAAATTCGAGAATGTGTGAAATTTTTCAACAAAATTAAAAAATTTCAAACCATTCTGAAAAAATTATTTACGGTTGCAGGGGTCGATTACAATCATTTTTGGTCATTACACATTCCCCCGAAATCTTGGGCATTTCGGAGAAAAAAATTCAGTACGGGCGGAACTTTAAACGTTAATAATTTCTTAACGAAGCCTCCATCAACAAATTGGTATTCTTGTATTTTTCCCGATTTTGTCCTCTAGAAGTAGTGCAAGCCTACAGTGCTTCATTAAAATCAAAGTTAGAACGGCTACTACCATAATGGATGTGGCTGCGCAAGATGTAAATCATCAAAATCTGCAAAACTGTAGGAGGCAATTTTAAAAAATCGCATACCAATGGATTTGTAATAAAATGCTCGTCATTTCTTGTCATTATGAAAATTTCAATAAAATGAAAAATTAAGTTAATAAATTTTTTTTTGTTATAAACAAATTGTATTTTTTTAAATTTTTTAACACCATGTTATTGTACATAAGAAACCATCAACCTCGCCCATTAACAATTTTTTTGTATGTCTTTCCGTTTTCGAGATAGCCGTTTCGAGCCAAAACTTCAAGGGGTGGTTTCACCCCTTAAACTCGAGTTACCGCAGCTAAAAAAAAATACGTGTCGATTATTTTTGGCTGCTTTATAAGTGTACAAAGTTTCATCAAAATCGAAGCCGGACCGTTAGCGATGGTTCCTTGTGAGTGGTGTTTATATGGTCGTGTTTTTGTCATCCAACAGACGGAGCGATGCTTATAAGAATCCTACGTTCGACAAATATTTTAGGTTACGTCAATTTTGTATCATCCTGTACGATAATTCCCTTGACCAGTTCATATCGGCTTGAATATGCCGCGGATAGTCAGCGCTACGAGGCGCGGTTTGTCCTTGCGTATAAGGTACTCGCGTGCAATTAACTGTGGGTGCATAACTTGTTGCACCAACCGATATGCTTCGTGCACAACCTACACACCATAAGAACGCATGGCACAACGACGCGGGAAACGTTGTAATAATCGGCATTGCGTAATTCGCCGCGTCACTTGTTTCCTTTGGCGTGGCTGATTAAATTTTGCGTGGTTCGAGCGGCTCTGGTCCACTAAACACCAAGTCCATCTATCGTTCGAAATTGTAAACGGCTGTCACGTTAGGGAAATGCAGAAACGCGATCGTGTATCTGAAATTTAGGTTATTCGATATCTAAATTTTATTTTAATTTAATAAATTCGAATATTACAGAGTATTACATACAAATCTTTGACGCTTATCGCGATTTCGCAGATTACAAGGAAGGATTGCGCGAGGAGACCTTAAAAACGTGGACTATTCTTACGTTCTCTTCTCACGGTTAATGGAAGACAATCACTGACCGGAAAGGAACTCGCGTGAATTACCATGACCGAAATTAATTCTTTAAATGGGACAATTAACTCTCGCTGATATATACTATTATTGGAATATATGTAGATCGAGATCAATTCGGAACAATCTGTGTTGTTTTGTTTTCAACGAAACTGCAATTGTACCATTTTTAAAAATGAAACAAATGACATCCTGTTTAAGAACGACATATTATTAAATTATGATATCAGTTCACTAACGAGTCTAAAACTATTATTCGTTATTCTTGTATAAAATTATAGGTTATGTACGCTTGCGTAAGTAAATAAAAGGAAAACAGAAATACCTCGCGTTATTGAAACAATGAACATTTAGTTTTAAAACAACTGATTTATGAACTTACGTTGATTAGGAATTCTATACTAAATTCAGCGTGTTTTACAATCCTGCAATGTTTTGAAGAACCTTTCAAGAACACCCTGTTATTTCCTAATGCGTTTCTTCGATTTCTCTAATTCTCGGGTATAATACAGTGCGAAAAAAAAACTCTAAACTGAATCAATACAACAGCACTTAGCCGCTTATCGACGTTTTAAGAAACGACTGACCGTGGATTTACACTTGCATTGCATTAAAGAAACGAAAATACTTTTGCAGATAGTTGGAAAGTTTGCAGACTCTACTATCAGCGACCCTGAAAAACGTTGGATTCGTTTTGTTCGTGTGTAACATAACGTACGATCCAGCCTGTACGCGATTGTACGTACATACATAGACGCGAATAAACATGACGTACACGAAGTGACACGATACATAGCATTCGTATTATGCCAGTTGGATTATTGTTGCCATTTCTCGTTTTCTCTGCACGCAATTCCACGGAGCAGGCTTCACCGTTGATTATTGGAATCCAAGGTTCGGGCGGTCCAATTTGCATAGTGAATACGTCGATGCAAACAACAGCAGCCATTGGAGATGTTTACACCACTGATAGTATTTAAGGCTTTTTGCGCCTGGGATAATAAAACATTTCGCGATACGATTTGTTTTTTCCCGAATATAATTTACCGCTGATTTGCATTACGCAACGCTGTAACGATTTGCAACGAAGATGTCAACAGTTTATAAGCGACCATTTGTTTCTTTTTTCTTTTTACCAAGATAGCTTTCAATCGAGTACCAATCCCGTTAATAAAATTAATATTATTATCTGTATAAAATATTGGCTAAATTGATTGCATGAAATTCATGGTAAAAAAATTCCCCACCCCCGACCTACTCAAATTTTTGTTTAAACTATTGATGGTACCGCAAAAATGTATTGGACTTTTGTGTTCCTCTCGTCGAGACTTACAATTTACGTCGATCCGACAACTTCGAAATTTTAAACTTTAAAGCCATTTTTGAAAAAATGGCTGGTCATAAAAGTCTAGTATTTTACAGATTACGTTTGGACACCAGCCCCTACAAGTCTGCCAAATTTGGTTCGAATCCCAGGTTGACAGGTCATGGCCTCCCCTAGTTGGGGTCTAAATGAATTCATGTGGGTTGGTCGTGAAAGATCGAAAATCATCGAAGAGAAGTCAAGGACACCTTGAATTCTTAATGAATCGTTTCGATACCGTTGGTACGGCCTCGTCGTATGGCAGTAGAATGGAAGTCTGAGTATGTGGGACGCCACGTATGGTCCCGGTCATCGGGATGAACATGTATGGTCATCGAACGTGTGTCTAGTTCGTAGAGACGTGTCCGAGCGTATCGAAACTATGCCATCAGCGACGAGAATCGTTTCGAGTTTTTGGTTGATCGGGCTCGATGATCGTCCATAGTAAAACGAAACCGGTTCTTCCTTCGTATTCTCAATGTCGTTGATATCACGGTACGTGGAAACTCGAACTACGACCGTCGGAAGAATGCCGGCGGTTTCGTCGTCGCGGCTAATTACGTGGAACAAGCGACTCGCTTTACAAACTTATTAACGCGGAACGATCGCGACACGCCGAACGTATTTTAATCCGTTGTGCGTTTCCCGTGGCGTGTAAACGTTCGATAGCCGATGGAAATGCATCGGGGAACGTGTTTCCAGAGCAGAGGTCTCGTGAAATAACAGTACGGTGTATTTGATTTCCATCTGTTGGTAATTCGATCGACCTGTTGCAAAGTCACTATTGAGATTGGTCACGCATGCTTCGTACGTTTGCGCACCGAGAAAGACCGCTACGTCGAAGGTCAGGTTCCGCGCATCTCGTTCGGAATCGTTTGCTTTATCGGGTCTATATACGTTCGCATTATCGAACGAGTTAAAACGCGATAACGAATCGTTTATGAGACAAACGAAATTGATAATCTCGATATTTTCGTTGCTAAACGTTCACGTTTCTTCGAATTTACTAGACACGAAGGGAATGGACACGCGAAAACACGTGCGCTTTTACGTGGCAAAGTTCGACCGAATCGATACGTCCTTTTGCCTAGTTCCAACGGTCGAAAATAATCGGCGCTTCATTTCCAACGAGTAAACCGAGAAATGTCGCCGGGCGTGTCTCCGTCTGCACGTGCATGAACCAAAGAGAAACGATGCTTACCGATGCTGATCACCTAACGGTATCGTCGATTTCGATGGGGAAACGTTGCAGAGACGACGAAACGAAAAAAAAACTGTTCGTAATGACAGGCATCGACGATATTAGCATAAGCTATTTTACGAGTAGAAACGGCTATGTTTATTTCTTGGAAATATTTTGTTAACCGTTCCGTAAAGAGATTACTGTTACGTGGTTATGCCGTTGCGGGTAAGTTCAACGTCACGGTGTAAACCGTGGAATCGGCGGCTACGCGTGTTCCTCTCTGCACAACAAAATATCAGATGTTTGATAATGAACGATAACGTTGTTCGAAGGTGAAACTGATACTCCCGTTGTAAAATGCACCCCGGGAACCAGCCACGAAATCACGTAGCGCTTCAAAACGCTCGCGTTTAAAATAACAATGACAGATAAAAGATACGAGAGGATTTATAACGTCAAAAACAATGCCGAGTGCGTGCCAAAATCCAATATGATGAACGACATCGTAGAAAATAAAGCGTTCTTACGTGCAATACGAGTTACGAGAAACGATGGTAACCCTGATTTTTCTCAGGACAATAACACGATAAATTATACGAAATGTTCATCGTAATCTGAAGAAGAAATTGTTTCCAACGAAACATCGAAGTTAAAAATATGTAGTGCCGTTTAAAAACATCAAGGTAATCTCGATTCTTTATCGAGTAAAAAGATTTTTGGACGATTGTACTATTGCAACAGAAATACTGAATAACTTTTCTTGGAAACGCCTTGTACGTCAATTATTTTTCGAAATAAACTTGTCTTGTTAAAAAAAAAAAATAATACTGATTAATTTTTTTGTTTAAGTAACACTCTGTATGGCACGAACCGGATGAAGATCGATAAACAACGTTTGATATTGTCGTACTCACCACTTGCACGAGCTTAATGAGACCGGGTATGGTCCTGAAGTAGGGTACGTTTAATCTAATGCCTGCCAGAAAATTTGGTTGACCCGGTTCCGTCTTCACAGTGGGTACCTGGCGAGGATTATTGCTGGCGTTGTTGCTGGAACCGTCCATCGTCACAACAGTCTCCGACATCATATTATGTTTCCTTCACGGCAAGTGTACCACAAATAACTTCGGCGACGTATATTCGTCAGTGAAAGGCACCAGCGTAAACACCACTAGAGAACGAAGGAAACCGGTACTGCTGCAGCCGAACTCGAAACACCTGTTGGTTCACCACGACCCGCACGGAGGCCTCACCGCTGTATACTACCAACATATTAACCAACGACCCGCTATTCCCCCACTATGATCTATTTTCCCCACCCTTACCCGATACCTTCCTTAACTTGCAATGAAGTCCGGAACGCAAGGCGCCGATCGCCACGTTGTACATATGCGTCTCTTGCGGTTCTTTCGCTTCCTCTTCGCCTGTTCCATCCGGCAATCCATCAAATGAAGTGTATCATGTCTCGTTAACCGTTATAAACCTTACGCGAAACGTTTCGA
Organism: Colletes gigas; assembly: GCF_013123115.1. Lineage (NCBI taxonomy): Eukaryota > Metazoa > Arthropoda > Insecta > Hymenoptera > Colletidae > Colletes > Colletes gigas. The sequence continues at coordinate 137,701 of NW_025106680.1, forward strand.
TATGTCACAACCACGTCCATACATTTAAAATACGAAATATGTACCGAACAAATATTTGCCACGAAGGAAATACGTCAAATTCGTAATGTTTTAGGTACTTTTCACCATTACTCGACAAAACAATAGTGAAGTATGTTTCGAAGCATTGATCATATTGTACAATATGTATTACACGTTAGATTGGGGTTTAGATAAATATGTTCCATTTCCATTTTAAAAAAAAGTTGTATATTACTGTAAAGATACACCGTTTTTTAGATTGTTCAATTAAGTTGAAAGCATCTCCGTCGAAAAAAAGCAGGTTTTGCGGCTGAAGTTTCGAATTGAAATTATTTCGCGGGGTTGCAAGGGAATGTATGAAGGTGATTGGTACACATTATTCGCAGATAACGTGACTAGATCCAATCGTCTACTTGCAGTGACGCATTGTACGCCGTAGCTTAAACCAATGAATCAGCTGTTATAACGGAATTGACGTTAACGCTACTTCCAAGATTGTTTTATCATCGTTTCTGGGTTGTCAATGGTACTCCAAGTGGTATTTCTGGGAAATTCTGCGATTCTGTGATTTCCTTATCATTACGCAAAATAGTGCAATAATTACTAAGGAATATCTATATTACAAAAGGTACTTGCGTTTTATCAATCATTTTTTAAAGGTATGGCATTAAAAACTTATTTATAAATCCAAACATTTATGTATCTTTGTTAAATGTCCGGCAGATTCATCGCATCGGTATGCAGACATTTATCGGTTAAACTATATACAATATCGCTGAATATTTGTATTTTGCATTTTATGTACATATTTATGTTTCGTTTAAAATACTTTTATAATGTATTAAAATAAAATAGAAACTTGCAACTCTGTTTGTGTTGTTATTTTTTCCAAAGTAATTTTTATATTGCTACTAAGAAATGTTTTCCTTTGAAACAAGCTTTGTATCGATACATATTTATTTACAGAAAAATCGGTACAAAATGTCATTGTACCCTACCCTTGAAGACATGAAGGTGGATCATATGATGAAGGTATGTCATATAGCATAAACATTCAACTATAAAATTATGGATAGTATAAATATGTTTTATGTATAGGCTCAATTCCAAGCAGAGTCGCAATATGATGTTCCACCCATATCGAATAAGGAACATATAGTTCCATCTGCACCTAGCTATAATTCAAGTGCTGTATTATATCCTCTGTTAGGAGAATACATGGGGATGGAACTCAGCGAAGCAGTGATAGCAGAAAACATGCCTGAATATTCACTTGTGAATCGTTCAAGTGTAAGTAATACGATGTAATTTATAGAATTAGAATCTTATTAAAGTTTAATTTCATATTTCAGGTGACAGTTAGTGTACCTGTTCCATCTGGACCAATAGCAGGTATGGTTGCACCATTATCTGGACAATCTTTAGGATTGCAGAGATCGCAAGTTACAAATGGTATAAGAGAGGTAAATAATTTCATATGTATGCATATGTATATACGTAACAACTAATTACTGCATTTACAATTTTGATATTATTATTTGATTGTTATAGTTAATATTATGCAAAGATAAAGATGGTAAAATTGGTTTGAGAGTACAAGCTGTCAGTAATGGCATCTTTGTATGCCTTGTAAGTCAAAATTCTCCGGCTGCACTTGCTGGTTTGCGATTTGGGGATCAAATTTTAAGTATCAATGATATTTCCGTTGCTGGGTGCACGATGGATCAGGTTCATAAAATGCTGAGAAACACTGATGTTAACGGCATCAGAGTAGTTATACGCGATAGGTTAATTTAATTCATTTGTTCATGCTCTTAAGTTACAAAGTAATCATACTTCAACTATTGGTATAAAATTATTCATTTTAGGCCATTTGAGCGTACAGTAACCATGCACAAAGATAGCGCAGGGTATATCGGTTTTCAGTTTAAAAATGGAAAGATAATTGCGTTGTTCAAAGATTCTTCGGCCGCTCGAAATGGACTCTTAACGGATCATCAACTGTTAGAAATTAACGGAAAGGTTATATTACAAACTTACGAGTCGGCGAATTTAATGTAATTGACTAGATTCGTAAATTTCACGTTTATTTAAAATGTTTTAGAATGTCATCGGATTAAAAGATAAAGAAATTACGGCGGAAATTGAAAATGGCGGAGACATTGTCACCATAACGATTATACCCTCGTACATTTACGAACACATGATTAAAAAGTATGTACGCGTTAGAATACGATGACATGTTTAATCACATAAAACCACAAATACTAATACAAAATTGTTTTTTCCAGAATGAATACTAGTTTATTAAAAACACTTATGGATCACTCTGTACCAGATGTTTAAAACGAAGTAAGTGCATTTAAAATATTCATTCAAATGATTGTCGACTTTGGTTTTGTGTTTTATTGATCTGCAGATCTGTATGTGATACCTTATGCTTTTGTATCAATAGAACAGATTATGAACATAAGTTTTAAATTACAAGTATGGTGAAACATTTCAATCTACCGTACTGGCCAAACATTTAACAGATGACTTCATAACAATCAGATTATTTTTTGTAACTAGAAAATTTATAAAAATAGTTATGTTATCCATCAGATAAAATACGTTTATGTGGGGGAATGTATTGTTAGTTTGCAGATATATGGATGACCAATGAATATTCAATATTTACAAACTAAATTAATCGCAATATCAATATTCTTTATTATCGCACTAAGTTCAAAATATTTCAGTTGTTTAAAGATACGTTTATAACGCTGTTATCTTTTAGTGAAATATCTTCATGATTATTTATGAAGTCTTACAATAGCAACTATATATAAGTAAAATGGGAACTTGTAGTTAATGTTTATTCTTGAATAGATAGTGCAACCATCTATGGTTAAATGTTTTAAAAATTTTTATAATGTTAATACTTTTCTATACAATTTTATCTTGTAAATATTTGTCTAATTTCTTTATCACTGTTATTACAATTTTTATTTTATTAGACTCAACTCCTGTGCAACCAATGTTCTAGATGATAATACTGTAATTGATAAATGTTATACTTCTTTCTGTTTATTAATGTGCCAATTTTACAAACCATAAATTATACACCTAGTTGATTAAGATAGTAATAAAGTATTATACACAAAAATATTCTCCAATTTATTTGTTAATACCCTAAACACGAATGTAAGTAACCCAGTGTTCAGTTCAATATATATTAGATAAAATCAATAACTAAATTTCATCTTTATTTTTTTATATGCATTATTATATCTTTTCATATACAGTAGAAATTGTGAGTTTAAACGTATAATAAAAATACGTGCCTATGAATCATTTTATCAATCGATATAATGAGAGGCTGTAAAACCGTTTTCTTTCATAACAGTTATAGAATTATTTCGATCCTTCGTGACTATTTCGAGAACCGAAACCGATATAACCGTTTTCAATTTCTGCATTACACTGGTTTGATTTTGTCGTGACACGCTCGTCTCGCCGCTCTACTATAATCGTACCCTTACGCATGTGCGTTTAGTTTATTTTAAACATGGTAGACTGCCATTGCAGTTGCTTGTGTAGTAAGCGGAATTAAGAAAGTGAGATGTTATTATTGAGTTGTACATAGTGAGTATGATGTATATGGGATTTAATTATTGGGTTCTAAATTTGTTGTACGTCTGTTACACTATGATAAGAAAGACTATCGTCGTTTGTGCAAGCTGAAGACTTTAAAGTACATTTGTCTTGTGCAAAAACCTTATCAAGAAGAAAGAGGGGATGTATTTGACGTACCGTATTCCCCTCAAACGGCAAGAATTAAGGGACACGTGCGTGCCATTTGGTAGTGAGTGACATAAATGCGCTCGGCTATCAGTGTTATTTTGTCGAGTCCGGTACCCGACAATAAGATGTCTCATCCTGATTACGAGCAAACTGCTCATGATCACGCGGCATTACTCCTGCTTTTAAGACCCATTGGTACACAAATTAAACAAAAAACTGTTACCAGGTTATGCGAACGAATAATTAAAGCAGGTAGCAGATTTACTGTCACTGATTCTACCGGCGGAACACGTGAAATCCTTGCTAGATTTGTTAGAGAACATCCCGTCGAAAATAATGATTGGGGAGATTTTCAAACGCACAGAAAACTGTTGGGGTTAATTACATTTGGCAAATATGACAACCAAGCAGAACTCAATGAACTCTGTAGAGTTCATGTAACTTTAAAAGGAAAGTATAGCGCAACGCTGTACGATTCGCGTGCTATATTTTTTGGTCCAACGGAAACAAACAATCTGCATGAACCACCGTCGTCGTTTAGTACACCATCAAATTTTAAAACTTGCGCTGTGTTTTATACCGATGAGACCTGCCCCGATCTTGAAGTTCACATTATGGAGTGCCTGAATTCTCTGTTTTGGATCTTGGAATCCAAGAGATTAGAAAGATCCAAAGAAAAAATAGATAGGGTTTCACTTTTGTTAGCACCTTTTGAAAAGAAAGATTTTATAGGACTGGATCTTGAGTCCAGAAATAATAGAAAAAGATGTGTAGGTCGCATGACGAAACATTTAGGTGATTTGTGTCTTCAAGCTGGACTTCCAGCGGATGCTTTAAGTAATTATAATTCAGCAGCTAGTGTATTACAAGCAGTGAATGATTGGCTATGGCTAGGAGCAGCGTTCGAAGGTTTATGCGCTGCGTCTGCTCTAGTGTTATATCCAAATATGTGTAGAAGTCTTCCATTACAAAGAAACTCTTCCCTTCAAGAAGGAAGTCCAGGTAAGCAGAGGTATGTATAATTTACACTTATGCTTTTTGTTTGTATGTACAAAAACAAAAAGTCATTTGAATTATAAAAAGAATCGATGGGTTTGTTGAAAAAATGATAATGGCTTATTGTATTTAGACGAGGTTCACAAGCTATTACAACTTTACCATCACCACCTGCTGTAGACGTAGTAAAAAGCAGTATGCCACACATTTTATTACCTGAAGAGATATCAAAGAAATATCGTGAGGCGATAGTTCATTATAGTAAATATCAATATGCTGGAATAATCGAGACAGAAGCTAGCTTTAAAGCTACAAGAATTTCTATAGAGCAAAATTGCACTTTGCAAGCTGCTTCTTATTTAAATAATGTTATACTTATAAATTTATTATTAAGCGAACAAGAGAAAGTAAGTAACTTCACTGAAAGAGCTACCGGCTTATTAAGTTCAATGGAACTACATATTTGCAATGTTTCAGATCGATCGATTTACTACATTGTCAGATTTATACACAAGCTTTGGTTTCATAAGGAAATCATCATTTTGTTTAAGATTAGCTGCAACAAGACACGTATCTCAAAATAATCCTAATCCAGATTGGCAACAGTGCTATAACTTAATGCTACAAGCCACACCTGGATTTAAACTGTCTTTAGATCCTGTCGATATGACTCCCGGTAATTTTTGTCGCATGAGTGCACTATTCTTTTTAATAAAATTACAGTAAGATATTAAGAAAAAATTGATATACATAGATACGCATAGAGGTTGGCCAGTTATTCAGATTCAAGTGATAAATGATCTTGTTGCTGCCGCTAATCGTATGGGTAATCCAGCACTTGCAACTAGGCATATGACATTTTTGCTTCAAACAATGTACAACTATTTGACCCCTATCGAGCGCAAAGACACCGCTTTGCAACTACAAAGCGTATCTCAACAATGCGAAGGTGCTCCTGTACCACTCGTAAGTGTTGTAAAACTATTTCGGAAATCCGTAACTCACGTCATTTAGAAAAAATAAAGTTCCTCTGATAGGTTCTAGATTCGGGAACAGTTATACCACCTGCTAATTTAACGAATATTCCAAAAACAAAATCATTCGTATTGAAAAATATGCAATCGCACCTTCAGCCTCAAAAGATTGAAAGAGTCAAAGAAGACCATGGTCCTTTCTTATTTACGCCGATTAATTTTGGCTCATTGGAGAGAAAGAATACATCTAAAAGTAAAGTTGGTGTGTTCACATTTCAATTATCAAATGTTATTTATAGAACCAGATATGTTACGATTTGCTTTTACAAAAAGTATAAATAATTACAGATTACTTGTGGGTAGAGGGTGACATTTGTGAAGTATCGATGCAGCTCATTAATCCCTTACCATTTGAACTTAATGTGTCCAATATGAGACTTCTTACAAATGGAGTAGTATTCGAATCAATCCCAGAAAGTATTATACTTCCTGCAGAGTCAGGACCAATTGCAGTAACATTAGCAGGCAGGCCTAAAGAAATTGGAGACTTGGAAATACTTGGTTTTAGTACACATACATTAGGAGTAAAATCTAACTGCAGATTAAGGTACATGGAAGGAATGGTTCATCCCCAATATACTGTTGAAGTAGTTCCAGCTTTGCCAAGGATAGAAGTGGCTACAAGTTTACCTCAGACTGCAAGTTTTAGTTCTGGAGATAATATAGTAACTAGTGCAAGTATATCACTGTATGGTGGTGAAAGGTACATTTTATATACATATACAAGTATTTCATTAATTGTACTTTTCAAGTGTAATACAAAACCTGTTTTTTTTTCGCTACAGCGCTGAATGTACTGTAACTATTAAAAACTCTGGCCAAGTTCCTATTGAAACGATTGAGTTGTCAGTACAATCTACACTAGATGCGATAACTGAACACAAAATATTCAATTGGAACGATGAAAATTTAATGACACAATTACCATTGCAGCCTGGTGTCAGTGCAAGTCTTACCTTATATTTGTACGCGACCACAGATTTTATTGCACCTATATCCCGGAACGGTAGTGTCATTAATAATTACTTACATTGTTTTATAAAATTTCATTCTAATTAACTTCTACGTGTATATTCTTTAGATATTACTAGCAGTACATATCTCAGTCAACCAAGCAGTTTAATGTCCCATTCGGGGCATAGTTCGTTACCATCTAGATTAAGTTCTCCGTCGCATACAAAACGACAATCTGAGTTAACTTCCTCGTTCAGATCAGGTTTAAGTTCTCATTCTGGCAACTCTTCCATGGTTAGTTCGCGTTTATCAAAGCTTGCTGTTCCACTACACGCTTCAAATGTTATCGAGGGCCAATTAAAAATAAAGTACTCAGGTGGTGCTGGTTTAACGGCAGGTTATTGTCGTACTTCGTCAGTATTTGTAACCATCGAAATGTTACCCAGCGTACAAATTACGAATTGGGATGTGCTTCCAGCAGAAACGTAAGTGATAACGTAAAAACAATTGTTAACAATTATTCTGTATTTTTTAAATACGTTTTCAGACCATCGCAGTTTTATCTCGTATTAGACTTAACGAATATGACCAATCATGAAATGGAATTGCATTATACGCAAACTAAATGTATATATATGGAGGGTAAAGAGTCTTGTAGAATTCCCGTACCAGTTGATCGATGCCCGCTTCATAAATTATCTACGGTAATATATAATTTTGCGCATCTAGGAGTACGAAAACGCAAACATTTTTTTTCGTACGTTATTTATAGTTAAATGGAGTTGGTGATATTGGAGAACTTCAAAAAATTTGTTCTGAGCATATTGCCTCCTTGGTTGATTTACGATGGCAATTACTAGGTACAGATTCGACTGGGAAAGCAATACTTTCTGGCATTACTCTCACTCAGGATATGTTGGACCTCGTTAGAATGAGTCCTTTGCAATGGGGTATGTTTTAATTGTCATCGTGAATATAATTTTCTTTCATTTATAACTATTCAATTTAATGCATAATTGACACATGTTTCTTACAGAGATAAAAATAAATGACGCACTTGTGAAGGCACAGGATGAACTGACATGTAGTTTAGGCGAATGCGTTAGCGTCGGGATAGGAGTATGTAACGCTTTGGAACACCCTTTGAGCGATCTCACATTGTCTATTAATTTTTATCAGGATCACCATAATGGGGTCAATAATTATCAACTAGAAACAAGGCTATCTATTGCTGGTGCAAATAAAGTTATGCTCCCAGTAGTAAGTCGGTTTAATAATAAGAATATTGTAACAAATATTTTGTTTCTTATAATAAATGTTTTTCTTAGTTACAGGAATACGGGAGAGTTTATCACGAATGCCGTGTAGTGTTCTTCACAACTGGACAATACAAAATAGATATTCAATGTAGTAGTAAAGAATCGGCCCCGAACACACCAATACTTTGTTCGGAATTAATAAATGCTGGACACACATGGCGTTATATACCACCAATAGAAATAACTGTTGATGATTATTAACATATGTAGCATAATTTAATGCGCGGCTTTGTAACATTTGTAAAAAAGGAAAAAATAAATACTTCTATGCCTTGTTATAATAATTAAATGTGAAAAAAAAAAAGTTTAACAATCAATACTTTCACTTTGTTTAATAAAGTACAGCAGTCTTTGTTTACCATATGCTGTCGTATTAATTCTATTTCGAATTTTGTCAAAAATCTAAAGAATAATATTTCGTATAATATAATTTTCTCATAATAAAATATTTCTTTTAACATGCAAATATAATTATAATTTTTGTTTCTTCTTTAATGGAATCATTTCTATTTCATGTAAATTTCTTCTAAATTTCTTATAGAATGTAAGTACATCCGAATGGGCCCATATCTGTTCATTCTTAAAATCTAGAACTCGCAAAGATTGCAAACTTTGTGCTCGCGATAATGCTACGTACGATTGGCCGGCATCAAAGACTCTGGATAAACACATTTCTACACAATCCAATGTTAAACCCTGACTTTTATGAATAGAAAAAGCCCATGCTAATTTAAGCGGAATTTGTTTCCTATGAACAACGTTACCTATATTTGTTTTCAAGTTCCATTTCTCTAATTTTGTATGATATTGAATACCTGATTTAAATTGAACTACTGGCATATTGTCTGCAAACTTGATAACTACACCTCTTGCTCCATTTACTAGACCTCCAGCAACGTTTATATTTTTTAACAGCATTACTTGAGCACCAACTTTCAATACAAGTTTGCCAGGAACAGTTAACTGTTGATTCAATACTGAAGTCACGGACTGATCAGAATCATAAGCCACATATACTTTAGATTCACCTTTCAATTCATTTAATTGAAACTCGTTAATTTCTTCAGCTTCATTCACATGAGAACACAGCCTTGTTGCTACAATTCCATTCTTTTCAATTTTTTGTTTAGCCGTTGCTTTAAGAGTCTCTGCAATATTATCTGTAATTCTACCTATTCTAATATTGTTCAGAATTTTGATAAACTCAGGGTCCTTCTGTCTATGAACTGTTTGTAGTTCAAAATTAAAATGTACACACTTCTCCCATGCTGTGCTTTGAAAACAGAACTTTGCTTTTTCATCTCTAGAAGAGACAGGTGGTAATTGAAAAAAGTCTCCGCATAAGATCAGTTGCATTCCACCAAAAGGCCTCTCGTTTCTACGGATTTGCCTAGCAATAGCTTCAATCTTGTCAAAATAATCTGATTTGACCATAGAAATTTCGTCGATTATTAAATGTTTTGTTCTTCTCCATAAATTTGCAGAATTACGAACAGCCATTTTGAAACATTTTTCTACAGTTCCATTACCCAGTCCAATGCCTGCGAACTGATGTAAAGTAATTCCACCTATATGACACGCTGCTACTCCGGTACTTGCTGTAGCCATTGTAACATCAGGAGGAAGAGCTGATATTATTTTTCTGAGTAAATATGATTTACCAGTACCAGCACTACCGGTAAAAAATATGTTTTTACCACTAAGCACTGCATCTAGAATTTTGGTTTGTTCTTCTGTAATTTGTATGGTAGTTGGATTTTCGTACAGTTTCTTTGCTGTGGTAGGTCTTAAACCATTTTCATCTGTGCGTTTTCTCTTCTTCAAAGCACTAGGAGATGGGGTTGTAACTGTTGCACGTGACACACTAATAGCCTTCTCTTTGGCTTTATTTGTTTCAGCACTTGTTACAGGACTAATTTCTTGTAGGCCACCCAACGATTTATTAGAAAGTAGTCTCTCTGTGAGTGGGTTTTTCACCGTTTGTCCCGGTTCATTCGAAAATTTTATGTATATTGTTTTTAAAAATTTCATTAATTGAGAAACCGGCGCATTCGATAGGAATAACGTACAGTTTTCATCTTTAAGTTTTATAGAAGCTTTTCCATCGGTCATATATTTATTAAAAACGTTAATGGATTTCAACGAGAGTTTCGTTACTAGATTCGCTTTGTCTGTTCGTACTTCGACGAACATTTCACGCAAATTATTCCGGATTAAGCGTAAAGTTGCCGTTCGATGATTTAACTTCTTTCGTATCGAACCGTGCGAGTCTGTCCATTCTATTATTACAGAGCACGTCACCGAATAGTCGTTTTGATTCATATTTACTTAACAATATATCAGGCACAATCAGTCTGCTAAAAACAATACACTAATCTTACTTGTCTCTTGTCACATTAGGAAATAAATTGTAAAACTTCTTTGAAGAACCATCACGTTCCATCTACCGGTATTGATGCCATCATTGACTACTTTGGCGCGAAATTTACAAGTCGACAGTGTTACGGTAACGGTAACTTGAAGGCGACTACGCTAGGGGAATTTTTTGTTTCTCGCTAGGTATACATATGTTGGAAAAGGTACGTTTTCACGTGCCAGTTGATTGTTAGACAATATTTAATTAGTTTAAAAATAGCGTAGAATAAAGTAATTTCATTATCTGTTCATATTATTCAGTGAAGATCACTGAAGATTGAAAAGTAACCAAAGTAACTAAATAAATGTTACGATATGGCAGACTTCAGTAAACAGAAAGTAATTCTTGTATGATAGGAAATATTTTTATTAAATAAATGTATATTCCGTCCTAGTTCATAATCTATTGCCTCCTTTCAAACAACTTCATAATTCCTCGTTCATAGAAATCCCTCCGTATTAGTCATATTGTTAAGTGCCAATTTATGGATACCATGTAGTAATTTGTTTTCGATAACTTGATAATCGGACTTTGGAAAACATTTCACAGGACTTCTATTTCAGTAACACCAACATTCAAGCAATACAGATCCGCGTATTTTGAAAATTATTGCATCTACGTTCAATTTTTCGAGCAATTCCTTCTTAGACCATAAAATTAAATACAGACAAGGAAAAAAGTAAATAACATTTTTGTTTTTCTTTGGCGTAAACTGCTAACGCAAAAGTATTGTATTTCATAATATCGAACTGTATAAGCATCTTGTTGTGTTTATCTATGATATTTATACCATTAATAATTATTACATAGATTCCAATGCAAGGAAATGATGTTCGTTACTGGTTCCCGTTATACGGAAACAAACTAAAGAATTTAAATTTGCACTTGGCTAAATTGCATATAATGTTCCTTCGTAGAAACCAGCGAACACAGTTGTATAATTTCGGACAAATATGTGCAAATCATACAAATATCATTACCGTCATTATGTTTACAAATTGGTATGAATCTTCACAGCTATTCTCTTATATGGAGATATACATACGTACTTATATGCGTACATGTAAGTATATTGTCTGACATTTAAACATAGAAAAATCAGCGTGGGTCCTCTATTTGAAGGCTTACTCGTTGAAAAAATACTGCATTCTGTGATATGAAACTCCACTGGAATATGACGCGATTTATTTCTTCTAACCACATTATATCATATAACACCGTCTGTTAATGTATATTGTTTTCACTCGTATCGCTTGCACGACACATAGCCATCGATAACGCTAAAGGGATGCATAAGCTAGAAGATAATGTGGCGAAATATTTCTTTTCGAAAAAAGTCATCCGTGTCCAGAAAAATATGAAATGCATATATTTGCATAAAGTAGAGGCACTCAAATCAGCTACATTGTTATTTTTCTTTTTTCTCTTTTTTTTTCGTTTTGGGACCAAACCCATATCTTCGAGCTTATACTCTGGTGTTTCGTTTACGAGGCATAAATATGTACTCTAAAGAGACGTATTTGGCAACGGACGCATTCAATGACACAGTGATAATTGACTATCGGATTGCGTTATATGCGCACCTACAACGTAAAATAATCGTGACGCGAAAATGTTAATTATTTCAACTGCGCGTCGCTTTGATTTGCTTTCACTTTCGTTTTTGTATCCAAGCTTTTGTCTGCATGCTAAAATAAACGTGTACGATCTACGAAACTTTCGAAGGTCTTGCTTGGATGCAAATATTTGGCAAACGAAAATTAATCTGAAGGCGACACTGACCGGCATTGTATATTTCGTACAAGAACTGTGCGTTACTGGTAAGCACTGACAATAGAAAAAAAGGCGACTCTGATTGGTTATAGTGAAACAACCTTGTCGAGGATTCTAACAACTCGCTCCTCTTGTTTCTGCATTTTTTGATTGTCAATTTACCAACAACGCACGGTAATTAACTAACTAAGATTGCTATTTACGCCAAAATGGTCAAGATTATGGGAGTGGTTATGCGTACAACATAAAACTGCACTGTGGATAGTATTGTACCATATTAATCTATCTGAAAATAAATAGATGCTAGGCTAAGGGCTCCTAGGAGAGGAAGGAAATATCACGAAACATTCATCTTAACTTTTGTACACTGAGATGTTAAATTGACTAGTGCTACGAATGAAAAACATTGATTTTTTGGGTGCTGGAGGCCTCTAGCTGAATATTATGAAATCCTTCTATCAAACTATGTAAAACAACAAAAAAAAATAACTATATTCCTATACATATTGCACATGCCCTTTGAACAAACGTATTTGCAAAATTTCATAAAACATCCTAAGAAGTAACTTTGATATTGGTGAAAGAATTATCCACAAATTATATGTGTTCCTTTAAATGAATACATAAATTTTTACATAAATGTTTACCAAGTGTTTCTTAATATTCAGCCTACGAGGTACCACGTCGACCTTTCGCTACTTATGGATGGATTATATGTATTGGGCCTTTGTGGGCATAAAAATTCTACACGAACAAGAAACCTCCCAACGTATTTTACCACTTTTTTTTACCTCTTACGATAGACCTATCAGAACTAACACGCTATGTTCGTAAATATAGTCACGGTGGAGACTCCCGAGTTTATTGTAAATCACGTAACCCACGTAAAAATTCGACCAATATACGCTACAATATTTTGAAATACGACGACGACGATTGTACGCTTCGCGCATTAGAAATGGCTTATTTCGCGATGAAACTAAAACAAATATTGACACAGTCTCCTTTGGATACTTTTTTTTTTTCGATTCTACTCTAGATCGGTCGCGATCATCGACGAAAATCCCGTTAAGAGTTATCTTTTTTATAAAAATCTAATTTTCGCAGAATAATTGTATGGTACTTTAATTATACACATTCGGCACAACCACACACCGATTTCCATCAATATATTCAGGATCTTTTTTGAACGTTACCTCAAGCTTGTGGATATTACTTCTATTTTACACGCTACGTATACTGAATTCACATACGATGGAAGTTAAGCGCAGATCAGGCGAGCCTTTTGACATTCAACTAGTATCCGATACTGTCGGTGTAAGCGTTGACGGCTCACAGTAGTTTTAATTTTCGAGTCGAGAAATTCGAACAGTCTAGAACCTCGCGTATATTTCCGTCTATTACAAGTATGAAAAATTTTATCGTTTACGATAAATCTAGAATACAATATACCCACCTTGACTCGTCGTAATTATACCTTTCCGTAAGACTTACTACTATCTATATACCACTTAAAACTGATAGGACGCCTTCAAAAACAGAGGACTATTCGATCCACTCGCTTGACTTGCGCTTCGTTATGAACGTTCACTGTAAATTATTATGCAAACTAACGCGCAGAGAACCATCATCTTAAAGTAATCGGTTCAATATGAACTCTTGATTAGTACGTATTCGTTTACGACCCTATTTTAAACGTGAACGTTTCTTGTACGATTACACTCACGAAAATTTGAGTAGCAAAGGAAACGAATTAATTTCGAATTCAAACGTCCGCGAATATTCGATATATATGTAAGCATGCATTCGGTATATTTGGTCTGGAAAAGACCACAATTAATCGACGATATGCTATCGAGATATCGTTGAACGAAAAACTGAAACAGCTCTAATTTTTCAATCGCGTTAAACTCTGTGTTTATTTAAACGTTAGGTACGGAAAAGAATCGTTCGAACGAAATATTAATATCGGAAATTATATCTGGCGACGTGACCAATTCATATGGCGTTATGATATCCCCTCAAAATCTAGCAGACTAAATTCAACGTTTTAAGCTCGAGTTGCGCCAATCACAATGTGACGTTGCGCTATAAAATGTAACGACGGCAATAATTGACGTCTAAATACAACTGAAAGTTCTACAAACGATAAAGCAACACTTGGCACTAGAGAGCTACACTCACCGACTTATACTCACGCGCAATTGAAATAGCTGAGAACTCGAAACGAACGTTCGAATTAACATTTCGGTTTGCAATTAATCGGGAAACGAAAAGGAAACCAAACGTTTAACCGTTCCTCGCAAGTAACGAGGAGCAACAGAATGATACTCGATTGTTTCTTTTGATTGGACGACTCGAACCGAGCTGTTCGAATAATGGGAAATTAAAAGATGTGAGGCGCTAACTGTAACTTCCATAAAGAAACTGGCCTGGCAAACACCGTGACCTGACCTTTCTCTTTGCCACCGACCAAAAATACGTAGAGCGGCGCCGGCCCGTACGACGGCGTTTCCGTTTCGTGGATGTCCGCTGCGGCTACCTTTGCTCTCTGCCTTTCCGCCCTCGACGCGCTCACCGCCCTTCTGGATGGAGAGCCTAACGGCAAACTTTTCGGCGGAGCTCTCGGCACTCTTTTGATTTCCTGCAGCTCCAACAGTTCCGCGAACGTCTGGGACGCAGATCTACCTGGCTCGTCCTCCAACACGCTGTCCGGCGGACTGTTCAGCATCTTCGCGTACTTGCCGTCCTGAGACTGCTGCTGCTGTTGCTGGTGATGATGGTTCCTCGTCTCGTCCAGTCCAAGGTAATTCGGATTGCAGAAACCGAACTGGCCCTCGCGTATCGTCGACGGAGTAACTATAGAACGATATTGTTTGCTCTTCCGTCCTGACGGCCAATCGTCGTCGCCGAGAGGATCGCCGGGACTTCTAGCCTCTATGCTCGCGTAATCCGACGTCGATTCCTCGCCCTCCTCCAAATCGGCGAACCTGACCGAAGCGGACGTTGGTATCTTCGACGCGGTTGGTGTCTTTGGTGTTTGCAGTGCCGCCTCGTAAAGGTGAGAGCTGTAACTTTCGCCGCGGGTAGGTTGGCAGGCTTGATGCATGGCAGCGAAATCTCTGAAAAGCAGAAGGATGTTTATAGCCATCGCGTGACTACGGCCATAACGCGATCCGCAATATCCATTAGGCAACCCTTGGGAGGATTTAAATTTACAAAAGCTCGACCAGCAAGTGCAGTTCTTCTTCTGGCTCCGCGTTTACCTAGCGAGTATTGCAGATTAAAAATAGATTCTTATCCGTTGGATCGTGCTATCGGAGACGAAGGCGCAGGATTTACCGTCTTTCCTCTTGGACTTCTATCAGTCTGGAAGTCGGGGGTTCCTTGCGTTCTTCGTTGTCGCTGTTTTCGTCGGGATCGACGAATACGAGTCTCGCAGCTTCCACGGGTGTCAAAACTGGCGTGGGCAGGGTCAGTGCACGGAAATTTGGCACCGAGATTGGGTCTCTGGTCATCCCGCAGTTGGTGGTATTGTTGTTTGCGTTGTTGGCGTCGATGATTTTCGGCGTCGTCTCCGGTGGCTTTTGTCTTCGACGCGCGAGCGTGTTGGCGCTTCGGGACTTCACCATTCCCGTCGACGGCTCGATCACCTCCGCGTCCACTTGCTGAAATGGATAATACGTGTTTGCCTGCGGGCAGGCTCAAATTGTCACATGCGTTTCTTTTGCAAACGCGGGACTTAATACGTGTGCAAATAATGGAAACTGAAACGAGAACGAAACGATACGACGCGATGTTGCTATTAGGGTAAGGTTGCCTTATTTGGACCGCTGTTTCAGAGGTTATTCCAGTCGAGTGCTCTCGAAGTATCGGTTTTCTTTTTGTTTCAGATTATCGTGTGGCTCGGAATAGGGGTTGAGTTATAATATTAATTTTATTCCGAATAACCGTTGCGTAGAATCGATATTTTCAATCGTATCGGTTCTGAAACCTCATCTCCCGTGCTCGCCACCAGAGGGCTACGCTATTGTTTCTCTCACAAGCGCTCGACTGACCCTTTCTATACTATATAGGCTATACAATATCTCGCCGTCTAAAGCAGGGCATGCTAGGATCGTCTTATTAATTAATGAGACCACTAGCAGGCCCTCCTCCCGTCCTTTTTTATCTTCTATCTTAAAATTTGTTGACAAAAATGTCGCTTCTTACTGTATCGTTCAAGGAATACAGTGGTCCAATTTAGGCAATCTTACCCCCACTACAAGTAATATAATGTCGCATACTTCTTGCGGACTTTCCTCGTTGTCGTCTTGGCCGCTCAAAACGGAATAGCTACATTTCGTCGGATGACTCAGCCGCGACAGGTTGATCTGCGACAATTTCGAAATTTCTTTAAGAAAGCTCGGCCTGGCCGGCGCTTCGTTCGGCGATATTCTATTGTTGCAAAGCCTCGTCCTCTGATTTCTTGGCTTGAGCTTCGGATTGTCAATGTTGGTCCCTCGAATGATCAGTTCAGAAACCGCCAAAGCGACGCTCTCCGCTCTCGGTTGTGGTTTGGGACCTTGCACCGACAATTTCTCCCACGTTTCCGTACCTGCGGACGTCGTTCCGTTTAAAATGCATTCGCAGAACGGAACTGTTGGGATCGTGAAAAAGTTCAACGCGTTTCCATCGTCTTATAATAAGCGGATATAATTTTGGCAGATTGAAGAAGCAAAATTAAAGAGCATAACTGTATCCAGCAGTGTTTTTCATTCATTACCGAAATGAAACCTCCATAGCTCGTTCGTGGCTAGACCGCCGCTTTCACCGCCGAAAATTAGCATGCAACTGGGTAGCCTGCAAGCTGCGTGGCCGTGAAGAGGTCCGGGTCCGGGTTTATTTTTCAACAGACACCAGGAAGCTGCGTTTACGTCCCATCGCCAACAGTCGCTTCTCTCTTGCAGGTCGGTCATACCTCCGTAAACGTACATGGCGTCGCCATGCAGTACCGCGGAATGTTTATGTCTCGCCGCTGGACCGCATTCGCTGGACGAAAGAAGGTGCCAGGATTCCGTCTCTAAAGGACACATCGACAATCTATGCTTTCGCGAATACATTCTTTCAGAAGAATTAAGAACTCGATCATTTTACCAAAGTGAAATGCCCACAATTCCGGGGAACTTCCGCGCAAATCCTGATAGCCGCCGTAGATGAGCATCTGGCCACGATGAACCAACGCCGAATGTCCTCTTCGTCCCCTAGGAACTGCACAACCCCGTTGCGCTCTCACCTTTCTCCATATGTTGGTCTACGAACAACAAGCTTCCACTTAATATCATAGAAATCTGTAATATAGATCGCATCGATGGTCTAAGTAACAATTACATTTTTCATATTCATGAATTATTCATCTTGGATGACAATGGGTTTGAAAATTCTCTAATTTCGACTAGAGAGGTTTCTGAATGCCGAATGCAACCGGGGTTGGTCTCGACAAAAGGCACGAGAGAGCCACCAATTTCCACTTTCTTATTTTACCCTTTGAAATTTGAAGTTTCAACACTTTCAGTGGCCACGTTATTCATATACGACAGGATTTTCCACTACAAAACAATTAATTTTCAAATTGAAATGTTGAAGGAAATAAATTTGAGTGAAATTTTCAAGTTATGCAATTTGCAATTGTCTAACATCAAAATTTTGGTCTAGAGAATTTCTATGAATGGTTATTATAACATTTTTTGTGTAATTTGACTGCGTCCAACGGATAGGTGGACGGTCCAGGGTTTCGTTGGAGATTAATCCGCCATTGTCTCGAGTTGCATAGAAAGTATGTACATACGTATGTACGTGGTTCTTTTGACGCACAGTGGTTCTATCACGAGTCTTTCGCTTCAGTCGGTGACCGTGTACCGGCAAGAAGAGAGGAGAAAACGCGTTGCCTTAGCCAAGGGTCCGCGATCGTACACGCAAAGGAGAGAAGATGGAAGGAAGGTTTATAGGCTGCATAGCAGGGGCGCTGAAAGTAATTACGTAACTTGAAGTACGTGCCTAAAGTTGATAGGTCTGTACAGCCACTTGCGTCTACCCCGTATTACGGCATGAGAGGGTCGCAGAAGGGCGGACTAGTGGCTAAATTCACCATCGACGTTAAAACGCTGTAAAATTAGCGGGAAAACAGTTATCCGGCGAACAATGCGGAACGTCTCGAAAACTTTCACCAAGTCTCGGGATCCGAACGACGGATCTTCGCCGTTCGCGGATTAAACGAACAAACTCGAACGGACCGCGAACGGGGGCGAAGCGTATTCAACGGGTCGGAATATATTTTTTTTTTCCCACTTTCGATTCGCCGCGAATGACGGAGAGAGAATTTTAACGAAGCACAAAGGGAGGACGAAAGAGAGCGGAAAGAGAATAGGACACGAGGCAACCCCTCCGGCTTAACCAATCGGGTTTGCCCGGCGTATTCGTAACGCTGATTTCAATAATACACGGCAAAGACACGAGTAAACGAGAGTATCCCTGGGTTCCCGACATGGTCCGACGACTAAAAACAAACGGACCGAACGTAGCCATAGCAACGCGCGGCAAAGGAAAAGTTTCGACCCCACGAAAAAGTTCGAAAAAGGATGTACGCGCGTGTATTGTATGCGTTGATTGCGCTTTTCCCATTAAACCATCTTTCGCATGCATCGACGGGGTTAACGAACCGGTGCAATTTATTTATTTAGTAGCTGTTCTCTTGTTACTAATATTACAATCATCCAAAAATCAAATGTACACATATTATTATAAGTAGTCGATAGATTCTAATGGTGCATTAGTTAAGTATATTCCCCTGCAGCAGTGTGATGAATGGCCAAGAGTTGAACAAACATTTTATATTTGTTCAAAATGTTCTGATTTTTTTTAAATTAAAGTTTTATAGAGAGCAACTAAACAAAATAATAGGGATTACAGGAAGATCGCGAGCATATAAATTTTGAATTTCGCATTAATAAACATACCTAACGGTGATTTCAACACGTTTGCTAGCCTATTTCTATGGAACATCAATGTTTAACGATGTCAGTGTGTTACGCCCGAGTCCTCGAGCTCTTTGTAGCGTTTGCTACGGCCTTGTAAAATATTTATAAAGCCTACATCGCTACCGTCAGACTCTACCTATTCATCTTGCGTAGGTTTTCGTGGGCGATTCGAGATCGAGAAATCGTTGACGCGATATTGATACTGCGTTTCGTGCTTGCTACGGTCTTACATTTTTAATGGCAGGTTGAGGGCAGGGGCCCTTGGGAGGATAAGCGCCATTCAGTTTCGAGGGTACGAGAACGGAAGCGAAGGGACGTTGACATCGGTTGTTGCCAAAAATTACTCGCCCTCGAAGGATCGGAGAACACTGTTGAATATTAAACGCAAATACACCAGCGTGAATACTACTTTCGTCCGCCTATCGACCTTTTTTCTTACGAGGCGCATAAGACGGTTAAAGCTCGAATCGAGTCAAGAACGAAATCGCATGATCGAGCCGCTTTTATAGTTCTTCTATTCTCGTCTGGATGTACCTCGCGATCGATCCCGCATAAATCTATTAAACCAATCGTGCGAGCGTGTAGTATCGCGGCAAGTATCGAAAAGATAAAGATTTTTACGACGCCCAGTCGCTTTCTTCGTCGAAACTTTTTTCACGGTTCCGAACGCCATGACAGATGGTTTCTACGGATCATCGGCTGTCGGAACCGCGTCGAAGTGCTTCGCGTTCGAGAACCGTGCACCTTCGATAGCTGATGGCAGTTCATCGTTCCTGACAGTGACAAATGATACCCTTCTGCAGCCAGCCGTTGCTACCAATTCCGCAGACATCACGATGACGTGACATGACAGCGAGTTGTGCCACGAATCAACTCGCGCGCGATCCTTTGTTTAAACCACGAACTTCTCAGGTATGGTCAGCAGTCGCTACTCTTCTCGCTCGTGAGGATACTTTTTATTCAATTAAACTGTAATCTCTGAATATGAATGTTTGGAAAAGTATTCATAAAAGACAAAACATATTGAACATAGTGTTAGGCGTCTTTATGAAAGGCAAATGCTAATACAGCTATGGGTATTGCACCAATTACTTCTTAGACATTCCTAGTCTGAGAATCATGAAATAGATAAAACATGCAAAAACATAGACGTTTAAAATATCGAACAAAGATATATGTCAAAAATACAGAGATATGAAAAGTCCCCAAGAATAGGGTATGTGAGAGTATAAAATTATTTGACTACAAATGGGAGTTTTCACTTTTTAAACCTATACGTGACACTTCTAATTTCGATTTTACTGATCCGTTTAGCAGAATTGTTAATCTAGCCATCACTTAACGACTTGAGCTTTTTTAATTTATCCTCCAACAATTTTAAGGTGAATGCAATCAGATTGTTAGTGTCTTATAAGCACTGTAGAAACTTTGTAGTCTCTTTTTACTTTACCCGTTAAATAAATAAATAAATAAAACTCAACAAACAATCTCAATGTTAATACAGTGAAATTACACGTATTGCAAGAAGATTAACAACGATCTCACCGCTTTGCAACAATAAAAATATCGTTCCTTTATATTTTCGAATAAGATCAAGGAGTTTGGGTGCTACATTGTCGAACCGCCAGCGAGCGTTCCCTCGTCAACCGTAGTCGCGAGGGAATTAAGAACATCTTGGACGGACACTCGGATGCGACTCGAGCACCGGCCTCCATAATTTACGAGACAATGTCTTTTCGGGAAGAGCTTCGGTTTGTTTCGCGACACCCGACGTGTTTCCTGACAACGATCTCGTAGCTGGTCGTCGTATCGCGCGGAGGAAACTTTTAATGATCTTACCCGTCCTGCAGGGGAGCCGTACGCGCGCAGGGGTCGCCGGCGAAGAAGAAGGAGAGGAGCGAAAGAATCGCACCCTCGGGAAACCGCTAAATCAATAGGAACGTCATCGGGTACAACTGGTTTTACACGCGAACATCCATTCATCGTCTCGTTCTCTCCGACGAATAGGAGAGGGCTGGCCTCGGGAACCCCGTGACACGCGACGAGGGACAACTACGAGACGACCGCGTCGAGCAATTGCGTTTGTTCTACCGTTGTTCTCCGTTAAGTGGCGAGGTCTCCTCGAGGAAGATAATAACCGCGACGCGAAACGGGCAACGATAAGATCGCGCGACAGGGGCAACCCCTATTCCGCGTACTGCGCGAGAGCGATTCTCGTTAACCCTTTCGATCCAACGAAGGAAGCAGGAAATAGAATGAAACGACTGGAATATCAAATCGAACGCGTATTTACCTTCCGACGCGGCGAATAAAGCGAAATAACAGGCTGCAAAATCAAATCGATCGCGCGTTTGACGCGCCTGTCGCGCGCCCTCCGCGAAATCCCGGGAATTATAGAAACATCTGTCTATATTCTACGGGACGAATTTCGCGATAACGAGTTTAAACGAAAATCACCGAAGCGAGATATTGTCAATCAAGGCCGATACAGCCCTTCGTCTCCGTTCGTCGAATCGAGGGTGACGTCTGCGTCCCTCGCCGGGCCGAATGCCTCCAGGTTGTATCGTGCAGCCTCGACGCAAATCAAATCGCGTAAATTTAACTAAACGTAACTACATCACGGCAACTGATTTAACCTGTGCCAAACTTCGGACCCGCGATCGTTCGATACGATCAGATTTCGTATCCTCGAAATTGTCGCGAAGTTAACAAGGACAGAGGAAGGGAAGTGTAAATATTATTTCGGGGGGGCAACTTTATTACTAAACCGGCTTTTTAACATTTCAAACAGTTGTTATAGAAACGTCGACCACTGTAAATGTCAGACGGGTCTGAAGAACAGTACCTGCGGCGTAATCTCCTTTCAAAGGTGCACAATGCGGTTTCCTTATGGGCGATACGTTACCACAGACAAGGTATACAAGTAAACCTTACATTCAATGTTTTCTGGGGTTCTGGAGCCCCATTACCATTTTCGTGTCACAACATTACCAACAGATCACAAAAATTAATACAAGAGAAACATTTCTAGTCACATATTATAGTTTAGGTAAGGAATTTTTTTTCTTGAAAATGCGTAGGAATTCGGGGGTATGTCTATTCACCAAAAATGATTGTAATCGACCCCCGCAATCGAAAATAATTTTTCTAGAACGATTTGAAATTTTTTTTTTCCGTCGCAAAATTTCACACCTTCTCGAATTTTTTTCTAGAATGTGGGTAGGATTTTGCGGGTATACCTATTCACAAAAAATGATTGTAAGTGACCCCCGCAATCGAAAATAATTTTTTGAAAACGATTCGAAATTTTTTAATTTTATCGAAAAATGTCACACCTACTCGAATATTTTTCTCGAAAATGCGTAGGAATTCGGGGGTATGTCTATTCACCAAAACTGATTGTAATCGACCCCCGCAATCGAAAATAATTTTTCTAGAACGATTTGAAATTTTTTTTTCCGTCGCAAAATTTCATACCTTCTCGAATTTTTTTCTAAAAAGTGGGTAGGATTTCGGGGGTATGCCTATTCACAAAAAATGATTGTAATCGACCCCCGCAATCGAAAATAATTTCTCCAGAACGATTTGAAATTTTTGAATTTAATTGTTAATAACTTTTTAACGAAGCCTCCATTTTTGTTTTTGCCAAAATATTATTTTCTAAGTATCCATGAGCTCTGCTTCCAGACTAAATTTCAAGGAAATACACTCATTATTGTGGGAGATCATTAGAGTCAATTACTTCTTCCTCGAATTCCCGAAGCTATACAAATCGCCAGAACTCATATACAAGTTGGCTATTCATTAGTGTGTGTAAGTGAAGGGGCAGTTTCCTCCGGGCACCGGTCTGCCGTCTGATAATACTGAATTGCCTTTTTCAATTCCTCCCATACTCGACTCACACGTATTTACACACACACACTACTGTTGCTTCTGTCCATCAATACTAATTCAGTGAATAGTTTCTCAACTGACCGCCATCCATGAAAAGAGGACGCTAGAATCACCTCCGAATTTTCAGGTATGGCAGTCAGATTGAGCAACGAAAGTCCAGAAGGTGTATGTTGTACTAGTATACCTCGTGTGTGCCGTTACCTTGACATTGTAAATCCAGAGCGGCGTTTCCGTGCCTGCGGAAAAGCCGAGCTCACCCCCGAAAACGTAAAGGCAGTCCTTGTAAGCCACCGCGCTGTGCTCCTGAAGCGCCGGCGGTCTCTCGCCCCCGGGATGCAATTCTTCCCATTTGCTCTCGGCTGTGAAGAAAAACAAAGAACGGGTTAACGCGTCGACTCGTCGTTTCGAACGTTTTTGTACGCAAAATTCGTCTTCTTTGCTACGTATCGCGCGAGGGGAAGACGAAACCCTCGTTGGCCGTGGAAAAAAGACCGACGACGGAAGAAACGAACACGCTCGGCTTATCGGACCAGCGTGTATGCATAATTCAGTTTTTTCTTTTTTTTTAAACGCACGCAGTCCTGGCGCGTTTTAATTGCACGTTTCCACTACAATGGGACACATATAAGTACGCTCGGTTGGCCTAGTTTTCGCGCGTACAAAGAACGCCGACGCCGTTTAAAGGCGTAAACGATAACGTTCCGAGCCGTAGATACGCGTTTTACGAGTACGGGCTCCGGAACGATATATCGTCGGGAAAGTTTTGCGGGTCGCGGCGATAAATTACAGTACCCGTGGAATCGTAGTAGAAAGAAACAATCATAACCCCGCGGGGACACGAAAAACCTTTTTTAGCGCGTTAAATCACACCCACGCCCGCCCCCGCAATCTGCTGCCCCGAAATAAATCCTTCAAGCGGTCGTCGGAGCTTCTCAGAAACAGAGAGAGACAGAGAGGGACGAAGAATACAAAAGGGTGGATTCTGGGGCTTAAATCTAAGCAGTGCCAAGGACGCACAGAAAAACGAAACGTGCCTTGCATATCGTAGCAAAAACTCGTTGGCCGACTCTGGCCAGTTTGGCTTTTTATCGCGAATTATATCGCTATTCGGATTTCAGCACGTTCTTTGCTCAACGCCCGATCGTTCTGTTTATTCGCGCCACTTTTATACACTTTTCTAAACTCGATTTCTAATCGTTCTCGAATTCGTCGAACGATTAAATAAATAAAAGAGACGCGACAAATCCGAATTCTTTCAGCATCGAGTTAGCGTTTCAAAGGGGGAGTATTAAAGCTCCCTTCATTCTTTTACTGCACCGCGCTTAACAGGGCGGACGTTCTTTACCCTTCGGAAGTTTTAGGAAAAGAGAAAAGGGACGTTCCCCTAATCTGGCCGAGAAAAGAAAGGCGAAAGAAATCGGCGAACCGTGAAGTTACATTACGCGAATAAAAGAAGAGGGCACGGGGTTCTCGCGATCGATGGCCCGAAGAATTTCTCGACCGATCTTCGATTCTTAACGACGTTAAGTAGCGTTAAGAAGGTTTCGAGGCGCAGCCCCGCGACACCCCCGGGGGCGACCTGTCCGCGTTTTACACCTTAAGTACCCCGAGTCGTACGTTTTTACTGAAACGTGTCCAAGAACAAAGCCTATAAAATTCACGTAAGAGCCATAACGTGCAGGTCTCGTAGACCAAGCGATGCCCGACATTGATTACGTACACGTGTCGTATCTCTAGTTGGCTACGGAGCAATACACCCTTTTGTCTAAAACTGCTGTTCACAGGGTAAAATTCCGATGCCTTTGATGGAAAAGAGATTGCCACGAAGCCGGAACGGACGTGACTCGCGCGCGATTGATCCACTTCAAATATTAACGCGATCGCGCTTTCGACGCTCCTCCAGAATAATATCAAAATATTGTTCCTTCGAGAAACTACAATATATACATAATCATCGATAGAAAGAATAATAATTCTCGCGAAACGAGTTTTTGGTCGACATCGCGATCTTATAGGCGAGGGACACAATGCACGTGTTATTTAATTAACACGTGAAAAATATATGAAAAATAAAAGATTTACACCGTTTTCTACGCGTTAAAATATGTTCTATCGATTTTGCTTACGGATCCAACAATTATCGAATGCTTTTACGTTAATGAAAGTTTGTTGCAAGGCTGTGAACGTTTACCTTTGGCATTGCTTCGACTGGATCGATTTTTTCGTCGTCGGGAGACGGGAAGCGTACGAATGGAATTTCTAATCCCACGATAGCGACTCATTTAATGAATAAAGGCTACAGCGCGAAGCGAGGCCCTCGAAATCCCCACTGGTTAAAACCGAGGGTGAAACAAAAACGTTCAAATATTAAGCACTCTCGCGGTTCTTCGAGTTATCACAATATTTTTGCAAGATCAAGTATCAACAATGCTACGCTTTTAAAACATGGCACTGGCCCCCTCCGGGCAGTATTTGCCCCCAGGAGACAAGCCGCTGCGATTCAACCCCTTCGATGCTGCTTTAATATTCATCCGAACTCGCTGTCGAACAATCCCCTCTGATTAATAGAGACCCCATCCCCAGAATGTTCGATCGACCAGCGTCAATTCTCTCCTGCGTTGCGTAGCCATCGTATTTTTTTTTTACGAAAAATCGATTCAAGGTAACAAAGCTGGCGAATGTAAAAGAAAGAAAATGTAATACTTAAAAAAAAAAGGAAAAAAAATGGATTAGGTAATACACGATTAATTTATTTTAAAAAGGATGCAGTTGCGTTTCTTAGATACATTCGGTTTGTTTAATTTTGCCTTATGGCATTTGTTTGTATCTCTGACCGTTTTAGAGATGCAGCAATTCCCAATTTGGCAAGCCTTTCCAATATTATTTGTGAAATAATGCTATTTTAAAATAACGGAGATTTCAGCGAACTTTAAAATTCAACCCCAGCGCGAACTCATTGGCCGTTTCCAATATTGGCCAGTCGGGTTCACTGGGAATACGTTTAGAGTGCTGCCAGTCAGATGACCGAAACCTGGTTGGGATCAAAGCGGTCAAGCTATTCGAACCAAATAATCCTCGATAAGTGTATTCTTTGTTTTTTACTACGTACAGCTCGGAAACATTGACAAAAGTCGAGGGTTTCAATAAAAAATCGCGGGCGATTCGTAAATCCAATAAAAATAAACAAACGGTTAATACGATGGTTGTTACCTGTAGAAACCGTTTATTATAGGCGACGGGGGGAGCAGGGATGCAATTAATTTGCATATGTCTGATCACCGTGGTAACAGCCGTAATTGTGGAGTATCTCGCCCGACGGATTTGTTTGATACACGCGGGCTTTAATAACGACGTATTATTGATCAGAGTGAACCCCGTTTAAATTCCGTCGCGCACCCCTCGTTCACGGAGCGAGACGATGGGGTGCGTTGGTCAGAGATGTTGTTCGTGTACCGTGCTTCGGTACCCAGACATCGAGCGTTAATACCTCCCCAACTATAATTACGAGGATCTGCCTTCTATCCTTGAATTTCACTTTCCCTCTTGCCCGCCTAATCCCGCCGTTGGCTTTTGAACCGCGACCGTCGCAGTTCGGATACTCCTGTCGCTTAGGAATTAAAAGCGTCGCAATGATAATCACTTACCGAGGCTGTATCGCCAGAGATCCTTGAGGGGAAGATTGCCGTTTCGTCCACCGAGTAGATACACGTGCCCGGCGAGCAAAGTGGCGCTGTGCTTGCTTCTGGAGGGTGGTGCGGGCCCATTTTCAGTGCCAGCCGCGGTTACCGAGCTCCACATTTTCCTCCTGCGACAGAACAACCGCGAATCAGAGACTTCGTAACAAATTTCCAGTCCCTGGGAAGCAACGTTCAAATTAGAGGTTCGATTTTAAAAGAAACAAGTGGATCGTTCGACCTCTTCGTAACGCTCGATATCAGTGCAGTTGAAATTAAATAAAAATTCCTGAGAGAACGGAATCACTGATTGCTTGAATCTTGACGATGAGATAACGATTCGGTTGGCTTTGGTTTAATGGATGATTAAGAGTTTCAATTTCGGTAGTCGAAGAGCTCTTTTTGGCAAAGAGCACCGCGCGCGATCGATCGAAGAGTGGTGGGCAAATAAACGTCTGCTATCTTCTGCTACCCACAACGACTGTACATGTTTGCCGACTTGCGGACGAACGTCCGTTTAACTGGAAGGATCCTCGTTTTTCGTTATCTCTAAATATTTACAGACCGGACGTTCGTAATTGGTAGGCGCGCTCATCCGTTCGTTTTACAAATAAACGTCCTTCGACATTTTCTCGACGAAACCATGAAACCGCGTAAATTCGACTAACCGTATATCGGAGGGTCAGGGACAGCGCCTTTGGATAGAATTCAAATTTGGCGATCGTAATTTTCGAACAAGATTATTCGACTATCAGAGGAAACATACTCGAAATATCTAAAAAGAACTTTGAAAATAATAATGAATTATCTATTGACCAATGACATTTGTGGAGGAACTTGAATTTTCAGAATAAGAAATCATTAAATTGGAAGGAACAGAGGATGGTAAATAATATTCTTAAATGCCTTACTGCGTTGGCCTTAAACTTATCAACGGCCGACCGCGTCGGCGTACTTGAAATTCAATTACCAAAGCTTCGAAATCGAGTTTCGGGTAAACGAATGCACCCTCACGCGCCCCAAACAGGCGTACGCAAATACGGCTGGCGAGGCAATACGTTCGCCGGGCAGACGCGCCTCTACAAATGAGATTTCCCGCGATGGGATGATGGAGTTCGTTGCGTGGAAAGAAACGCGCGGAAGGAAAATCGGCGAGAGTGTCGGGGAGAATAATGGTGCACGTGCATTCTCCATATACTACCAGCAAAGACGCCGAAGATCAAAATTTCGCGATTTAAAGGAACTTTTCACGCCTGGTGGCAAATTTATCAGATGTCATAAAATTTTCTTCCATATTTTTAAATTCTGTTCAGCGTGTCCCATTTATAAATAAACAAATCATGATTTTCTAATTTTTAATATACTTCTTTAATCTCAATTCGCAATAACTTCCAAAATATCTCGTATGTCTCGTTCGTTTATTCCATTTTTTAGAACTCAGCGAGATAGTTGAGAGCAAGTGGTCTATTTGTTCTTTTTTTAAATAAACGTTGAGAGTTACAGAGGCGTGCGGGGACAGCGTTTTCCAAAATGGAGTCTACGGACTCGTGGCGCCCTCCATGCCACAGCGCGAGCTTTTCAATAAATAAATCGCATATCCGCTGATCTTTTCTCAGAGGGACGCCTTTCTAAAAGTTTAAAAACCACTGTTCTACGCGAACAAACGCGTAGTATGTAAGCAAGACACGATTTTCGAACCGCAACCGCGACGGAACCTTTAGAAATTCGTAAAAAGGAGGAACGCAACGTGGAAACCGCGTAAATAAAATGCTCTGGAACGCAGCCAGGGTGGTAGAGCTTTATAGAAAACTCGCCGCGCAAGGGGTGTAATTCTAAAGAGTCGATTCATCGCGGCCGCTGTACGTAATAACGCGATAGTCGTTAATTTACCGCGCTCGGTAATTGGATGATGAACAACGCTCGCGTAGACGATGTCGGGGGTTCCCGTGTGGTAACTATCAAGATATACAATCTAAATTACAACGTTCGTTTTTCGTTGTTTGCGAACGAACAGATTATACGCGCAGTAGGCACGTGGTAGGCTGAGATTAATGAAAAACGAAGATCAAACGGAGCGCTACAGCGCCGGGTACTCTGTCTCGCTAAAGAAATTAGGAACAGAGACGAGGCCCTCGTAGTAGGCGGATTAATTCAAATGTATGGAAACGCAATGAGTCCCCCAACGAAATCGCGTACAACGAGAGGCTTATACTTTTATACCGATAGAAGTGAAAATGTTAGAAAAAAGTGACAATTTTACGGAACATTTTACGACGTTAATATTGTTTATTTTACAGGCATATTTAATTTTCCTCCGAACGTATCTAACTCGAGATATTACAGAATTTGTTGTTCGTACACATTGCTCTTCTTTGATATAGGTAAACGTAATATATGGAAATCTCATAAATCTCCTACGAGTGTACACGAAAAAGGGATGAGAGAAACAGGCGCCACGGTATCCGTAAGGGAGTATCCAAGGGTAGAGTGGATTCCTCGATGTCGGTAGTAAACGAAATATCATCCTATCGGCCAAACTTAAAGACGTCATGCATTATGGACCCCGAAGGACGATCTCGTACATCCACGAAACAGTGATCCTGTCCTCCAACGTATCAGGATACACGATAACGCGTCTCAACGTTTCGATGTATTTTTATGGGAATTCGAAACGGTCAGTGCACAACGTTCTCGTGTTCGCCACTTCGTTGTAACCGGCATTTTTCCCGCCTTGCGATACCGTCGTTAAGGGAGTCTGAACTGGAGAACCGGAGAACGCGCGAAAAAGCACGCAGTCAACGATCCGTTAGCTTTCGTCGCTTTCGACGCTCGTCGCCCCGTAAATATTCAAAAGCCGAGATTTTTTAATCTCTTACGTCTCGCATCGGCGGCACGCTCGCGTGTGCTTGAATCTTAACAGAAACGACAACAGCCCGAGTAATTTTTCATGCTAGACGCGAAGCTCTTCGAGCGTTCGCAGGCCCTTCATTTTTCGCTGCGAAACCATTCACGCGTGGAGTCGAGTGCCAGAGGAATGTCGCGCCTTTCTTTCTCGTCGATGTGTGTTTTTCTCGCGCATTCTAAGTCTTTAGTGCCGCGACTCTTCGTCGCGATTACTGTGTTTCGATGTTGTCGCCGCGCATCCGGAAGGAGGACAAACTCTGACCTGATCCCGTTATGGACCCGGTTTCTGATCACTCGAGAATGACACGTGGAAAATCATTTAAATGTCTTCCACGACAAACACTCCCAGAGTCAAGTTTCGGACTCTTTAGACAACTGTTCGTCAGAGCATTTCTCATTTATAATAATTTATTATTATTAAGCCAGTATAACCAAATATCAAATTTTCTCTGAACTGCTTGTTAGATAGTTTACGTTACCTTTACATAAACTTTATGATCTATTGTGAATCACTTTGTATCTACTGTATGCATAGATACTCGGTCGTTCTAAATAATTAATATGCTATTAAGCATGCTGCATCGATGACAACGAACAATGCATCTAAGTTTGCCCGCTTGGCAAACTCTGTGGTCCCGGGTCGTTGAGCACCGACTGTTAGCAGCGCGATGAACCGGTGACCCGCTGTTTTATGAGGCGCGCTATACACGGCCGCCTGCTATACATGCTTATCAGGCCGAGAAGAGACGTTAGGAGACCAGGTGGACTCAATGAATTTCGCCCGGCCAGAATTTCAAAAGCTCTTTCTCTCTCTCTCTCTCTTTCGTTTCCTCGAGTATTGTTTTACCGAAGCAATATCCCTTCGCTGGCTAACCCTTGAGCACTTCGCGGGGAAGCGTTTTCTTCTCTCAGCCCCTGACGGAACGTTCTGGCGCGCTATCGACCGGGCGGCAGCAATTTCATTTTTTTTCCCAGGTTCGATACCCCGCGAACGCGAGCGTAAAGATTCGACTAGATTTTTGTCCTCCGACTCCCTTTTTCCTCTCCAGAGGCGAAGGGGGAGACGTTCTACGGAAGGGACGAGCGAAAGTCTCTCTTCTCTTTTCGCTTAACGGTGGTCGCGAGGGGATGCGTTCCGAAAAGGGAACGCAGTCAGACAATTTCCTCCATCGACACTCGGCAATTCTCTTGATTTCTGTACGACAACGCCCGATGCTCCTTTCGCGGTTGTCTCTTGTCCAAGAATTTCCCCTCGACGAATTTCCGGCACATTGATCTTTTCGTGCCCGAGTCGATGACCTTTAAACACCGACGGCCACGAAGAATAACTTCCCGACTTTTTTCGCGGGCGAAGATCATCCCTTCGTACGGCGCTGAACGATCTATTTTCGAGGGATTTTTGGCGTAATCCTTGAAACGGGCTCGTTGCATCGACCGTGAATATTTTACCAAACGTACGTATATGGGTGTCTGAAACTACATCTACAGAGATTCATGAGCTGAGAATTTATAACTAATTCTATGTCTATTTACAATGTAATATGGTAACTTTTATTAGATAGATTATTGGGAGGTGGTATAGAGACTGGTTCTATTACAGAAATTTTTGGAGAATTTAGATCAGGCAAACTACTGGTTCCACAGAATTAGATAGATTATTGGGAGGTGGTATAGAGACTGGTTCTATTACAGAAATTTTTGGAGAATTTAGGTCAGGCAAACTACTGGTAACTTTTTTTAGAAAATTAATAGTTCACGAGTAGTGGACGATTATTTCCTTGGCATTGACATTCCATGTTTGTCACGTGGATCTTTCATACATGAAACCAGTATGTGCATCATAAAATTAGTGACCTTAAAATATCATGTACCCGTACCTTACCGTCAAGTCAGGGGTTAATGTGGAATGTGGGTTCCTTTCGCTCGAAAGGTTGCCGACCCCTGGTCTACAGCATTACAAGCCCTATACCTAACACTGTTTACACTTCGAGACCTCTATCCGTCATACGTAAACAACTTTACTAACCTCTACGATACATCATGGCCTTAGTTCGAGCGTTCCAGTTTACTGTCACGAAAATATTAGACGTAAACGCATACTTAGAATTGCGGTAACAACAAAGTGTTGATGGTTCTGAAATTGGGAGAAACGTTAGACAGTGTTGAACGTTTAAAAAGTGACGGAAAAGTCTATGTTGTCCACAGACTACAAGGTATTAAGGCAACCGTGGCTAAGATTTTAGGGATTTATAGTACTCACCGAGATGGAACAAAAAAATCCTTAATCGACATAAATCCTACAATCAATCCTTTCGATGCAAAACACTAAAGTTTATATTCACGTTTGCGAGAGATGATCGACGTGGCTATCCTCCGTTTCAATACTATACTGACATCTGTGTAGCAGCTTAGAAACAAACTGTGTCGTGCAGCGTAATACACGACGCGGAGGAACCAATTCACGTAAACGATGGTCAAGTTTCTTAAACAGATTAGACGGGCTGTAAATGTATTGCCATTAGCAAGGCCACACATAAAATGCACGGTTGCTAGTTCCACGTTAGAAATTCCACTTGAGCGTCGATAACGACGTGATAATAATACTAAACGCGACACGGATACAGGAATACCGAGTAACCTTCGTTGATATTGTTGAATTATTATTACAAAATTAACAAATTTTGTGTTGAAAAATGGTTAGGAAGCTTTAGTCGGGTTGAATCTTTCGCGAAAAAAAATCAAAGCGTTAATACGCGAATAAAAAATATCCTTTCAAAGTTCAACGTATGTTTTATTCGCGATAAAAAATTACTATACAGGGTGTACGGCCATCCCTGGGAAAAATTTTAATGGGAGATTCTAGAGGCCAAAATAAGACGAAAATTAAGAATACCAGTTTGTTGATGGAGGCTTCGTTAAAAAGTTATTAACGTTTAAAGTTTCGTAGGTACTGAATTTTTTTTTCGAAAATGCGCAAGATTTCTGGGGTATGTCTATTCACCAAAAGTGATTGTAATTGTCCCCCGCGACCGAAAATAATTTTTCCAAAACGATTTGAAATTTTTTTTTCCGTCGAAAAATTTCACACCTTCTCGAATTTTTTTCTAGAAAGTGGGTAGGATTTCGGGAGTATGTCTATTCATAAAAAATGATTGTAATTGAACCCTGCAACCGAAAATAATTTTTTCAAAACGATTTGAAATTTTTTTTCCCGTCGAAAAATTTCACACATTCTCGAATTTTTTTCTAGATAGTGGGTAGGATTTCGGGGGTATGTCTATTCACCAAAAATGATTGTAATTGAACCCTGCAACCGAAAATAATTTTGCCAGAAAGATTTGAAATTTTTGAATTTAATTGTTAATAACTTTTTAACGAAGCCTTCATCAACAAATCGGTATTCTTGATTTTCGTCTTATTTTGGCCTCTAGTATCTCCCATAAAAATTTTTCCCAGGGGTGGCCGAACACCCTGTATATCGTCATAAAACATTTCTAAACTCTTTTTTTTTATCGCCGTCAAAGCGATGACACCTCATAAAAAACGAAGAACAGTATATTTCAACAATTTCGTGGCATCGATTCTTCCATTTTCCGCCATGGGAAGACGTTTCCAAGTTTTATGTACGTACTTGCGTTTACGGCCAACGCAACGGTCGAAACGTCGCGACGAGACCATCGTGATCTTTTATTTCCCTACGTTTTCTACGCTTGACATTGAGGTTCTTAATAAAATTCTTAATAAAACCGAGAACCTTCGAACCTCGAAGTTTCTGGCCATTTTGAATCTCCATCGGGCTTCGGAAACGAGTCAGACAACATTTTTAAACGCACGGATTAATTCACGGGACCGCAACAACGGTGACCTCTCGTACGAACTTTCGTGCAAAGATCATTAACGCATTCTCACGTGTCGGGGGATCGAGACTGACTCTCATTACGGCGGATGCACATGCAAAGAACCACTTTTCACTGTACACCTCCGCCCGTGTGATCTTTTTCCTTCTTTTCCCTCGCCTTTCTTCCGCATTTTTCTTGCAACGTCGCCTAAAAGTCATCCACCGCGTATAACGCCGCACGTACCAGCGAAAAAGGAAAGCTAAATGCCGGCGTATCGCGTCGATCTTCAAGTCCCTGTTGTTTCGTCGAAGCGAAAGGAAATGTTAGTGACATTCAAGTACTACTTCGCGAAGCAATTTTAAAACCCCGTCTCCCCGCGACGAACGATCGTTTCGTAATTAAGAAATGTTTGTCAAACAGCAATTAATACATTTCCACTTAAATTTCGTTTCAAAATGTGAGCTTTTCACAAAAATGCAACGTACTTGGAATATCAGTTTGTTTAAGACGAATAAAAAATCAGGATAGAGAAAGGAACTATCAAGTTGGCACAAAACTATAACACCAATATTTAAATGATTTATTTTATAGTTTTGATATATTTTAACTACGATTTTTTACTCATCAGCTAGCTCAGTCATTGGTCAATAAGTAATTCTCTTTTATCATTTGCTGTGTTTTAAATTAGATAAGAAACCACGTAAATTTCAAATTTCAATCACGTTCACTCGTTTTTTAGAAACGTAAAGTTAAGCAAAGGTCGAGGATAAAAATTCCGAGGTTCGAGTAACCGTTGAATTCCACCGCACTGTTTTGTTTTCTTTCAAACTTTCACCATTGTGAGGAGAAATAGCCGCCGTTCCCGAACAACGTCCCGTCAAGATGTAAAACGTCCCCACCAGTCGCGTGTTTTCAACAACATCCCCTAGAAACCCTCCATGCATCGTGTCACTAGTGTCACTTGCGGTGGGATCCGTGTAACCGTGCTATGTCCATGCGCAACCAAGTTTGATATAAAATCGCGCAAACGGTGCCTATAAAATGTTATCCGAATCACGGCTGACGAACCCGACGGAAAATTCCTTCCAGGCCACTGAATTTCCTCCCTGGCCCCGCTCCCTCGTACGATAAATCTCTGAACCGGTATTCAGTATCTTGGTTCATAACGGGTACGGACGATCAAGATAAAAAATTTCACAGAAACGACTGGAAGATTCCAGAAAACCGCCTGGTAAAATTACCCTACTGCTCGAATAAATCCTCGTACGTTGGTTTTATCGATCACCTGTTATTCGATTAAAATTTTACGCATCTCTGATTCTCAGCATCTCTCGTCGCTAGCGTGTCGAGTTATACACAGGTAACGTGCGACGAAACCTTAAAACGTTGGTCGCGGATGCGAATGTGACGCGATGCGATAATCCTTGTTGCCCGATGCTCGCGGTATCGGCGCCCCTGAGCAGGGTATTAGGCCGATGTAGGTTTCTATAAATGAAATTAATGGGAAAACAGCGAAAGAAAGCGTGTCTGGATACCACCGACGACAAACGAACTGTTTCGAGTGGGGAAAAACAGCGTTCTCCGGCGAGCGAATTCGCACAAACGCCGAGGGGGGTGAACGACCTCCAGCCTCGAGACTCTTTTTAAGAAGTTAAACGCGCGAGTAATAATTCGACGTCGCCTTGAAACGCGGTATCGTCAAAACGGCATTTAATACCCCGACTACTCTCCCCCGTTTCTTTTTATGGCCGTAGGGCTTCCTGGACGGCAAAGTGAATATGGCACCTGGTAGTCGTTACAAGAAGAACATTGATTTTCCGGGAGGTTAAGGACACCGTAAACTGCAACCACCACGTGACTTTAACCTAGCCGACCTGACAATTTATAAATATCTACAGCTTCACCCATCGTCGCCCATTCGGGTTGCACGCATCGGGACGTGTTATCGCGTTGCACTTTAAGGGTGCACGACGGCGGAATGTTAACCGCGAACAGAAAAAAAAAGAAAAAGCGTGCCGTCAAGTTTTCGGCTGCTTCGGCCAACAATCGAATCTCGAAGGAACCCGCCGAAAAACATTGAAGGACGAGTGTAATTAATTGTAAGGGTGGCGGCAAACGCGAGATGCCCGAGGGTAACACAATTTAAAAGGCTTACCTCTCTACTCGGTAAACCCTCTATCCCGTTAGCTCTGGCGAACGCAACTTGTGACCCACATGCAAGCGACGATTAAATGCTACTAAGCTCGCCTTTACCGCGGTAAGAATCGTGGTTCGATGCTCTTGGACAATTAACCTCTCGTGCGCCGAGGACGCATCGCCTGATTATCGTATCTTAATTCCCGATTGGACGGCTACGGTGCAGATCATGTGATCCGATCGTCAACGATCGTCGATAGTTACCACCGAATTCCACTGTCTACCTGTTGTACTCCCAAAAGTGCAGGAGAACAGGCTCAACGAACCGCACATAGGTCACTCCAGAGACGAAACAGAGGTTCATTCCTCAACGTGCTTCACCGCGACACGTTGGCTGCGTATATCGCGCGGTATCTCCCAAAGCAGATCGCAAACATTGATAAGAGGATCTCGTTCCATTCACGTACGAAGTTCAATGCGTCACTCGTAGCGCGTAACAACGTTCAAGACACATTTTTCATCTTGCCGCGGCATCGAGTCATCGGTAACGTTCGTTCGATAGATGTTCCCTTCGTCAACGGTCACTTCGCCGACAGAATGTTTCAAGTACCGCGCACTGTTCCGTCCGACCCCTCCGGTCACTCATCGATCATCGACGGGATCGGCTCAGCTGGCAAACTTCTCCCACGTTTCCTTGTTGTCATAAGGCTGACAAGAGAGAAACGGGTAAAGAGACGCGGTGTCACGAGGACAGCACTCTGCGTGCTCGACGTTTCTTCCGTACTGCGTCCGGGTCGAGCACCTACCTAGTCGAGTCGTCATCGGGGACTCGACGCAGGCGCCTGAAGGAAAACCACCCCCTGTTACCCGCAACCTCGACCACCTCATCCCCTCTCGGTCGGCTAGGGGGT
Organism: Colletes gigas; assembly: GCF_013123115.1. Lineage (NCBI taxonomy): Eukaryota > Metazoa > Arthropoda > Insecta > Hymenoptera > Colletidae > Colletes > Colletes gigas. The sequence continues at coordinate 174,353 of NW_025106680.1, forward strand.
GAACATCCGAGAGCCGAACGCGTTGCACCGTAGAGCAATAACGATAGAGCAGGATGACCGTCGTCGGGGGAACGTTTCCGCACCATCGAATTTCCTTCCAAACAACCGGTCTTCTCTCGTACGGATTTAGTTAAAATTTTCCATGAAAAAATGTACCCCGAAAAGGGACAGCGAGCTGCAATGGAAAATCGGGGTTGCATGCAGCGACGGTCAGAAACGACGTCGTCGTTGGGTGGCATCGTGCATGGAATGCTCCGCACCGGACTGGTCCAGAACAGCTTCTGAGTAAAGTTCTATGATGGAATAACGGGGCTAAGGTTGCGCGTGCGCCGGCGTCGGTTCCCATGGAAACGGGATGCGAGCCACCGCGTGTGAATGCGTATTGATTACTCCACTCTTGGTCCATTCCGCGATCTCTTGGTCCTCCTCGTGTCTTCTCCTGCCACCCAGACCTAAACCAGGCTCCTCCTCTTTTTTTTCTCGGCTCTTTCTTCTCTCTTCCTCCTCGTTCCCGCGACGAATCATCCCGTTCCCATCGACGACCTTCCCCCTTTTTTCCCCAAATTAGCTCCGTAATGTCTCCGCGCGCTCTCCAGCCTCTTTGCATAGACCGTCGCCCCCGTTGAGGTTTCCTAGCTCACGGCGGATGATAAACCTATGAAGTCTCCCGCGACGCGTCGGTTGGCCACGAATTTCAGTCAAGAGGCCAGGATTACCATCGTCGGGATTATGCGCCGCTGCCGGGGGGCCTCTAGATTCCACCGCGATTACGTTCACCGTCGTAACCCTTCGAAATGAGCCATAATCGAGCGTTTCCTTTTTCTCCGATCTTGCTCGGGCACGGTGGGGAAAAAATGCCCTGGTATGATGTAACCGTGACCCAACCTACGACGGTTAATTTCGGTTGTCGGTGACATCATAAATATCCAGGCGGAACAAATGATTCCGCTGTATTTCGCAACTTTCGTGTACATTAGTAGGACGAAATTCCAAGTTTCCTGACACTTGCACACCCGACGAAATTTCCCAGTTGAGATTAAATGGCGGAGTAGGGCAACTTCCCCCAGTGGCGGATACTTAAGCCTTGCTTCGAATAAGCGTTCAAAGATAATAGATATAGTTCTCGACGCGTTGGTTACAAGTTAATAACACGTGTAATCGAAAGAGCAAAACAACCAAAGTTATTGTAACAAAAATATGTAACACAACGCGTATCAAGTTCTTCCTGGAATAAAAACGAAACGACGGGAAAGTAGAAAAAATCGGGGAAAGGTTACGTTGGCGACACGCCGTCTGAACTTCCGGGAAAATGTAGCACCAGCCAAACATTAATTACACGATGCATCGAATGTAGTTGCAAACTAGTAGTTAATTTAATTTTCTGGTAAACGAGGCACCGATTCTAAAATTTTCTTTCAACGTTTGTTGTTTAAATTTCGGTTAGCACCATTTTTTTTAGCCTTGGTTCGTTGTTACCGATGCTTTTGCGTCGCCAAGCTCGGCGCGCAGAGACTATTTCGTAACGTTGGTAATTAAAATTATTTTTGTTTTGGGAAAAAATGTGAAATCCTGTATAAAACCGCGACAACAAAGCGTCGTTATTTAAATTGCCGGCGTGACGGAAAGGAGCATCGTTGGCTCATCCGTGCCACTTTATTTTCACCGGCACACTCCTGCGTATCGTTTTGTCACACTTGCTGATTCGCAGGGACGCAACTAAACAATTACAAAATCTTCTCAATTAACGACACTTTTCAGTATCGCAACCTTAATGCGCTTGCAGCGAAAGAGCGCGCAGATCTGCCGGTGAATTATTTAAAAAATTGACGAAGTTTAAGGGAACGAACGCACGGCGTACGATTTGCAAAGCAATTTCAGTGGCATAAAAAGAAAGCTGGCACCAGTCCTGAAGGGCGAATACGCGACAATATTCCATGCGTGACCACTATATAAAAAGGTGAAACTCGGCAAAGGAAAGAACCACTTTCGTGTCGTCTTTGTGTCAAAACGGGTCGAAAGAGTTTTTGCGTCTGTTCGCGTAATTTTTTTTAAAAAGTACACCCTTCTTCGTCGCAGATTCACCGCCACGATGTCGCAACGGTCCATTTGTATTTTGTTGACAATCGTCGCCGTTTGCTACGCGCTCACGACGAAATCTGAATTTATTACGGCCCCCGAATTTCCAAAGAACGAGCCTAACGGTGACAAACTATCATCCGGCATGGTACGCTCCAGAAATTCATCGAGAGTACCCTACTTAAAGAGCAACGACAGCGACGCGTACGACAGAAATTCGGACAAGCTACCGAGAGCGACGATCCATCGTCCGGAATCGGAGACCAGAGATAAGTCGAAAATCTGTTTAAATTGTTTACATACTCGAAACGTTCGCGTCACGAATAAATTGAAACGTGCAAGTTCCAGTTGCTGTGGATCCAAGTACGGTTCCAACGCATCCACGCGTCCTGACTCTTATCATAGTAAAATCCCTGCGGACAGTGATCGGTATCCATATCAATACGGTGAACGTTTACCCGTCGATAGGTAGTATAAGACTATAGTTTGCTTATTACAAGCAACGATTATCCGAATCGAAATTTACAATGAACATACGTAAAGTGTCTGATACCGATTTTCATGAAACTGCAGATCTGTAAGCTTTTTTATCGGTGTTAAAATTTATTTGAATATCGTATAAGTTTTACATTTTTGAATAAAGTGCACTGTTCATTTTAGTCGTCCCTTTCGTATTACACTAGGATAAAGAGAATTTATATTCAGCAATAATTTTCTTGATTTTTCTGGTCTAGAATATTTCCAGATTTTCCACTTATAATGCAGTTAACTCGAAACTTGACAAAAATTTATTGTAATAATATTTCTTATGAATTTGTCTATGAAACTTGGCTGCTCTATAAATATGCAAAGTTTCATCGAAATCGGTGTCGGATGCATCGCTGAGGTTCCTTAATAGTAAATTCTATCCGATTGACACGAGACAGTACGAGTTTTCTATCGAAAGAATAATTTACAGATATGGGTGGCAAGCCCAAGGTCAACCCCCGGGTTCGAGCGGAAAACCCGGAAACGGAAACCACGACGGAACCGAGCCCCACGAAGGAAATAGGTAACAAATTGTACTGCGGTCTTGCGATCGTACTTTTTGGTTTCGTTGCCACTTCTTTAACGTGATTTTCACGCAAACGTCAGATACAGTTCCCGCCCGAGTTATGGTAGTGAAAGTTCACGCAGGCCTAACGGTTACGAGTACGCAACTTCTGGAGGATATGGTTATGGCAATGGTGGTTATGGAGGATATGGCTCTGGTCGACCAACCGGCTACGGAGGGTCACCAGCGAGTGGTGGTTATGGAATTTCTGGAACTCTCGCTAGTGGCGATGAATTTGGAGGCGCGGAGCCAAATTATGGGGAAGGAAACGGGGCTCCCCCGCACCCGAATTTTCAAGCGCAAAAGGTAACGATCGATTCGTTGGGAGAATATTTATTCCTGTTTGTGGTTTCTTTTCTCCTAACTAGCGATAACTTGTTTGTACGCGTAAGTAGCTTTTAAGTAGCTCACAAGGTCTTATTTATTTAGATCGTTGTTACGTCCCGTTCCAAAATTGACTGCTAATTTCTCTACTTTTCAATTTCTACTATTCACGTTAATGTATCGTGAACATTTTCTACAATCGTCTCTATCAGGCCGTGGCTTTAAAAGCATTAGCCGGTGTTGCTTTAATCGGGGCAGCTGCTGCTTTAGCTACGAACCCCATTCTTCTACCAATTGGCATTATATCAGGAAGAAAGAAACGATCGTATTTGTCCGTGAAAGACGAAGACGCTCACATGAATTACATATTAAAGGAATTAAAAAGCAACTTCACCAAGGTAGCTTCATTACGCTTAATAAGTATTCTCCTTTCAGTCGTAAACGTGTTTGCGTACGAATGTTGCTTTTTATTAAATGTCGCACTTTGATTTTTTGTGCCATCGGACAAGGTTGACGGCAATGGAAGCGGAAAGAAAATGTTAGTTTCTCCAACATGCATTGCCAGAATATCGTGCGAAATACAGAAGAAATATTGGTCTGACCCCATTAAAGAAATCAAAGGGAAAACAAAGTCGGAGCATCGTTTCACCGATTTGTACGTAGCTTTCATGCAATTAGGATTATTTACTGGAAAAGTTATAGACGTATTTGTAAGCTATAATGTTGTTACAGGACCTCGAACAATATACTCGATAAAGAAATTATGAGCGTTCGCATGAGAAAGATAATGAAAACTGCAGCTACCGTTGCGATGAATGGAGGAAACTGCAATGTATTTACGTGTACATTTTTAACAACTGTTGACCCCAAAAAACAATTTATTCTTAAGCTTTGAAATTAAATCTTCTATTTGTACGGAACGATGTCATGGAGTTTTGATTCAAATTTTTGTACGATATTTTCATATATTACTTAAGTATACGAACTGAAATGTTAAAAATAAATACATAAAGAAATAATAAACAAATTGAAATATAAGAATGCTAAGGAATAGGATCACATAAACGTAAAATGTAAAGCAAGTGCTCGACTGTAATTTGTAAGTGTGCGGACAAACGTCGACGATGGCTATTGGGCCAGCTTTAGTGAATTATAGCGAAGAAAACACTATAATTTTAGAAATAAACCTCTAGAAAACAAGCCACCAGATAGGGACAAAAAACAGTGGTGACACTTCTCTATAGAGAATTTTTACTATATCCTTGCCACTCCTGCTAAATCGATGCCTCGAGAAATATTACTCACTAGGCTTCGATTTACTGCAAATTCGTAGAACTTAACGCAGAACCAGCTGCTTACCGATGGTTATTCAAAAAATTGTTGCCTGATCAACCTTATACCCTAAGATCACGAGATGTTGGTCTTCTGTGATATTTTTGATTTCAAAATACTTATATTTGCCTGTTTATTGGTGAGTAATATTTCAAACATAATAGCACTTTTTTGTCAACAAAGGAGAAACATTAAGTGACAGAAGTTTTTGAAAACTATCAACAGTACGGTGACACGTATTAGAATGCCTACGAATTTCCAGAAACCTACTTCCCGTTATTGGAGTCGATTAATCGTGGATCCATTTAAATGACCACGGGGTTATTTTCGCCGCATAAATAGCGGCATAACCTATACACATATACGTAGAATAACCTTAAAAAATGCTTACATCAAACAAACTTTGTGAAATTCATTTTACTATGTATGTTCGTTAGAATCGATTTTAAGAAAAGGGCATTATATATACGTAGATAAATTAAAACGCTCTGAAACACCATACCGGCAAATAAAAAGAATATCTTATACTTTCACACTGTCATAATAATTTATTTGTCATCAAATGAAATCCTGTGTCAAACATTCTAATAAGTTGACGTGTATTTATCACGCGAGTCAGTGACAAGTGATATCACTAAAGTATAATTTTTTCTAGGCATTTTTGCCAAATAATTTAGCAAACAATGTAAATGAAGGTGCAGAATCACTTACTCAACAGAATATTGACATGACGCTTGGTAAGTTATGATCCTATAAAACAGGTGAAATATAGATCATACTGTTTCTAAACTTAATAGTTTTTATTCATATACCTATTATTTCAGCATCAAATGAATTGGTATTTATAAATTTTTATGCACAATGGTGCCGTTTTAGTAACTTGTTAGCACCTATTTTTGAAGAAGCTGCAACTAAAGTAAGAAATGCATTTCCTGAACCGGGAAAAGTGGTAATGGCAAAAGTGGATTGTGACAAGGAATGTGAGTAAATTGTAGAAAAAGATATAATCTATACTAGTTTTACCAAAGCATGAATATCAGTCTGATCCATACAAATTGTTAAATAGAACATTATCTTTCAGCCTCCATTGCTTCAAGGTTTCACATTACTAAATATCCAACATTGAAAGTCATAAGAAACGGTCAACCAACAAAAAGGGAATATAGAGGTCAAAGATCTGTAGAAGCTTTTGAAGAATTTATAAAGAAACAACTCGAAGATCCGATTAATGAATTTGATGATTTGAAGGATTTAAATAATTTAGATGATAAGAAACGAATGATTATTGGATACTTTGATAGGAAAGATGTTCCTGAATATGAAATGTTTAGGAGGGTTGCTACTAACCTTAAGGATGATTGCCAATTCCATGTCGGCTTTGGGTAAGCATTATTGTATATTTATTTAAACTGTGTACAATAATTAACATAGTCACGTAAGGACCATTGGTATTTTGTTTTTGACAAATTTCATTTCACGCTTCTATGAAATGTGTGTAATTATGTAATTTTCCTCTAACAAGCACTTGCTCAGCTCAAAACTGTGAAATTGGAGAGCATTTTCACTTACTGTAAGTAAAAAATCGGGCACGGTATAGGTGACATTTGTTTTTTTGCAAATTAATTTAAACTTTCGTTATTTTTCATTTGCATTAAAACTATCTGTGCATTGTTCACATACAAATGTTTAACAGGCTTCTTAAAAACTATTGTTTGAAATCTTATGTGGTTTAAATGTAAAAATTATCACTAAAATGCGACAACAGTTTTTAACTGTTTGGCAATTGAAATAGGAATTCAAGCAGAGCTATGCATCCCCCAGAAGAACCTATTATTGTCTTCCGTTCAGATAAAGCACTTTCTAATGACGAGGACGAGACATACCATGGTAGTTTAAAAAATTTTGATGAATTAAATGTTTGGGCACAAGAGAAATGTGTTCCTCTGGTCAGGGAGATCACGTTTGGAAATGCAGAGGAATTAACAGAGGAAGGTTTACCCTTTCTCATACTCTTTCATGCACCTGATGATATCGAGAGTGTTAAAATGTACAAAGATGTAGTCGCGAAAACATTAATCGATGAGAAACGTAAGTGTAATATTTACTGTTTTTTCAAACATTCCTCTATCATAAGAGTTCTAAATAATGAAATGTGTTTTATTTCAGAGAACGTCAATTTCTTAACTGCAAATGGTTTAAAGTTTGCTCATCCTCTTCATCATTTGGGGAAAACTCCAGCAGATTTGCCTTTAATCGCGATAGATAGCTTTAGACACATGTACCTGTTTCCAAACTTCCATGACATTCACGTAGAAGGGAAACTAAAGGGTTTTCTACAAGATTTGTATTCAGGAAACTTGCATCGCGAGTTTCATTATGGGCCAAGTCATAATACCAACGAAGTACCACAAATTGTCGAACAGATTAAAGTACCGACAACGCCGCCAGAATCCTCATTCAAAAAACTAGCGCCCAGTAAAAACAGGTATACATTACTCAGGGACGAATTATAATGATATAGTGATACAATATCCAGATATTAAGATTTTTACAATTTTGGTTAATCAATGTGTTAGTTACTTTACTTGATGAAATCCAAATTTATTGTATTATTAAATTGAAGTTCTAATCGAGTCACACTTGCGTGTAAAGTATCCTTATCGTTTACACAGTATTCTTGTACAATTAAACGATTATTTAATGTATTTTAAAAGGGAAAAAAAATTTCTGTGGTCAATTTCATGTTAACAACTCCGGAGAAAGTATGCATAATTGTCTCTACCAAATGTTATATACATATTATCTAAACTCTAACCTGTAAAGAATTGATTACTAACGAACACGCATAATCAAAACTGTCATAGAGGTATCGTGATTTCAAATAGTAAATTTTTATCCTATTTTTCCATCACACGTGCTTTTTATATCAACTTTCCTTTCTTATTGAACGTAAAGAACGGTAACAATTCTTAACACGGAATCATTATTGAATGCTAGAGGTCGTTGTATCTCCCTGTGTCAATATTCGTGGTGATTAATTCGTAGCACTTAACTTGTAACGCGTCATAATTATAGAATACTGTTATGGAAAAGTGAATACAACAAATGGGAATTGCTCATCCATAGGCGAGGCATTGTAATATATCGTTCCATATAAACAAACAATTTTAAGTTTTACACTACCAAATGTTCTGCTAATCGATGACTGCGTTAACGGCCTTTGGTCCCACGTCGTTCTATGCCTCTCGATTTAATGAGAATTTAGTAACCCCAAGTTACTCATAATGCGGTAGTTACTTGTTTTAAAGGTTTTTTTTTTTTCTGGCACAAAACATGAAATCACGCGGTACGCGGTAACATAATGCTTAAGAGATGAACGAACGTCGACGAGTAATAGATTCCGCGAATAATCGACGAGCCGTTGGTTCGACCATGTTCGATTTTTGATAATCCCCAAGCGCATGAGTGAGTGAGGACTTTAGGTCGATTGTTTTGTTTAGAGTAATCGCTTCTTGGGCAAAGTATTTTAGAATCCACGCATCGGTGAATTTCAAATGTTTAAAATACTTGAATAAGAATAAGATTAACGATAGTAACTGTATTCATTTCGTACGATATAGCACTAAGATACTCCTAAGAAGCTAATTAAAGCAAATTTGTATGGATGAAGGTATTAATTTTTCTGTTAATAAAGAATTTCTAAGTCAGATATGTACGATGCTTTTACATTAAGGGAATTATGTCACTATAGGAGATCGAAGAAATTTAACTTTTTTCAAATTCGTTTTCCATAAGTAAAAATTTTCGAGAATATTTCATGTGAAAACTTAAATATAAATAATAGTAAATCTGTTTGAGAGACATGCCCGACCTAGGGAACCTGCAGTAAAGGCAAGAAATCACTACTGCTTGAGGATTTTAACCTTCAATGAGCACTATGCGTATTGTATAGAGTACAACAAATGTAATTACAATATATTCTAGTAAAAATGGCCGGTTGAAAGATATGCAGCGCCTTAGACAACACCGATCAAATGACGCTCATCTCATACTTACAATAAAATTTGTATTCTTTAGGATTACTATTACTTATTAATACCTATGCGTTAATGCTTTTTATGTACATTTGAAAAATAATTACAAACTATTTAACTATAGTATCATATGAATATACGCGTCATAATTTATAAAATGTAATTCACGGAGTTTCCAGTGCTTTTAATCATTTGTGAGAAATAGAGCCAACATTATGACTAAGTTTTAACCAAAGAAACGATTCGATTTATCGAATTCTTAGAGCATAGATCGGTATGAGTTTTATATCACGGAATACGATCGATATTGTTTCATCGCGTGGAACATGAAATTTAATTAATCCTAATAAGGTAGAAAACGTAACATATACGTTGACGATTTCGAATAAAAATGTAAGATCTGTTATAATTCTACTCTCAGAAACTTATGCTGTCGATTTTTTCCAAGAATACAATATATTTCGATGCATTTATAATAACTATAAACATTTAAATAAAATTGTATTTAACATAATATTATTATTATGTCGTTAATCCATCCAATCATTTTTGTCATGGTTGCTCTTAAATAAATTTATATTTATTTTAATTTTGAAAAAAAATCGTTCCATACTATCTACACTGTGGGTTGTAAAACACGTATGAATTTAAGTAGCTCGGATATTTGATTGAATTTTAGAAAATTCGATTCGTTCAAATTTTTGAACAACTTGATTGCTTATACAAAATCTGAGAATGATTAGATATAATGTTAATACGGATTACCATCGATATCTTACCAATTTCTCCTACAACTAACAAAATGAAGGGAGAGCGGACCACGAAAAATGTCCATTATAAAATGGCTGTATTTAGGGGTAACTCGATACATTTATTACATTCCAGTAGTACACGCCATCACCGTTTTATCTTGTATTTTAATCTTACAGTACATAGCATTACACGTAACATGGTTTCATATAGCTAACACCATACATACTGCACTCTCGCCACAGTCTCCAGCACTTCCGTTTTTTGTTTTTTTTTTTTTTTTTTTTCCCACCTTACGACGAAACGTGAGTGGAGCAAATCTGAGTAAGAACCTTCGATCGCAGGTACCGCAGTTAAAGAACAAAATATCCCATCTAAGGTACAAAGGAACGTTTCAATAAATGGTCATAAGAGTAGATCGACAGAAATGTTAAGGAACGTGTTAGTACATTTTACGATCACCGACCGAAATCGGTTTCTCTTTTCTCACCTTCCGTGTACCGATCGCTTTCGAGCAAATACAAAGAAACGAGAAACGAAACTAACGAGTTTTGCTTTCTGTCGTATCGTACCGATAGCCAATTTCACCGTCGAATCGCTAAACGTAATTTAAACAACGTATCATCGAAACGTAAACATCGTATGCAATTTGCGCGGATCGGGTGTATTTTCATTTGTAACGAGCGTCGGTGAACAAAAAAAGAAAATTCAACGATAACATCCTCGTCGATGAACAATTTCGCAGAAATGGTAAACAGTGGCTATCGACAATTTTTTAACAATTCCTCGTACAGAAGTACGCGTTTCTCTCCTACTTTTTTCCCCAAAATTTACAGCAGAAAAATCGTAACGAACGCCGCGTCGAAACACACTTGGTCGATCCAAGGTTTCCGCAGCAGCATTGTACAATTCAATTAGTATACGGCTACAGTACGTCACTTACCAAGGTAAATCGTAAGAACGACGAAGAAAGAATCGGGGCGAACTTAACGTTTATTAAAGATAAATATACGTATTTGCATCTAGAATGGATCTCGCCTGTTTGTCGCTTGAGAGCACGTTTCGTCATAACACAATAATAACTGTTTAGATATATACTCTAGAAAAATAACATTATAAACATTCCTCACCGGATGGGTCAATTAGACGTTACAAACGTTACTATAACTTTTTTTTTTTTCTCTCTCTCAAGTAAAAATATAAATATTCTCGTTCACAGTGCGATATCTCTGGTGTAACCTCGCTTGACTTAGTGTTTACGCTATTATTCATTTGTTTTATTTTTTTTCTTCTATTACGCTTCATAGATAATTTTCATCCTTATAACATCTTAACGCGCTTTAGTCTCGCCTCCGCGCCGTATCCATTAGAATTATTTGCACTCCGCGAAAAAACCAAAGACCTATCGAACGGGTCTCCCTTTCAGGTTGCTGTATCGGATATACACGCGTATACACGCGATTTACTAACAACGACTTGTACTCGCGATCGTATAATAAAGTAATGAAAGACGTTTTCTTATTATAATAATTACTCTTTGACCATCGTTCTGTTTCGGTCGCAGTTGTTAACGATATATTGTATTGCCTACTTGTGATGCCACTACGTTAGACCGCTTCACATTAGGCAAACCGAGGCAAAATTTTAGACAGCGATAGCGAGCGTAAGAGGGAAGCAGCCATGTTTATAAATCGCGAAACGTGTACACGAAAAATAATCTTTTACGCGTTTCCGTCAATTTGATTACTGCTGTTTTGCCCTTTAATTTCACCGGTTTCGCCGTGCCGTCTAGACCAACGATTATCAACGCCGTACAAAATAATAACAAAAAGCTGAATCCTCCGGAGCGTACCTGCGGAAAGTACCATCAAAACAACAATACCGTAAGTAGAAAATATGATATCGTTTGGAATAAATGCGATCGGTGTTGATATGTTACGAGAATGCTTGCCTGGATCGCAGGTAAAATGCAAAAGAAAATCTCTAGCAAAAATTTCATTATTACTTTTTCGTTTCGTTGAATATTTTTAGCCCAGTTATCACCGCGTGTGGTAATTATAGTACGGCAATAGTATCTCTTACGTTATTGTACACTTTTTATTTTCGCTATACGTTTCGAATAATCGCGTGCTATTATTTTTACCGACCAGCGGCGAGGAGAACTCAGAAGATGGACGAGCGCCAAAAAAAAAAAAGATTGAGTAAGACTGGTCTAGACGACTGCGCCCGACGAATACCGAACCCAGGAAAAGCGCAACGTGACCGTGCAATTTCAGATCCGCTCGACCAGGAAGCTTTCCCTCCGATCAACAAATCGTCGATGTATCCGATCGTTCGCAAGCAATTCGCGCCATCTGCTCTCGTTTTATCCACCGGACTCGTCTCTCAACCTCTCGTTGTTACATTCTGTGACCATTCCCGATCTCAATGTGAAGCGCGGATACATTTTTTTTTTTTTTATGTTTTTTTTTTTACGCCAGCCAACGGATGCGAAACGTAGATACGTTTGATTACACTAACGAATAACCGAAACGAGAGAGCGTCCCGTTTTCGGAAGTCTGTTCGCCTACCGACGTACGGGACGCCCCCGCGATTAGAACAACGTAGTTACACTTATTTAACGATTACAATTATTATACATCTAAGTTAATCCAAGTTTCCCCTTCCGTATCTAGCGACGTGGTTATTAATTATTTGATTACCATCTTAATCATCCAACACGCTCGATAGCGACTATATAGTTTTCGGTTCCCCTGTTCTTCTATTTTGCTCTCACGCGATCCTCTCGATCGTTCTTGGCGTGACTCCGGCCTCGCGATCGTTCTTACAAAGCCACGAGCAAAGCGTATCGTCGAGTACGACTACGGACACGGGTTTGAAAATATTCTGCGATATGAGTAGTCGATTCGCTCGCGGATTGTCTGCGTTCCGTGACGCAAGCTAAATATTGACGGTTCGAATCGCGGAAACAAGCGCGCGTCCACCGCCTCCGATCGTCTCGCTTCGTTTATCCCATCGTCGTACCGAAAGTGATCGACGCGAACGGAACGAACGGAGACACTCGCGGCTCGTCTGAAAAAATAAACGCGGAAACAAAAATACATCCGAATCTGCTGCGTCCACGTCGAGCGCGCCGCGGCGGTCTCCGTGCGTTTTTCTTCGCCGTCGCTGTTCCCGATCCACGGATCCGCGAATCGATCCGTTTCCGACGCACACCGGGTATCAAAAGACTTACGGAATTATCGACTCTTGAGCAACTCTATTCGGGGGGGGAAACAATAATGCGCGCAGAACAAGCGATACGTTCGCGGCGAACACGCCTCGAAACTAAATCCTTATAGTCGTCCTCGAGCATCGAACAGCGCGGATCGAAAGGAAGACTTGCGTACGCTTCTTAAAGGACGTGATCAATTCAATGGCTCCGTCGTCTGATAGGTACGTGTAACGACTACAATGAAATCTGCCAGCAGAGTAGGACATTAATTTACGATATCATAATTTGTACGCGCCCGTATACGATGACGTAAATATAATATAATGTAATATAATATAATATAATATATAGAATAGAATATAACGCGATGTCGTATGCATTTCAATGTATCGTAGTATCTGTGTTTGAAGAGTATTCTATAAAAATACTTTTCGGTAGGGTCGATCAACGACAACTCTTTGTCGGGCAGGGCTGTCCCTTCTCCCGCCGTTCCTCGTGACAAAAACTCTTTGTACCGCGATGCAATCTTTCGTTACCACGTTTCAGGGACAGCGCTGGGAGCCTCGGGGTTCGACTCTTCCAGACCTTTTGCACAATTTTCTTTCGACAATGTCTATTTCACCTCTGATCATCGCTCTTAAATATCGTCCATGAGGCTTCGGATTACGATTAGGGGTGCGCGAGGTCTCGAAAATATCGAGATCTCGACGTTCGAAACGAAACGAGTCCTCGATAGTATCTTGTCAATCGAGAAAATTCAAAGAGTTTAAATGAACGATAATCAGAATATAAGAAATAAATATCAGGTATGTAATTAACTATATAACATTTTATTTAGAATTTGCATTTAAAGGGATTTTTCTATATTTTGCTTGATAATAGCATAGGTTGAGCATATAATGGTTAATTTCAATCGATATTTTCGAGACCTCGCACACCCCTAATTATGATACATACTGCACGAATTTTATTTGGTGACAAGCAATATATGTAACGGGCCAAATAAGTTTGGATAGAGTGAAACAATTTAAGGTCTGAAAGGGTCAACCAAAGGGTAGTCCCTGTATTGAGAATCCAAGGAGAATGTCGCGCGAGCCCTCCACGGGGCAAGTATATGTACTCGTATAATTGATTCGAAAGACGTGCATCCCGCGATCGGAGTCCTCGTGGATCCAACGTGATCTATAACAATGAAAAAGGTACCTAATACAAGCGCGCGTGACGAGTGTGCGTTTAGTGTCGCATTGCGAACTGAAATGCATCCGGCGGACATTCGCAGACGTTGTTCTATTTGTGTCCGATTAATGAGTCGTTCGATACGTCGGTGGCACGAGGACTCCGACCCTGTTCACGATTTATTTGGGAAAGATATATATATATTTTTTTATATATATATATACAGGTATTGACGATATCTTGTACTTGTGTTCTAAACGTTTCTCGATAATCTTATCGATTAAGTTCTACCCTTTAATAACGATAAACGTCGAACCAAAGACTCATGGGGGTACAGTGAAATTTCGTGCACGTCGTAAATATCCAACTGAACCTTGCCTGTTCGTCGCAATCTTCCAATAAACGTTGTGGTTACAGTGTGGTGAAATGCAACGAACGAAAAGATTCGATCGTGAGTAGAAAAAAAGAAGAAACTGATCAGCAAAGAGGTGTTCCCAACGGAAAAGTGCGATAACTTGGACGAGGGAAAAAGCAGATGGACACAGACTACGTAGAAAGAAAGTTTACGGTATCTAAGCTAAACAGCACCTTTTCTCGTGACATCTTGCATCGTAAAATGTCTCGTTTCGTTATCTTCCTCTTATTCCTCGCCGACAGTCTTTCTACGATCTATCTTGTCGGACACACGCGCCAAAACGTAGGCCTTCTCCCGAGGTAAATCTCGATTAGATTCCAGTAATAAAATCGTTAAAGATATTGTCTTCGGGACGTTATACATTACTATTTTGCATCGATTTATCGAGCTCGTTTTATGTTTTTAGCTATCGAAGCGTTTTGTGTAATGAGTTTTGCTTGAACATTCGCGCGTTTCACCGATATCAATTTTTTATACGTTGCACAGCCCCGCGCCTTTTTCGAATTACATACGTTGCGCAACCGGTTTAGCGTCGCGCCAATGACGGACGGCCGTAAGTTCGTTCGTGTAATACTTTATCGCCGATCGAACGAAATTTACGTTCGACGAATAAGAATCGACGTTCAAACAAAGACGTTGCAAGAATACTATTTTTGTTTTAAGACCAGACTCCGAATCAGAGTCGTTCAGACGTCCTCGAGAGTCATCTTTGTAAAAATAAAATAAAATACGAGAGGTGTTTCTTTCAACGGAAGCATTGTTAAATTTCTCGAAAATATTAAAATTGCTTCGACTGTTTTTCTACTTTTAAATAATTTTTTATGGGAATCTATATTTGTTGTATTGTTTTAACGATTGCATGTTTCGCCGTGAGCCAGGGGCGCGAGGCAGCCGAAAAAGACGATCGCAATTGTTAGGTAAGTACGTCGTGTTTCCTGAGGTAACCTTCTCCCGATATTTCGATCGCGTTTCGAGGTTCGCCCGCGACGATCCCTCATTGTGTCTTACCTATCGTTCGAGCCGAACAGCGCAATGTATATGCGTGTTTCCTAAACTAAAAAACAGAATTATCATCTATCTCTACATGTACGTGTGTATCTGTGTGTACGTATGTGTGTATTTGCGTGTGAACGTGTGGATGTCTGTGAAATCACCGCTTCGTGTGACCGATATTACCAACGATAACAATAGTGATATTCGCGTGCCATCCGTCGACGCTCCTTATAAAGGACAATTCGAATTCTAACGCGCTTAAGAGCTCATCTTATTGTTTTTTTTTTATATCCCGTTTCCCCTTCCCTCTCGCCAGAATATTATACGCTATGCACACTCGCTTCTCTTCCGCGCTTCGACCAGCCAAACCAATTTTTTTTCTATCTCTCTCTCTCTCTTTCTCTCTCTCCCTTTCTCTCTTTCCCTTTCTCGCATTCTTTCACTCCTCCGTGTCTCTCATTCACTCTCACACTTTCGCTCTAGCGTTCTCTCTCTCCCTTTCTCTCTCTGACACTAATACTTGTTCTTGTTGTTGCATTATTTTTTTTTTTTTAAAACCATAAAAATATCAATGCCAGTATACCACCGACGTACGTCGCTAACGTGTATATGTATATATAATATATGTTCGTATGTATGTATGTATAAGTATATACTAAATATATATATATATATATATACACATGTGTATGTGTATATATATTTATATATATATGAATATCCATAATAACATTACTTCAAGTATTCTTTCGGTAGTAACACCATGTATAGTTATATATAATAGGTATGTGTATAATGCATTATTTATTTACGTGTACTTCCTCTATGCTCTAATTAACTACCATCTATCGCGACCTACGGCTGTGGCTTCTCTTATCTTAAGGACCTAAGGGGTGCACGACGTAGTACGGTTGGCTTGTGGGTCAGGATCGTATGTCGAGGTTCTTTTAGGTGGACGGTGTTCGGTATTTCGGGAGAGCTGAGACACAGGTGAGAATCTATGTTCGCGTCGGGACTGCATTAGGGGGCAAAATTAATTGCTCGTTCAAGGCCAATTTTCATTTCCAATTCACCCTGTTCGTGGAACGATCCCTGAGAAACGGGCCCTGAGCGGCCATTTAATTCGTTCTAGACTACAACGATAAGGGCGGGTTACGCAGTCGCGAGAGTTCGCGGCTCTTATATCGGATACAAAACGTTCGGGAACTAAAACTACCGGGGGGGGGGGGGGGGGGGGAAAAAGGTCAGCTACAACTGGTGTTGTACGTTTAAGGAAAAAACCGCTACTGTTACTTTGATTCTTGCTTTCCAGCGGCCGCGCTGGCATGCCGCCACAACATGCGTCTAAAAACTCTGCCACGAGTATATCATCGTTAGAACTAATCTACTTGCCAAACGACATTCATCTAAATTTGAAGACAGATCGTTATAGAGCTATCTCTCGCGTCGCTGTCCCGCGACCAGAATATGTTAATGAGACAATGTCGGGAAGTATTCGTCTCGCATCGAGACGTGAAACCCTACGAAACTGGAGGAACAATACCGATCGATCGACGGGAGTGAAAGAGGAACGACGAGCATAGTCTCGATCGTCTCACCGCGGATCGAGACACGCGAAAAAAACACTTCATCGATCACGCGACGTGTTTCTCGACTCTGTAACGCGAAAACGCTTGGGGCGTTTACGCGCCCGTGTGCTGTTTTCGCGATCCTAAAATAGAGATTTTAGGCCGTCGATGGCGATCCGCGTCCGGACGACGCGCAAATGACAAACCGGTGAGAGATGACGAAGGATTGGTTTAGTTCCTAACAGTATTAATAACGACGTTGTATAGCATTAATAGAGAGTATAGGTAGGTAAGTATGTAGGTAAACGCTAAACAAAGCTCAGTTGATTGTTTCGGGAGCGAGTACCTCACTCGTTATTTTTTCTTTTTTTTTTTTCACGTACAGTGTCGTTTCGCTAGCTTATACTTGTAAAATTAATTCGAAGGAGCGAGGTGTACATGCGTGTATGCGTGTGCAACTGCGGAAGTCGCTTTCTATCGCCTCTCGCGATCATCCGCCGCTTACGTGGGGACTTCCGGTCGAGTCGTCCGTCGCCCCACCACTCGAGACACGATTTACCCTCTTCCACTTACCCTTTTAGGGTCCAACGAATCTTCATTGCCGTATAGCTCTATGTCGAACCGCGACCATCGCTTTTAGGATCGAACGTTCGAAGGTCCAGCGACTTTTGTGCAATTTTATCGCGTCTCTCCGACCACGATTTCCTCGACGGTGTCTTGAACGGTGGGGAACGAACCGTCGATTCGCCTTCTAACTTCACGAAGGAACTCACGTTCTCGACTCTACCTTCGACGAAGACTTCCGGCAGCTTCGTAGCTTCGCATCCGATCCACCGCCACCGAACTAATTCTTCGACGTCAGGATTGTCACGAATTCTGTGAGAAAATTTTCGTATCGTTGTAGGAGGGAATATGCTCTCGTGCCGCGACGCGAGAAACTTATCTCAAATTTGCCTTTTCAAGGGCTCATGCTCTGTCAGAAATCATTAAACGATCGAAGTTAATTGGAGGAACATTTAAGTGTCACGACTGTGAAATTTACGATACGGACGACATTTTTGCACCCTTCTTTCGTAATCTAAAAACTAGTTGTGTTACGTAAACAATCAAAACATTCACATTGAACATCCGACGAAAGAAATATTTTTCGTACATGATCCTCCACCGCAAAGTGTGTTTTTCTTTTCGAAAAGTCTTCGTAGGAACTGCTGCGAATTAATCAGTTTTGCATATTTCTAAGTTAAAAAAAATATAATTAGTAGTACAAGTTAGTGGTTATCAATTGTTACTCCTACCGATTCTCATAATTATTATATGAATGCGAACCTACGTACGTGCGTATAAATACTTTCACCGTTAAATAAACAATTTTCGCTCAAGCATTACTACAAACGTGCAATAAAATTTTTATCACGAAACGATGAATTTTTCAACTCGGATTTCATTTTCATCGCAACGGTTTATGAAAATATTTAATTTGGAATGCAAAATCCATTACCAAAACACGTCCTTTCCCAGCATGCTTAAAACGTTAATCACTGTATACGTTACATCTACTAACAATTGTTCGAGGATTACCTTCATAATTCACCATTCCATCACCATCCAGATCCGCTTCCTTGATCATGTCGTCGACTTCTTCCTCCGACAATTTCTCACCGAGGTTCGTCATCACGTGTCGCAGCTCTTTCGAAGAGATCAGGCCGTCGTTGTTCTTGTCGAACACTCTGAGAACCACGAGTGTCCATAAATTCGATGGCCAACGTTACAAACGGAGGGGAAAAAATGAAAGGTGTAAAAGGGCGTACCGGAATGCTTCGCGTAACTCGTCCTCTCCGTCTGCGCCTTTCATCTTCTTCGACATCATTTGCAGGAACTCGTTGAACTCGATGGTACCGTTGCCATTCTGATCCACCTCGTTCACCATGTCTCGTAATTCCGTCTCTGTAACGGGAAATTATTAGTCACGAGCTCCGGTAAGGAACGAGCGTACTGCTCGTTGTAGACACGAGAATTAAGAATCGCCGGTTCAAACAACGTGTCATTTTGCTCGTGTACCCCTTCTAATTTCCGCGTGTAACGCGCGTACACTCGTCGTCGTTTCACGAAAGACATTTAATTTCCCTGTACACCCCCGCCCCCGGGGGTCCGGGATGGAAAGACCCGTCGTGTAGTTAATTACGAGCGTTTATACGCGCGCCTAACCATCACAGTTTCTAGCGCGGAATCGCTCCCGAGTTAATATTCCCTGGGCTCTTGTCACAGCCTACTTTCGTAGATTCCGCCGTTTAACTCTCGCCTGGTCGCAAAACCTTCGAATCCCCATCTGGAATATTAATTTAGCAAGAAGCGCGAGCCCGAAGTTTGCGTTTCGGTTTGAACTTCTTACGAGACGTCCCGATCGCGTGGACGCCTGAGAACCGAGGTGCCATTTAATTCTGGTTAAATTTTAATTGACCGTTGAACGTCGCCTGTCTGAACGGGATTTTGTGAAACAGATGTTTAGGGATCTTTAAATAATTAATCTACAGAAATAGGCGAGATTCTGATAACTCTGATAACTGGTGAGGACAACTTCGCGAACAATATTGAGGGAGAAAGCAGCGAACATTAGCGAGGAACTACTGTATATGGATAGATCCAGGCAATCAAACCGTGGTTCACTTAGTATACGAGTAATATTATATGTAAATTATTTTCATATGTATGTATCTGGCAATGTATTAAGGAAGTATTCGTTTGTTTCGGGCGAAGTCGATATTGATAAAGTTTGGGAACTCGATATTCATTGGTTTTCGGAACACTTCTGTATGCAAAGAAGGCATTGTATATTGTCAATGTTCTGGCCAAATTCTGATGGCTCTCTTTGGTAGACAAAGTCTACACGAATTATCGTGGATCTCTTTTTTGAAATAATAATCCCGGATGAAACTGGTCAAGGTTTCTATCATCGGTATCAAGTTTAATTCGAAGTTCAAAGATGCACGTATATACGGTTGGCTACAATGACAATCTACGAACAGCTGCTAATGGTTCTCACTCACAAATCTGTAAGTCGATACGTCATTAAGTAGAGTTTCTCATACTGAGTGAGAACCATCATCGCGCGCACGCAGTTCCACAGACGGATCTGTAAACGTTAATAACTTTTTAACGAAGCCTACACCGACAAATTGGTATTCTTGATTTCCGTCTTGTTTTGGCCTCCAGAATCTCCCATTAAAATTCCCCCCTCCAAACATCCTGTATAAACTGACGGTAGAATTTCACGAGGGATTCTTTGCTATCGGTAACTAATGGACAATACAGTGGTCGGAATAAAGGTTTAGATAACCGTTATACTTTTTGGCTGCACGTGGGCAGCTTTCGTCAGCTCGTGGCTACCGGCCAGATTGTGTCTACCTTGGTACACGCGGACAACACGCGGCCGATATCACGTTCCGCGTATCCCCGTTTCGCAAATGATTTAAGGTGCCACTTACCCGACGGCCTCTGTCCCAAAGATCGCATAACGACGCCGAGTTCCGCCATCGTGATGGTACCGTCTTCGTCCTTGTCGAAGAGCATGAACGCCTCCTTGAATTCTGCAACGACAAATCGCACGCTGTTCTATATCATCGATTTATTAAGCGTCGGTTCGATCAACGTCTGACGCTCTCCTTTTATAGTCACGCTCGCAAGTATACCGTTCAAGTACTGGCTTCGACGCGCCGGACTTTGTTCGGTAAATTGAAATTGATTGAAATAAATCGCACGCGATATCCCGAACGACTCTTTTCAGAATGAAACGCGCGTATCGATTCTCGCCAGGGTGCCTCGGAAAATAATGCACGCGCTTCGCGACTATAATTTATTAAGCGACAACCTTCAAGGCAACGTTTGAACCAGGCCCGCTGAGCCAATCGTGAAAATAATAACGATTTTCGTGGCATTAGGTGCTGTTCAAAATATATTTTTCTTCGATTTGACTAACCTTATACTTTACATTCGTTTGTATTATATTACCGATATACGAGGCGTTTCGCGTAGTTAAAAAAATGTTAGGCAAATTTAAAGCGGAGGCGTTTCGATGGTTCCAAGGTCGTCTTTACTGTTCTTCTATAAAACTGTACAGTTTTTATGCGCCATCCTCTACAAAAAAAGTATTAGAGGTACTCAGGACGAGAATTAGTTACTTCGGTAGATATTTTAACTTCATTCCTCTCAGCTTACGTTCCATAAAAGTTTCAAACGTTCCATACAAGCTGTTATATTAAAATCGATTAGAAATTATATAGCGGAGCATCCAAGACGCGCCAATATTTTCTGAGACACTCCGATCACCTGGCACGCGAGAGTAACTCGACTTTTTCGATAAAATGACGGCAGAATTCCAGAGATCGCCACAGCGAACCGTAAATAACAACGAAGGTAAAAACTCCAGCGAAAATTTGGCAATAGAACGATATATAACGAACAGGGGCTCTGTCACGGCGTCGCATTGTTGAGAATTCGCGGATTTAGATGTCTATTAATCATGAGGGGCTCGTGCGTTTGTACGTGTTCATGTTCCGTCACGCGTTACCAGTCGTACAAAACCAGCCGAGATCGCGCGAATCTCGGGCAACTAGCCAGCCGCGGCGGAATCGCGAGGGATGCGACGTTATAAATTTTCGAAACGTCCGACGAGCGTCGTCGGTAAAAACATGCGTACGACCAGCGAGTCTTGGAAAAGTTCACGAGATCGCGTGTACGTTACAGAGAATTCCTTTCTCTTGATAAATTCGTCCGTAAAGCTATCAACGCCGCCCAATGAAACAGACATCGCTCGTAGACCATCAGAAATGGGCGATGCAATATTTAATCTTCTCAGTCTCGTAACCAGAAAGAAACGAATCTGGTATACACACGATATTCAACCCTTTCACAGCTAAACTTAAGTCTGAAACTTAAATCGAAAACGGTCAAGGTTAATTTTTTGGTATACGTATTTGTTGACGCTCGAAAAGTACGTAAAAATTTTTTCAAAGCAGAATATTCATAATCGGTCGTTCCGTGTGTTCTCAAACGTCATCTAATGGTTCCAGCAATTCTAAAAATTCCAAACGAAAAATGAAAATAGATTCTTAACAAGAACGAGACTGTTGCTAAAATAAAAATGGTAACTTCGAGGTGGAACGATCGATTTTCGAATGTTTTGAAATAAACGAGAAGACGCTCGTTGCCTCGACGGGTTCTGTTCCCCGTGTTGCCGCGCCGGAACTATTTTAGCGAGCGGTCGGAATTAATTCCGTCTCGGAACGAATCTAAATTTTCGTCGAGAGAAAGAGGAGGGCGCAAAGGGCGCCCCGCGATCGTTGCATTTGACAAGCTGATGGAATTCGCGAATCTCGGTTTAATTACAGAGGAAGCAATCTCGCCGTTAGAGAGACGATAAATCGGTCGGGAAAACAAATCTAGCGATCCGCGGGTAACCCGACGGATTCTACGATCCAAGACTCGCGGCTGACGGACGTGCGTTTCCAGACGGCGCCGTTTGATCTTATCGTTCGCCGCCACCGATCGGTCCGCGTAAACACCCGGTCGATCCATTAATGTGCATAAACGAGCGGGCAATTTCTCTTTCGGTGGTTCCCCGGTGGGCGTAATCGGCGATCTCTGGTCGCGTGCCATCGCGAAAACGCGCGTACCGGCCGTTTAAAAAGCTTTTAGACGTTTAGGAACCGTCCGCGGACGCGGGGCCAACGATCGTGTTGACGCGAACCCAAAACGTGATGTTTTATGCAACCTGCTTCGAGCGCGTATAACGGGGAAACGTCATTACGTAAAGCCACTCTCGCATATTGGACGACCTTTCGTGGTTCTCCACGTGGCTATTGATCATTCGAATCTGACGATTCTTTCCCTTTATAGAGGCGAGTCGTTCGCGCTTTCCGGCCGATCGACTACACCGACAAGGGGTCTCTAACAGATATTACTGCCGATTCGAACGCGAGCTTTCGGGTGTATCCTCGCGGAGAAGTTGGTCCAACGTTTGGCAACCGGTGCGGCCAGAGGTGTCCAAGTACTTGAAAATACAAGTCAAGCCTAGCTTGGATCGTTTAAATCGATTCGAGTGTTTGATTGTTCGAGCAATCTTGGCTATACAAGCAAACTTTCGAATAATAAAGTTCGGTTAGGTAAGATTTGGATAGGCATAGTGGTAATTCCAGAAATTAAAAAAAAATATCTATTCGTTTAATCGAGGGTGGTTTGATATTTGAGTAGCTTTTTTTTTATAGCTTGCATAAGGAAAATAAAGGATAGAAGCTTATAACTCTTATACTTAACGTATAAGTTTTTAACTTGTTACATTACTGTCGTCATAAATTCTAAACTATTTAAACTATTTACTGGAAAAATTTACATAATATTCTATAAAAAAACAGAAGGTGTCTCTTGACAGCCTTGAACGATTCCTCAGCAATACAATGAAAGAATGCATGGACACCAACGATACCTTTACAAAATTGTAAAAAGTGTAACAGTTTACGAGAATAAGTAACACCGATTCTAGAATCTGGAACAAACTGTAGCTTCTCAAGCGTAGACATAATAAATTGATACAGGAACAAGTCGAATCTCGCGGTGGATAATTGCTTTTTGATGTAACTTCTCGTTTCGATACATTATGCATTTGTTTTTTCTAAATAGAAGCACGTTTTCTTTTACGCAAATCGATCCTTTCCGTCAATCTTTGCATTAAAATAACATAAATTTTCATGTTAAACTTATATTCATCATACTAGAATGTAAACCAGCGACGTTCGAGATTATTCCGAGGTAAAAAATGCGACTCGTAAACGTGTTTATTCAGTTCACGATAGATTTGCATCTCGAGTGCGGTTGCTTTTCAGATGTTGCTTGATAAGCGTGTCAGATCGAATCAGTTTGAAATATATCGTAATAAGTCCTACCGGTAATGAGGTCCTCGATACGTTCGGTGCATTTGTACGTTCGTTCGAGAGCATCCATTACGCTGAAATTTTAATTGAAAAGTACCAATTTCGGAAACGACGATCGACGAATAAAGTCAGCATTCTTTCAGGCGCGTCGCTTTTCTGGGAAAGGGTCGAGCAACGAAATCAGACATGAAAAGGTAGCGTCGAAAAGGACGAACGTTAAAGAAAGGATTGCCGGATGATCGATCAAAGCGTCAACGAGGTGAATCAACCGTGAAAAAAAAAGACGTCAAAGAGCCCAGCGGTTGCCTCTGTAAAGGGAACTAGCTTTCGTGCGATGTTCAGTGCAATTAGAAATGTTTACGGCATTGCGGTGAAAATCGTGAACAAGTTCTCTGGCTCTAATTTGCGTAACGACGTACGTCGAGCACCACGACCACGGGCCAACGTGTCGCGCGTACGGACACCCGTGTTTGCCATAGTTTGCGAGCGTTTGCGAGCGTTTGCTCATCGGCGGGAACGCGATAAAGTCCGTTCGAGGTTTCACTCGTTAGCGTTTTCTCGCAGTCGTTTGAAACCCGAAGATGCTCGTTTCGTTTCCTTTCCCCCAAAACAATTAACCTCCAGGAACGTTTCGATAGACCGTCCACGAACAAAATGGAGTCGTGTCGATAGTGAACAGCCGTCGAGGGACAAAACTTACCAGCCACTTGATCCTCCGTGAGTCCATACTCAGACTGAAAAAAAAAACAGAGAAAACACACGAGATGAGTTAAATTGCAAGACCGTCGAAACGCCGCGTGATTTAATTAAATCGTTATCGCGCTTCAAACGTCGCGGTAACGTCCCATCGAGACTTAATATGCACCAGCGGCTAACGCTGGCCTCGCATCGCGAGCTGTTTGCAGAACGGTGCCAATTTCGGGCCGAAATCTCATTAATTTGATCAAGTTAACAGTGGATTTTCGCCCCGATAATTACCGGTGCTGGTCGATTAATTTCCTTTTTTTCTCGAACCAACGTGCTCGTCGAAACGGGGAATCCCGGTCGAACGAAATGGGTTTTGGCGCGTGGAATTCAAGGAACGCGTGCCACGTCGCCGGTGAATTAAATAACACGACTCGCCCCGGTGCGTTTCGACGAGCATTTAATCAAACAAACGCGCGCACGTATAAACGCGGAAAATTCGCGCGATTCACGGCAACGGTCTTAACTTGTGAGTTGTTCGACCCGAAATACCAACGGCTTATCCGTATCCTACACATGGCCGTGCTCGACATTGTTAAATCAGCATTAATAGACGAAGGATTAAGGAACATATGCCGTTAATGGGATTACAGGAACATCGACCTATCAGCAGCCCCGCGGATCGTTGTTCACGCGCACACAAACGACCGAACGCGTTTGTTAACGTAAGGGTTTTAGCCAAGAAGATCGTTGGCGTGAAAGGTCTCTGACAGAGAGTAAGTGATCTTTAAATTACATGTAATCGATAGTGCTTCGAATACATGCTTTGTCTGTTTCAAAAAATCTGGCAACGAAATAAAATATCCTCGTCAATTTTTGGTACAAAGTTTAGTCGAAATAATAATTCGTTTATAGAAGTTATCAAATTAGTTGAAACTAATTGCTTTTTAGGCTAATTTTGCATACTGGGTACAATCTCCACTGTTAAGGATTGTATTTTCGATTAATTTTTCGAGCACTACAGATTAGGGTTTTTAATGTTAAAATACATTTTCCTCCGAGTTTATGCTTCGGTAATGAACACACACTTTTGTCAGTATTCAAAGGAACCCTGTGAATTCTGTTGTGGTTAAATATTTTGGTCTTTGATTTACGGTCATTCGTCGTCAGAAAAATTCTAAACTCTAATTACGACGAACCTTGAACTCTCTTAACCCAACGTGTCACCTTGTTTATAGTTATCTTCCAGCCAATACTTCGAATACGAAGAAGAGACCGGATGGCGATTATTAATATTGCCGTGTTGCAATCTTAGTCGCAGGAAGAAACATCGAACGTCTAACTGTCGTGTGGGTAGCCAACGATGAAAATTCGAGACGGTGACCGTCTAGTGGTAAACATAACCGCCTAACGAAGTCCTCCGAGTAACCAATCCCCAGGCGTTGTCGTTAATGCGACCGTTGTAGAAATAGTTTCCTAGAAGCGCGCACTAATGAAGCTCACCATAAGCAGGCCGGGTTAGTTAAGTTTGGTCGTGACTCAGATATCGAGTGATCTACAGCTACGAGCACATCGACGGTGTTGCAATTTGCACCGAAATAAACATTCCATTCGCAATATTGTACTGCATTCCCCGCGACAAAAGCAACCGGTAATTCGCGAAGAAAAATCAACGCCGATTTAAAACACCCATCACTGATCGGTTCGATGAAGCTTGGTCTACTTTGTCTGAACTTTAACTCAAATTAACCCTACGAAAGACAAAATTAGAAACATTATTCTTTCAAGTACACACAGTAGAAACGACGTATTAGTCGAGAAGACGTTCTTCAAAAATCAATTTTGTATTAAAAGTGATATTAGTAATTCTTGATAAAATATAAGAAATTTAAATACCGAGAGTTGAAGTTCCATTCAGAATAGTGAAGAATCAAAATATATTTTGCTACCACCGAAGATTCTTCTCATTAAATGAAAAGAAGAAAATTACAAACTATGTAGGAAGAACGTTGTGTCTAATATGGATCCGTGATGGGATGTAACGGCGCAAGGATCGATAAAACATAATGTATCATTTTTTATTTTTGGCGGAAGTAATGACCATGTGTCTATCTATAGATTAGTAATTTTATTAGGGCCAAATTCTCTAGCGACTGTATCTATAGGGAGAAGTTGCTCAGAACGATGTCCTTGATACCACGATTCAAGGTGATTCGAGTCAGCGACCCTACCCTAATTTGTACGATCATCAAATCAATTTTTACGTTAACGAACGTGTCACCTTGATAGAGGAATCTCTGTTCGTCTATTGGTTAAATGTCGCCTGTTCCGTGCTCCAGAAACGTTTAGAGACGAGTCAGTCCAGGCACGACTTTCACGGATACGCTCGTGGATAACTCCCGGATGTAATCGTAAGCACTGTGGGGAAGAGACACGAGTCTGTTGCAACTGTCTTAGTCGGAAGCTCTTGGTTCGATGCTTCGAAGCTCCTCGGAAGTAGATAGAGACGATATTCAACTGGGTCACGTCCTTTTCCAGCATTTCTGAGAGAGGCTCGTGTAAACTCACGAAAACTCAGGACGGGGGCTTTGCAAATGCACGTGTCTTTGCCGCATCTATATATTTATCCGGCCCCTTTGAAATCCGGTTCGCGAATTCAAAGCGAATTAATACAGAAGCAAAATAGACCAGGCGAAGGTTAACGATAAATCGCCGTAGACCCTTTGTCGATTAATCTGACAATATTTCTTCAGCATTTAATTAATTAAAATCTATATTTTAATCTTTTTTATTCGCACGAGATGTTCGTAGCGAATTTTGCGGTAAAAATATCAAAAGCTGAGAAAATTTCGGAATTCCTAATCGAGAAACAGTCTCAACAAAGTATCTCAAAATGGCGTCCTCAACAAGATATTCCAATTTCGTAAATTCGTAAATTTTCAGAGTCCTGTGCAACCGTCTGCTAAATTCTTTTTAAATCTCTTGTCCTTTTTGTAAAAGCTGCCTTACTCACGCTTTTTTGCCGGCTCTGACAGTCTATGGTGCTCGTGACCCTCCGCAGCTTCCCGTACGCGGACGTGTATTTCTTCTCCGTGTCCGACATGTCGCACTTCTCTCCACTAAATTGACGACACTCTTTTAAATTTACATTTGCAAGTCGTTCGGAGCCGCGGGACGACCTTTTGCCCGTTCCTTTCGATCCGCGAGAGGCTTTCCTCGCGCGCGAACTGCTCGGCCACGCGTCAAACGAACCAGCGCGACAACAGGACCGAACACACTAATAATATTTATGGACTGACGAACGTCATCGGTCGTCGGTGGCGGCGGACGGCTCGACGCGACGCGAGTTCATTCTTCGATTCTCCCCTCTCGAGCGCGTAAAGATCGGCGTGGGCGCATTCCGCGCGACGGCGATTTTTCGCGGCTGTCAACCTGGCGTTTGGGACGCACTGCGGTGGCAAATCATCCTCTGGTTGGCGAACACCACCGTTGGAAAGTCAAAGACCCCTCCTCGATCGCTGTCCACCGGTCTCCAACGAATGGAGAAACAGGTACTCGCGACTTCCCTCGTATTATTCGAGCGGAGATAAAAGCACGCGCGAACCTTTGGACAACCTTCGGCTGTTTTTAACTTGTCAGCGGTCCCCGACGATTGGCTGGCGCGATCTTCTCTTTATTTACTTCTTCGTCCGTCCTCTTCCCTCCAACCATTCTGCTTCTTTAATGGCAGTCTCTCGCGCCGATGGCTCGATGTCTGCCAAATGGCGAGCGTTACGGGATGATTTGTATTTGAAAACTCGCACCCAACACCTGATCGCAATCGTTTTCGAATAGACATCGTGACTATGCACAATCCCCACAATCTTCGAATATTTCGGGATTCGTTCGCGTGGAAATCTTCTTCTTGTAGCCAGAATTTAGTAAATTGTTGCAAACTTTTTTTTCTACCGTTCGATATTTATGGTATATATCGAATAATTCTGATAATCGTTTTTGCCCATTTTCTTTGAATCGATAAATCATCTCTCGGTATGCTTTTCAACGATGAGCGCCATGTCAATTGATTGGTTATTGCAGAGGAATTCGTTAACTCGTTTAGGTTTGTCTACTAATT
This sequence comes from Colletes gigas, assembly GCF_013123115.1. Lineage (NCBI taxonomy): Eukaryota > Metazoa > Arthropoda > Insecta > Hymenoptera > Colletidae > Colletes > Colletes gigas. The sequence continues at coordinate 203,049 of NW_025106680.1, forward strand.
GGTGAGAACTCGTATTTATAATTTCTTTCGCGGTATTTTTTACCTTAAGTTCGCACATTAACTGACCTAGTCTTTTTCTCAATATGATGCAGCAACCATTCGTTTAAAATTGCCCAAAAAGACACTGTGATTTTCAAGAGTGTATAATGTCAGGAATTAAAAAAACAGTTCGTCGAATATTTTGAACTATGTAGTTTATCAGTAAGAAATTCTAATAAATATTACAGTACGAAATGCTCGAATTACCCATAGTTAAATTTGTTTTTAAGTAGCACATATTTTAAACAATTGAAAGTTAGCTTTGTTTCTAAAAAATGACAGAACTTTACCCTCTTTCATTTTGTCAATATAATTACCATTTACCAAAAAATACTGGTTAATAATGACACGAACAGTCTATACACGCTCAATACGACTTAATTATTGTATTATTCTTCCTTTTTTGTTATCATTTATTATTTATTACAGAACTGAGAGTTCCATTAAATACGTTAGAAGTATTAGGGACTAACTACTTGCATATTAGTTTTTAAAAGTAAAGATTATGGACGATTTGTAGACTAGTATTTAATTAGATAATGTATAATAACTATTGTTTAATTACTATTTGTAATAAAGTACGGCGATAACTATGTCCGCAAAACCGTGGCTGTTCTCAGACCTGTGCTACCATCTAATGGAGAAAGACTGTCTAGATCGGACGCGTCTGATCACGAATGTCCGTTTCTACTGTGGCTCGCCTGGTCGGTATCAGAGTCAGGTCAACATAAAATTTAAAAAAAGACTATCGATAAGGGCGGCTTTTGGCCCTGAGTTTCTTTTGCGAAGTAACTTTTCTATATACAATAATATTACATTATACTTATAACAATTTTTGTTAGTTTTATTGACGTCATATTTTCTAAAACGATTATTTAATTATGTAATGCATCTTTAACTCTTCTTCTTCAAAGGTAATTAAAAAAGCTCTCACTGCTCACGCGTTTTTTCATTACAAAAATTAAGAGGTACAGTAGTTTATAATTTGTACGATACACTAGCTTCTAATTAAACGCAACGAACAACTAATTTTTTTAGCTATGTACGTGCGACTAGAACATCACGCGAAACTTGATCATTGTTTATTCTATCCCTATTATTGTTTATGCGAAATAACGATCGCATAGTGTTTCACACTTTAAAGATATCGCTACTGTCCGGGTTTAGGGGAACTCCCCCTATATTTAACGTAATTTAACGTAATAAATAACGCAATACAATTTTTATTTCCAATGTTTGGATACTTAGTGTGTAAGAAGAATCGTACTCACCAGATTGATAGTGACGGTGAGGTCATACTGATGTCTCTGGCCCTTCTTTTTGTTCTTCCCAGTCTTGATAGGAGCCGCCTTCGGCGTGACCTTCACCTGACCTTTCTGAGCGGTTGGTTTTTGAGCCTGTTTCCCCACGTTCTTCGTGCCAGGCGCGCCCTTCTGCCCGGAAGCTAGCGGCGCCTTTTGACCCCCGGGTCCCTTCTGGTTCACGTGGCTGACTCCGTCCGCTGGTTTGTTGCGAGCCTATCGTCGGAAATAAAAGACCATCGGTTAAGACCTTCCGGATAATCCATAACGACCGGAAGACACTCTCGCCGGAAAGCATCAACGGTTCGTTTCCACCGCGCGAACGAACCAACGAAATCCAGGGGATAATCGAGACGATCCGTGGCGCCGATAAAACGTTCCTTTTAATCGTACGGCGATCAAACGAACGACCATGAATAACCACGATGGCCGTGTGGCTTGGAGAACACCTTTTCCCCGTCGTCGGCAGCCTCGATCGACGGTTTAACGAGGTTTCGATTGCTCGATCAAATAATTTGCTCCTCGATTTTGCTTCTAATCGCTCGAACGTGCGAACGGGGTCTCCGATCGACCTCCGCACTGGACTGCAATCGAGCACAAAGCAACGCGCAAGTGTGACGAACCGTCAGAGAACCTTTTAATTTTGCAAGCTATTGGAAAAGGTTCATCCACAAATTGATACCTGTTCCAAGTTTACCATTCTGCGGCAACTGGAAGGATTTGCAAAATGGATCGTACAAAAGTTAATTCACACTCGGAAACTTTTCTTCTATCGCCTACTACTAAATACTCCAAGCAAACATATCTGTTTTTTATATTTTTTGTTTATATATTTTGTCTTATATAATCACTTTAAAACAATAATATTGTTGTGTTTTCTTAGATGATACATCCAAATTCTTCGCTGGATGTCCCATCAGAGGGGACAGCCGAGTGCAAAGGGTTAAAAGTCCTTTGTCTGCATAAATTGTTATTATTCTTTAATTTATACGCGACTCTTAACATACAATTTGTAACATCTTACTATGGAGCACATTGACCCATAATGTCAATGTAATATTGATCGTTAATAGTAGAAAATACATTATCGAAAATAAAAAAAAAACCACCACAATCGACCTCGCTCTCCTACGTTTACAGTGAAAGCATTCGCGATACAATTTGTTTGAAAATTCATTTCAGGAAACTCCACGTAACACGATAGATACAGGAAATAAAGCAATTAATTTCATCAACCCTTGGTCAACGTAATCTACGCACCCGACGATCTACATTCGAATTACTTTCCACGTGAAATCAGTCGGTAACGATTCGATTGCGAGAAGAAAGGCAGTACTGTGCTCGTAATCGTCCCAGTTCTCTGTCCGTAATTAGTCATTTCCCCGAGCGAGTCGGTCTGTCGGCGGCGAGGAGTTTTTAATCGAAAGAAAGGTTTTCCAATATGTTCCCTCGGTCGCAGCTGCACCGGCGATGACACGCGCCGTCCGCTAACGAGAAACGGAGTCCTGGTAAAAGAAACGAAGCTCCCCTCGACGAAGGACAACGCCCAACCTTCGACCCCTGCCCGGGTCGGCACACAAAAATTCGTTTTTCTCGTCGAGATAAAAATCTGAGGTCGCCGGTACGAACAATACCCTTAATCACGAGTCGGGATTCTGAGCGAGCGTTGTGTCAACATTTCGAGGCCGGGGATGCATCGGGCGCCATTGTTCACGGGTCCCTGCTAATGACACACCCGTGGAACGATGCACAGTAATTTCCGGAGATTTTAGTCGACCGCCACCAGGCTCATTGTTTCAATTCTTCTGTCCGCTTCATTACCGGAACATCAATCGGCCACACCGATGATCAACGCGCGAACCTTTCTACTTTTATCTTACTTTTCGCCTGCAACCAAGCAACAAAGTCGCAACGAACGACAGTCGGTCGCGAATAACTTATATTACTCCTTTTCAAACTCAATCGAGGGTTAAACATTATTTTATATTATTTACTTTCGTTCAAACGATGCGCGTATAAAAAATTTAATCGTTTGAATCCAGTACTTACGAGGAGATCCTAGTGACTGGTACAAGACGATTTTGATGTTTATTAACGAGTTGGTTGCCAGACAAAACCCCTCAAATTGTCCACAAAAACGATACTTTTGAATGCTTATAAATCGTGAACAACGAAAAGTATCAAAAAATTAGTTGAAATACAAGTCTCGGTAATCTCAGACTTCGTTACACTGTACCGAATGTTTCACACGTGGAAATTAATTTTAAACGTGCGCACATAATATTCTCTATTTAACGCAAGACGCCCATATTAAATATTAAGTCTTGAAAGTCCGCGATGAGAAAACATTATTTAAATCCGTGGCAGACAAGAGGTTAGCAACCTTTTCATTATTTTTAACCCTTGCGTTTACTGGGAGGGTAGTTGAACATTTCAGTCGCTCCACGTTTTCGTCCCTTCGTCGATATCAAGGCTCTTCCTGGCGGCCTTCGCGGCGGATCTCAGCCTGACCGACAGTTTGCATCGACTAATTCGATTTATTCCCTCTCGATGGGCGTCCGTGCCATTGGAATCTGACTCGTTTCCAGAGATTCGAATCAGTGAAATTGTCTGCCGTGGTTCGCGGACTTCCTCTCATCGGTTTATGCCGCGATAACGCCGATATTCGATTTGCAATCCCGAACTGCATCGAACGGCCCCCCCACCCCTTTACGACGGCTCCAAAGATTTTCCATCGGATCTCCACTCCGTCGATCGTAGGCTTTGTTTTATAATACCTTCCCTGTCGTGCAGATTTACCCGTTACGATCCCGAACGCTCGAAAAGTTTGTGCATGCAAGATGCGCAAATAATATACGAAGTTTATGCAAACTATCATAACAATTTTTTTGAAAAATAAGTAACTTGTTTTTTGGCCCGTCGTGTACTTAACAGTGTCTGGAAAAATAGAATTATTTCACTTTCCAGAGTAGTATTGTGTAGTATCGTTTCTGCTATATTAAATGGTGAAAACTGTAAGGGCCTAAGGTAACGACAATTTTTTCAAACAGAACCATATATTTCTCCATATTCTTATAGAGGATAAAAAGACAAATTTCAAGTTTTGGAAATATCACAATTTTTAAATTAACTGTGCCATCATTTCCGGTTATTCGATCGACTTAAAATTTTGTGCAAATGTTTCAAACTCGAGAATGGAACCAAAGAAATTTTGCGCGAAAAGGTCATCGAGAGCAGCCGAGGTTCACCCAAATAGGGACTGAAGGGAAGGATGGCGAACGTGGAAGTTCGTCGACCGTTCGCCCAATTACGCGGCAAGGTAGTCCGCGATTTAAATATAGAACGACTCAAGAGGTACACAATTGGTATTGGACGTTCTAAATATAACGCGAGTTTATTCAAATAATAATTCAGCGGCGAGGCGGCATGGACCGCGTGGGCGGAACTGACGAGATAATTATAGGCGTTTGCCGTCTACCGCGTTCTTACGAAAAGCACTGTACATCACCGGCGCATTAAGCGCGGAAAAAACGCGGCAAGAATTGCACCAACAAAGTTTTCCGTTACGTTAAGTCTTGTCAGGTTACGCGCACGCGGTGTCCAAAACCGCCCAGAGACGACAAAACGGGGAGGGGGTTAATTCTACGCGAAATAACAAATCGAAAATGAAGAATAAAATTTGCCCGTTTGATGATTCCTTTTCCAGAAAATCGACTTTAAATATCCATTGTGTATACGTTCGATGAGGTAAGTAGAAACAGTGGGTAGTGGGCAGACATACCAGAGCAACTTGTATTAAATGTAAATTTAATTATCTAAGAAACAAAGCATTATTTTAGAAAATTGTATTCTTCGTTGTTTACTTATTTTTCCATGTACAATTACCCCTGCTCTATATAAATTTAATTATCTCAAAAACAAAACGTTATTTTCAGAATTGCCTCTTGCTCGGCAGTAAACAAGAAAAATCACAAGAAAACAATAATTACAAGGGACTGTTTGATGAAACCTGAATTGTTCGAATTATTAGCTATTATTAGAATCTTTTTATTCTATATATATACGAATATAAACGACACAAGGAGAACGTACTACATTTCTCGATCGCGTCCAATGATTTAGCGACAGGACTTACGACGTCGTGGCTCGAATTTTCATTTTTTGGCGGATTCGAAAAGTTCCGTACCCGTGTAAAAACTTCGGTTCGAGCGGATAATTCCTCGCAAAGGATAACTCCGTGGCAGCGGAGGATATTAAATTTCTCGTCGACCAGTAAAAAGAATCGACGATATTGTGCGCCGAGCGACGTCGGTAGTTGAATGGAAAGCAGTAGTATCATAGTCTGGAATGTTTTGAAATAGCACCACCCCCACTTCTTTCCGTCGCCGGTACCGCTTCTGTTCCCGGCCGCCTACTATGACCGCGCGTCCGCGGTGCAGGAATATTTTATTGCTTTTCCCTCAAAGTTTTTGGCAGGCTTTCCGGGCCGCGTAGAAAACAGCCACATAACGGCGGGTTTAAGTAATATGCTCCGCGTAATGCATCGCCTTTCCCCCGTTTTCAATTGCACGCCACAAATCATACCGGCTAGAAAAATTGACGACGATCGTTTGGAAACGACGATTCGTTGCGCCAATCCACCGATCCTCCCCATCCTTTCGAAACTTCGACGCGCACGAATTCGTGACCAAATTTCTCACGATTTATATCGTTGGGCAGTCTATCCTTTCTCTGCAAGATATCATTAAAATTATACAGTTTAGGTACAAATAACTTAATTTTAACGTTAAAACAAACGGACAAATTCGTGATCAAATTTCTTACGATTTATATTATTGAACAGTCCTGTTAAGACAAATGGAACGGGTGAAAAATCTAGCAATTTACGAGAAATAGTGTTCGACGTAACGAATGCAACATTGGTTCGACGACTTTTTTCCACGTTTCGACTGTGATGGAATCGGAAAATTGATCGAACGTTGGGTGGACGTCGTGAATAGTGGAAACAATTTATTGTAGGAAATGAAGAAAATAAATTTATGTTCGAAGTGCGTCACGACCTAGTGTCATACATCAACAGCCGTGAAAGTAAAAGAAAAAGAAACGGGAAGATCCTAGAAGCAAGATGAACGCGCGGCCTTGAGTCAGCGGCCTTTTTCGAGCCGGTTAACCGTTTTCCACGGGGAATCGTAGCATTATAGCAGCGTGAACTGGCGTCGTCTCAGCTGCGCGCGAAGCTGTGAAATTTCTACCGTTCGCAGGAAGGGATGAGACGCTTACCCCCCTTCCATGCGTTCTAGCTGAGCTTATAAAAGATATATCCAGTGCGGATAAGCCATTAGTGCTAGAGAACGAAGGGACCCCAGTTGCGAGTCGCTGGTCGAACGAAGCCGGAAGATGGTCAGTTCCCATGTAATAATCGTGCGTTCGCGAACGGTTCCACGGGTTGTCGCATGGAAACTCGTTAATTGGACGCCTCGTATCGAAACGATGGGGGGGGATCGGACGTTTTGGCGCCAAGTCACCAATCCGTCGATCGATTTTTCTATATCGGATATAAGTCGATGGGCGATAGGGGGAATCAAATCGTGGCGCGTCTCTTTCCGTCGCTTCCGCAGTGGACGCGAGCCGATAAAAAAAAGCGTTCCGGTACTGAAAGTTCGTTTCTCTGTTTCAGGATGACACGGAACAAGTGAAAAGTGAGTACGTCGCGGGATTACCGAGGAAAATGTTGGAAACAAGCGCAGTGGTTAGCATCGGTGACCACGTGCTTAAGAGTATCGTATCTTCGCAGTTGAACAGTGTCTCCTTTCCTTTTTGAACTATTCTTTGTTGTTCAGGCCGTGCACCGTCGCGAATTTGAAATTCTTGCGCCACGAGGGCGTTAAACGACGGAACGAAACGGAACGGAACGTCCGCGTGCAAATAGACACAGCGCCGCCATGCGGTGCCCGTATTTCATTGGGTCTGCGTCGCGTCAACAAGTACGGTTTATTCGTCGAAGGAAGGTCGCCGGGTGTATAAAATTTAGGTCGCGGACGATGTGTATTTTACGTCGCCAGACGTGGCCCGTCGCGACATCAAAGAGACCGTCAACGTATTTCGTATGCTCGTTAAGATTCATCGTCGCGCGAGGCAAACTCGAACACGGCCGGGAAACGAAACGATTACGCCTCCGAGCGTTGTTTCGCCGAAAGTTCGGCTGTTTTCCGCGCGCACGCCCACGCGAGAACGTACCCGCGACTTCTACGCGGCCACTCGTTGCGCAATACGACTTCCTATCGCAAAATAAACCGCTGATTGACTCGACCGCGTTATATTAATACACGCCGCTCTGGCCACCGCGTGTAAATAAATGCCGCGATGCGTTCTCTGAGCTCGCGTTACCGGCCCCCGCCTTGCTCTAGAATTCTCGGGGAATTTCCTAATTCTGGTGTCTCGCCCGAAGGTATCGCGCGCCTACAAAGTTTCAGGGAGCTATCGAACCGCCGACTGGAATACCGTGCCTTCTGTAAACTCGGGGAACGAGCAACTAATTATTTGAAATTTAGTACAATTACGTAAATGCGTGGTTTCTGGGTGGATTGCGATCCTAGAATCGTGGAAAATCTGATGAATAGGGTCTATCGATGGGTTTTGTAATTTAATAAAAAAAGGAAAATAAAAATTTAACATTTCTCTAAAGACTGTGATGATGAGAAATGATTACGCAATAAAATAACACGTTATTCGAAATAACGCTTTAAATAATATTATTTTAGGCCCAGTTCCGATTTCGATCGAGAAAATGTATTGAGTATTTTAAGATTCCAGAGTAGAACGTTCCCCCCTCGAGCGTTCATTTTTTGGCCAAAGCGTAAACATTGCGTTCCTTTGTGTTTTACAGTGCTCAGAAGAGCCTTCTCCATGTTCGACTCCGCGAAGGCGGGTCGGATCGAGAAGGAAAAAGTTCGAACGATCCTGAACACCCTGGGGCACACTTTCGACGACCACGAGCTCGAGGTGCTGCTCAAGCAAGAGGACGACGACGGTATCGTATACCCGACCTTTGAGAGTTTTCAATTGCCCCGAACGGCGCCAGCTCTGGCCGGATTCCATTGCCTTTCCTGCGTGTTTTATAGCAATTTTTGGGCCGGCGCTGGTGCCTTCGCCAATCGATGCCTACGTGTCGACCTAACCGGGGCCAAATAATTCATGATATAATGCCGGAGACGCGGGAACCCGCGCGTGTAGAAGCAACGAAAGACGCAAAAACTTTTCCTAAACTTTTCCAAGCCCGACGGTGGTTTCCGTCTACGTTCCACGCGACTCTCGAGCTTTCCGTCGATCGATTTTAATACCTTCGGCTTTATAGGTAGTCCTCGAGTTACGATCGTCGCGATTTACAACTCGCACTTACCACCGTGCAAAATTGAATTAAAGTACAGTATCGTGGTTTTACAGTATCATGAACGTCGGAATTGCGTTATATCTACGGCCAGTGACAACGCGTGTGCCGAATTGATTACACGTATCGTCCTATTCGAGGGTTGGTTTTGCCCCTTTAAACCGAATATTTGCAAATATAAAAAGAAATTCAGACGCGTTTCTTACGAGTTACGAATTTTATTCTAGTCGATCCGGGAACGTTGAACGCCACGAATTTATGGGAGGACTTAATAATTCGGCGAGCTAGAAAAATTTGCAAATTGCAAGTTAAATATTTTCTCTTTCGAGAAGCTTATCATCCGCGAGCGTAAGAAGATAGGAAGAATCTAGTTAAGTAAAAGTACCAGTTCACTCGATCAGTGGCGACTGGTTGCTTTTAATCCGGCCAGCGGCGAAGCAACAACTTTTGCCAACAGTCTCTAATGCTGTTGCGAAGTGGTTCGAGGAGTATCTTTCAACTAAGAACTTCAGCTTCATTTTATCGGAACAAGTATGGGTTTCAGTGGTTTGGGACGAACAACAGTGTCTCTATACTATTCGAAAATAACAGAAAACAAAGATAGGTAATTTTTAACCGCGAGATGGTGATCCAAAATTCATTATAAAACGATAAAAATGATACGACGAGTAGAAATATAGTGGATAACAAATTTTGCATAAAAAGTAAAGGATAAACGATTTTTAATCTGTCATCAGTTGTTCGATAAAAATTGTAATCTGTATTACGCATCAATTTACGTTTCAAGTTGATCGAATAACTGTGTTAACTTATCTGCTCGATCGGATAAATGTTGCAAATAAATCATTAGACAAAATTTGCTTTCATTGGCTATTATATGCACAGAATTCTGCCAAACTCTAATTCTGGTCCACTGGCGAATTCAACGGGGATTCTCGATCCTGAGTCTATCAACAATCCGTTTCCCAGATAACTCACGGTAACTGTCCGATTATTATATTCTTTTTATTGACAGGCAATTGGGCACATCATTCTCGAGATGTATCATAAATTTGGCAGCTAACTTCTGCTACTTTTGCATGAGTCACACCGTGTTTCGCATAGTACACTGAACCCTATCGAGTTGAAGTGATTTTTGGCTCTGAGGCTCGAATCGTTTCTCACTTGCTCTTGCAGTCTTCTACGAAGACAAACAACCACCTTCAAAGTGAATCACGTGTGCAAACTTTCCATAGCGGAGTCTAGGAATAAGAAATTGGCGTAGAAAATTCAGGAGATCAACTTGCACGAAACTAGCTTCGCCTTAAATTGATTCCAGTTATTTTTTCTTTGAATTTTCTCAAGATTAGATGTTAATCCGTTGACAGACAATTTACTTTTTGATTACATTTGTTCGTGGAAAAAATGGCCACGAAAAAGAATAGATTTGTTTTACGAATACCTCCTGAATGTAAAATTGTGTTGATTTTACTATATAAGATTTGATGAGGGGTGAGTAGCCTCATGATCGTGAAACATGACATCAAGAACTCGTATTGTATAGCAAGTGGTTAAAGAAAATAAATCTAGATAGGACTCGAATTTTAAAGCAACTAAAAACAAAGTATCGTTTTCATGGACAATTTGATGGAATTCAAATCGAATCAAACATTTAATACCTGGAATAAATTATCATAATTCGTTGTCATTATCTATCAATAAAAAAAGAAAATATGATTAGAATCGTTCGTAGGAAGTTCGTAACATTCAAATTGCGAGGTGATGGTGCATTTATGACACGTAGTACGTTAAGTCGAAGGCTAGTTGGGAAACTCTGACGTAAACTAAACGGAAAGTAGTGTAACATATCAATCATGTAATCGCCTGGGACAACTATTGGACAAAAACCACATGTTTGTACGGTGGACGGTTCGCACGAAGGTGTTAATCGTGTCTCGCTCGAGTGGACGTTACACGGACTATAATTCCCGTTTGTGTAAGAAACGGCTACCTAAGGAGCCACGATCGAATTGGCCTAACCCCTGCGTTCTAATGGCCGCCATTAAACCGTGACGTCGATCGGTAACACCGAGCCGGACAACCGGAATTAACGTAAGCTCTCGAAATTCCCTCTCGATATTGAGACAATGATCGGTGACCGTAGGTCCCGGTGCTCTGGCTTTATCAGTACGCGTTATTATCCAGATATTGCAACGCGAATTGGGTTAGCTTCCAGTCAGTTTAGACCAGAATATTCGGGAAACAAGGCCTGCGGACTAAACTCGATCAAACGGGGATGATCTTTAACATGTTGACCGTCGAAAATCGTTTACGAGATCAAAACTTTCATCTTAAACAATTGTAAACTATGTAACTTAAAATTTGCTTTGGTACTTATTTTTGTAACCTCTTGAAGAAAATTTATGAAGAACTTTTTCACTTTTTTCATATATTTATCCTTTTGTTTAAAAATGTGTGTCCTGTTCTACGAGGACGATGACAAACGTAAGGATCGCCACGGGCAACGCAAGCTTCAACTACGCCACTGCTTTAAACTTCAATAAGGGCACGCAATGTTCAGAACGAATTCCGTTGCTCTTTCAAATATAAATATTTCACAAAACTAGAAAGTATCTTCATCCTTACTAACGTTCAATCGGTATTGAGACGATTTCTGCCTATGTCAAGTTTGTACTACTGCGAATTTTTCACTTCTTGATGTTTCAAACATTTTTTACTACGTCTACTTTTAGAATTTCTCAAGAATCAAACTAAAAATTGCTTGCATTTAACATAGTGAATTTCGTTTCGTAATTACCTAATTAATACTTTTTCACTTGGTTTTTTTCGCCTGATGTTAAACCCTGCACATGTTCCCGTGCATTAATCCGCGAAAATAGCCGTCGCGTATTATACCGTGCTGAACTTTAAGCTCCACGTGTACCCGTATACCCGTGAAATAGGGGCTTCCCAGTTTCGAGAATCGAATCTGATTTTCCGTTCCCGGAATCCACGGATGCATCGCGGCTGATCGGGAGGGACGATAGTCTTGTTGTCCTTTATACATTTCAAATTTATTCCCGGCCTTGCGTAAACGGAACCGCCTTGGAAGGCTACCAACTATATTGTCTCGGATGTTTTCCTATCGATAAAAAGCGATCGCGAACGGAAAGGAGGCCCCGGGGAGACTTGTTTACACCGGCGTGGAACGGCGACATCGGGCAAGACGGTGTCTCTCGCAGAGTGGGTTTTTTAATCGCGGATATTCGCCCGGGCTTTCAGGTAGCGGTAAATTAAACTTCGACTCGTTCTTCCGTGTGGCCTCTCACTTCCAAGAGGAGGACGACGAGGCGCTGCAAAAGGAGCTGAAGGAGGCTTTCAGGCTCTACGACAAGGAAGGCAACGGCTATATTCCCACCAGCTCTCTGCGCGAGATCCTCGCCGCCCTCGATGACCAAATAACGCCCGATCAAATGGACGGCATGATCGCTGAAATTGACACCGACGGCTCCGGAACTGTTGACTTTGACGGTGAGCATTTTCCTCGCGTCTTATCGACGACACCGTACGTCCTAAGCGTTTGCATAACCATTCGCGATCCGCGATTCGCAGTTCAAACGCCGTAGCGACGCTTTAACTTGAAAAGAATTCGCGACGAAACAAATAAATTACTATCAAGATATCGACGTTTGAGACGAGACGAGTCCTCGAGAGTATTGAGAATTTCGAAAATTCAAAGAGTTTAAACGAATGATAACCGGAATATTAAAAATAAACGTCACGTATGTAATCAACTAGACAGGGTGTTCGTCCAGGCAGAAATTTTAAAGAGAGATTCAAGAGGCCAAAATAAGACGAAAATCAAGAATACCAATTTGTTGATTGAGGCTTCGTTAAAAAGTTATTAACAAAATTATTAATAAAATTTGTCCACCTACACGAATTCTTTTCTCGAAAATGGTTAGGATTTCGAGGGTATGTCTATTCACCAAAAATGATTGTAATTGACCCCTACGGCCAAAAAGAATTTTTTCAGAATGATTTGAAACTTTTCAATTTTGCCGAAAAATATTTTAACGAAGCTTCAATCAACAAATCTTCCAACCCGTCTCAATTAGACGAAACGCATTTGGTACTAGAAAATTGACCGATGCAACGCGAATAAGAAATTACGGCAACGTTTTCGGTTGGCTTCGTATCTATAAAGCTCGTTACAACAGCTCTTACGAGGGCCTGATTAAACTCCGAACGTCTTAATAGCAATCTTTCTAAAGCCTCTTTCAAATATGTTGCGGTAGGCGGTCCAAAGGGGCGAAGATACGACCTACTTGCTTCCCAGGGGAAACATTCGTCGCGTTAGACGACGAAATGAAAGGAGGCTTGTAATCTTCAGGATCGTGTTTCTATTCGATGACGAGCGAGCATCGAGAATGAAAACGTACCCAAAAAGGACGAAGTTCGAACTTCTCGTTAACCGCGTCGATCGTTATTTTGCAGAATTCATGGAGATGATGACCGGCGACTAAGCATCACCGCGGGATTCGCCATACGTTGTAAGAGAAACGCTTGCATTTTCTTTCAACGATCCTGCAATTCTGTCTGACGTCGGCTCTTACACGGGAATTGAAATTCCGCGAGACGGAATTGTCAACCGAGCCTGGACAACGACTCGAACGGGATCGAAGGAACTTCACCGAACATCGTTTCACCTGTACATTTCTTTGCGCATTATGTATCGACATCGTTAATTAAGTTCTCGATTAAACGCTATCTTCAACGATCGCACAAAACTCGTTTTTATTTCGAGAATTATAAGGAGCATTTTATATATCGGAATTTGATAAATCTGAAAAAATTAATCAAACTATGTGTGTGAAGTGTTGTTTACATGCAGAAGTATACGTCCAATTTTCGTTTGAGCTAGGATTATTTCAATACATTAAAAGCCCAATTTAGCGACGGAATTGGAGCGAAGGTGTGTCCATTAAATCCAAAGGTAATTTCTATGCAATACCAGAAACCCGTTAAACAACAAATTACACAGTTTGACCGTGCAATGGACGGTGCAAGTGGCAATATGGTGATCCTAAATGAGAAAATTACACGAAAATATGGAATAAAGCTACTTCGTGCAAGTTTTACTTGCAAGGTAATTGACGTTAAAAATTCATCGAGTACGCGTGCCATTGAGTATGACTTATTTATCGCGACTATCCTTTACTTGTTATTTCTACTTGTGACCGGTGTTTGCAAGCACCGATGTTGGCACAGTATTATTTGTTTCAACTAGTTCAAACTAGTTAGAAGGAGGTAAGACCAATGAAAAGCAGGTAACACTATAATCAATGTTTAAAAACACCAGAAAGACACGACTCGGAAGGGATTTTCGAATAACGTGAACTACGATTGTATTCGTCTTGAATTATCTGCTTGAAAAAATTTCTTAGTACCTTTCACATCATTTTGATGCAAATATACTAAATTCTTGTGCTGATTTATTTGTATTTGTATTAATGTGTAGAGAAAAGCTCAAAATATTAACAGGACAATTACTAAAAATCCCAGACGAGAAGTTATCAATCTGTATTGGCTACACATAAAAGAGATAATTTTACATTAAATAAATTGTTTCCAACTGGAAAACAGCACTTCCCTAAACAGTCATATTAATTTAGTATACACGTAAATAATACAAACATAGATATTGTATTTCTCCGTAATCCTGTGAACGGATCATAAATTGTAGAAGACGTCGAAAAATGGAGCTCGCAATTTTCACGGAGCACTGTATTAACGACGAGACGTCCGCCGACGGGATACAAATCTCTCGATTGCGAAAATCGACGGCTGAAATCGCGGGAGGACGCATCCTCCGCGTCCCAGGATCCGAACTTTACGAGCCCCGAGCTCCTTTTTCGCGACGGCGCGTGAAAATAGGTCTCGCCCCGAAGTTTCGTCCGATCAACCGCGGCGCGCCTAATAATTTCCTGTCTCCTTGAAAGCGGCGAAGTTGCGCTGGATATTAAACGAGAATCTCTGGCGAGCAAATCGCTGAGCGTGCACGGCGCGGGTGTTCGAGTTCCGCGAAGGCCGCTCATTCGATCAACTCGGGCATCGACTCGCGGCAAGGTTCGCAGCTAGCCTCGTGCTTTATAGGTCCGCGGCGTGCATATATCAGTCGGGTTATCGAGCTTATAGACGACGATATCGCTTAGCTGGTAAACGCGATAACATCGGGCGAACGACGAGCGTCCATTGAAACCGCTCGCCTTTCCAGCAAAAGGCGAATCCTCGAGCGGAAAAATTCTGCAAAACGCCGAGCGACTCTTTGGCAACGAGACTCGCGAGCTACGCGAAAAAATGACGAAACGAGAGAGGCATAGCTTGCGATAAACACGTTCTTCGGAATCCTTGGAATTCAAGACAAAACTTGGGTGACTTATATTATACTGTTGGTTCAAGACCTCGTTTGATTAACATTAGAAAGAACACACAGAAAATAAGAGAAATATATTATACGTGTGAAATTTGCAGAAAACCTGAGCTACGCGTTAGAGAGTGTCTGAAAAGACACATAACTACATTAACTCTCCTTTTTGACTGTTTGAAATTCTGAAATAAAAAACTCGAAGTCTTTAGGAGAAATGGGAATTCGCCTGAGCCTTTAACGGCCCATGGTATAGAATATATTACTATAAATTAGGTTGTTATTACTACGGATAATGATACCAGATACAAGAGAATTCCAGTGTGTTCCAACGATTTTCCGTCGAGGGAAATTCTGTTGCTGACGCTAAATACACGCTCGACAATGGCGTTTGGCCGAATGAGAAGTTTCTGCCAATCAGTCCCGAATCCTCAAAGACGAAACTGTCTCCGCGAGATCGGCAAAGAGGACGCGAGCGAGCGGGAAGCCCGGAAAGATCCATCGAGAACGCCCAGAAACACCCTCGGCAGCCGCCCATCTCCGATGCCCCGCTTTCAGCTTTTACCCCCTCGCTGTCTCCTTCCTTCTCTTCTCCTGTCCCCTCATCCTTCTCTTCCTTGCCAGCCAGGACTACGGCTCCATGCCTGGCCCCGGCCGCTTCACCCACTCAAGTTTTGTCCGAGTGTTTGCGAGCGAGACCCGGAAACCGCTTTCGAAGGATCAATAAATGGGGCCGACTGCAACCGCCCTTGAAAAGCTATACCTCGTTGGCGAACCAGAGGATCGGTATGTCTTCAAAATGCACCGAGGATTCGGATGAACTGAGGCCCTATCGCAGGGTAAACCAACTTTGGGGCCTTTTGGTTCGGGCCTCATGACGGAATTTAGATTTACACGGAAACGATACAGATGGAAAGAAGTAGTACTCGTAAATATAGTTCAGTTTATTAACATTTCGATATAATTTTGATACGAAAGAAAATTTTGTTAACCCTTTCGTACCTGACGATAATATAATACGTGTACGTGATGGCTTAAAGTGTTAATTAAACAAATTTATAAGAGTGATTCTATATACCAAAATAGACGGAAGCCAAGAATAGTGGAATTATTAATTACTGAAAACTGATTGTATTTCATTTTTCTATAAAATTCTGTAAAATTTATTTTTGAAAGATTGGAAAAAGCTAAAATAACTACAAGAGGTTACTGACGATATCTATAGACCGATTGTACCTTTACAACTTAAAACAAATTAATATGTAAATATAATTTTATTTGTATACACGTAAATTATATTGAATAAGAGTTAAACGTAAGGTCGAAACGTTCATATATAATAAACCGAACTATGCTCGCGAATGCTACTTCCTTCATGTATTTTTTAAACACGACAAGCATTACATATTAAATATTTGGGAAACAAAGAAGGTAGCTACGAAATTCTACTGCTCTCATAATCGGTTCGCGACTTGTTAAGGTAATAATAATAACTTTGGTACGAGAGGGCAATATTACTGCGCTACGTTCCCAATCTGCTGGGTTCGATTTATCGGTAAAGCTTATCTAGCCGAATTCTGCCTTAGACGCGATCCTATTAATCGTTTGAACAATCTCTTCGAACTAATTACGTACTAATAAATTGTCGAGTAATTAGAGACTGTTCAATAAACGATTAATAACGTCGCGTTTAACGCTGGGTCTTACAGATAAGCGTACCGACGAATTCAACTGACAAATCCAGGACAAAACGCAAAATACCACAACATTATGCAAAACAGAATTTGTCCAGTAAATTTCAGTACAATATACAAGTGTTATTTTTAAATTCTAGTCAGATTTTTAGCCACGCTTATTCGAAGTCGAATTGCAGTAACCGGCGCGGGTCAAGTTAGATTTTCAGGTTTCTCGTTTATAATTTTTTTTTTGTCATCCCATATATCGTCGAGGACTCGCGTTGCGTTACATATGGAAATAAAAGTACGTCACCGTTCCCGTCGGGAATATTGCTGTATACGTGTTTCCTTACAAAAGGGTGGTAAGACTTGTTACGCGAAGAAACAAAAGAGAAGTTATATATAGTCCGTGAAGAGCAATTACGATAATTGCGACCTGGATTGCCCGTCTTTATACCCGCGACAACGTCATGCGCTACGTTTCCGTTCGCCATGTGTTTCATGCGAGTTTGTCGTGTCGTTGTTCGTCGGCGCGATGTAAAGCCGAAGAACCTTCGCGCTTCCAACGACGCAACTTTTATTTTCTACAAGTAAAATAAAATAAAGACGATTAACGCGCAAACGTTCGATTAAATCGTGATCGGGGGATCGACGCGCGTACGAACGAAATCGACAGATAGTTGGAAAAAAATAGACAGAATACGGTTCGAAGTGTCGGGGGAGGATTCGATGGGGATACGATTATCGAACCTCGGGGTGCGTCGGTCCTGGAAGTTCGTTGTAGTTTTCGATAGGATCAACGCGATCAACGTAGGTCAAGGACGCGCAAATATCGCGGCAGACGCGACGAAAGAGGTTTCCACGAGGAGAACGGAAGCACGTTCGCGACAAGGGGGAAAACGGCTGAATAAACATGGAGAATCGTGACTTAAACACGTGTCAGTGCACTTACGATACAGGGTCTAGAAAGCGACTGGATACAATTAATAATTAAAGCAACGGCCACGACAGCACCGACGACGAGGGTGCAGCCGGGCTATCGATCGTCGTCCTCAACCCGAACCATCCTCAACCTGAACCTACTGCCTTCTCCACTACATTCAAAGGCTCTCTCCGATGCCTCTCCTATCGCTTGTATACCCAACGACTACTTGTCAGAAGGGTGCTCCGAACGAGGGCCCAAGATGCCATTCACCCAGACTTTCTTCCCTCTAATCTACGGGCGCTAGGCTTTTTCGGCTCGTTTGTTTCCGAAAGTGGCTCTCTTTCGTACCGAAAATGGATTCTGCCCGGTGGCGACGCAGCCCGTATATTTCCCCGAGAGGAATTCAGTTGCTCTCCCGGCACACCGGAAGCGATTGATCGACCCCGTCCGCGGACAAAACTCGCAACGGGGGTAGTATCGATGGCTCCGCGAACGGAATATTTCTCTTGTTACGCGAACGGTCTGTCGATATCAAACCCCCGTTCGAAGATCCATCAATAGATAAGACTAAGAGTCTTCATTGCGTAAAAAATTGATTCGATAGACACTATCCCCAACAATGGATTGGTCGAGGGGGGCCAAGAAATTGGTCGCCCGACCTTACCCCTTTAGATTTTTACTTATGGGGCACTCTGAAAGAGAAAGTTTACAAAACAGAAATACGTACAATCTGTCATTTTTATGTGTGTATACGTTTGAAACGAATATTTCTTAAAAAATATGAAACGAAGTTCTTAATTACCGTGTCCCATTTATCGAATTCTTTGACCGAATCGAGTATAATAATCCTAATTCCACCAGAATATGTACCCTGTCGCTAGACTGCGTTTGTTTATGCATTTATGGGAAATTTCAATTGTCAAGAAACTACAGAATGCACTTATTATGCAAAAATATAAGAAACTAAAGTAAGATACGAGTTACTATATTCAAGGGTTGAGATAACTGCAAAGCGTTTCATTAATTCTATGAATAAAAATATGTTTCGCATAAAGATCCATAATCTGCTTATTACGTACTAAAAAGTAACTAGTTTGCCTCCGAGTAAATTTAGTTATGACATTTTATGTATTTTGTAGCTTAATAATACGTAAAATATCATTATTATATAAATTTACTCGTCGTTCAAACCCGACATGCGGCTATCAAAGGATTCGGGCTCCTTTGAATTACGAGTCCAGTTGGAATAATATCCCACGTAATTAAAAACAGTCCGAATAAGCTCATTGATAGTACATGCTATTAAAGTCTTTCGGTCCGTGGCGTGACACAGATAGGCGCGGGACGTCGCTTTGAAGCTCGGTCAGCGGATTTTTAATTCCATAGAACTGCTGGCTACGGAAGCTGGGGAAAAAAACACACACAGAGAGACGGGCACGGAAACAATTCAGTTTCTGTAATTCCGTGGTAAAATTGTATCTTTTAAACGTCGCTGTAACGTCGGATGATCGTTTCCCCGAACGGAAAGGGTAGCCAGGGATCGCCGGAGGACGTTCGATTCGTGTCGAAAAGCGCAGCCGTGGCACCACACCCCGTCGCTCGCATTGCAGTCCAGTAGTGTTCGAGATAAAACGATCCACCGTCTAAATAGCCCGAAACGGCACGGTTCGCGGTTCGCGTAATTAATATGCAAAGCCTCGGGCAACCGCTGCGGGCGAAGGAAACGATGACTGAAAGTCGAGGCGGGAATAAATTATGAGATTCGCAGGAGATTCGTTCCGAGGAGCGTGGAATGAAAGTGGGCGGGTAACGCGCGAGCCTTTTACGCCGCGGTTGTCTTTGTTCAGCCAGCTGAATCTGCTCGAGAGTGTCGCCCGAGCCTCTCGAAACAAATTTCCACGCCACGGTAATTGCACCCAAGTAACTGCAATACTATACGAACGTACGAAACGGACTAGTTCTCGCCACTGTTTTCGTTCATTCAGCGCGACCAACTTTTCGACTGTATTTCGCCCAGTGAATTAACGTGTTTAGATTTTCAGTCATATCTCGATAAAAGTTTTGGATAACGATCGACGAGACCTTCCCGACGAAAATGAGTCCAAACACGATACTGTTCCACCCTTTGACGGGTAGGCCTGTGTTTAGGTACTCTTTGACAGTAATTGTTTGGAATAGGGGCCTCCTCATCGATTTCGACAATTTTCGTATATGTCATAGAGCTCACCATTTTGAACAAGCATTTTATAACCCCCGATTGGTTTTAGTTTCCGAGATACGTGTTTGGAAAATATTTTTTGCATGTATCTGGAAAACTAAAGCCGAGCGGGGGTTATATGTATAAGAAAAACTTGTTCGGAATGTTGAGTCCTGTACCATATTTGAAAATCATCGAAATCGGTGTGGAGTCCCATGTTCTAAATAATTACCCCAAGTTGCTCGATCGTCCAAATTACTGATGCGTTTACGATGAAGAGATCGAAGGTTACGACTTCGCTTTCGTAAAGAACGATGCGTACTTAACGCGCCTCGCGTCGCCGTTAGGACCAATGGCGACGCGAAGTCTGTGAAGTTGTTGGGCGTCGGAGAAACTGTCTCGTTTCTTGCAACCGATTCGAACGTATGAGCGGTTCCCCTGTGTACTTACTCTGATCCTTGCGAAAGAATCACAGCGCACTGTGCCGAGAAGAAGAAGAAGAAGAAGAGAAAGAAAATAAAAGGATGAAACGAAAGACAAAGTAAAGAAAGGGATGCACTAGCACACAATGACCTAAGGTAAGATAGGCGGGTGTAAAAGACATGCAAGTTTAGGGATTCGACTGAGGTTGTGTGCGTACGAGTGGCATGCCTCATTCAGCATTCCTGTGTTTTGATGTGTCGGAAGAGATACACCGTCAGCGTTCATGCACCATTCGCGATCGTGTATTCTACCGTTGGTCGTTTCGTTGACAAAAATGGGACGCGTGCTAAACTATTGGCAGCCTGCTACGCTTTCGTACCGTTTCGTCGACAAAGCGTTCGCTTATGGTCGGCCAATCAGGTTTCCCGGCAATTCGTTGGTCTTGCTCTCAACGTTAATGGTGTGGCGATCATGATCGTAACATCGCGTTGGAACCGCCGCGCCGGTGCGATTGCTATTTTATCTTCACGATAAAATGGTTACACAAGAATCTCGCGCGATGTACGCGTCTACGCGCGAGCTAGTAGTGTCTATGGTCTAAGTGTCTAGCTATGTCCAGCTAAATAATATAGCTAGTAATCACTAATTTCTCAGCTAGATGTGGATTATGTCAATTTTTGTATGTACCTGGCTCAGGCTTCTAAAGCTACTTGTACTGGCGCTGCGGGCCTGTAAACACAAGTACAGTACAGGTCACCAATCACCACAACACTGCAGTTGGAAAAGTACAAATAGAGATACACAGGTATAATATACAGATACATAGAATACGTGGGTTAGAGATTACACGGCACGTAAATAATAACGAGCGGAATGCGAAAGGGGTGAGTGTCTTTTGTAATCTGTCGACAACAGTCATTAAACGCGTGTATCTCGTTCGTGGTAAACAGGTAAGAGAACGTTGTTGTTATTGTAAATCGTTGGTACACTGCGCCAACAGCGAGAGCCTTTTCACGACACTGAATTCTTTGAACTGTATGAAGAAGGGAAAATCAGTCTCGAATTAAGGAGAATACGGCAGCATGACTAATTCTATTTCCGAATAACGAATTAAAATTTTAGATTTATTCGTTAAACAGAAACAAAAGAACACTTCTTAGTCCGGGGAAAAGAATTTCTTTTTAAAATAATAAAAAATGCGATTATGTACGTAATTTTCTCCAAATTATAATCTATTCGTGGAATAATTATTCCAAAAATCGTACAAAAGATTATAGTACGTGGACAGTATCGAAACAAGAAATTCTATTATAAGAAAGTAGATTGGAAATATAATCGAGTTATATTTATCACTTTTAGATAAAGTGTTATAAAAGAATTTCTTGTTTCAACGATGCCCATGATATAATTTTAATAATCTTTTGTATAAGTTTGAGGAAAATTATTCCACGAATAGATCATGATTTGACTTACTTACTCGCATTTATCATCACTTTTCCATTACTTTCGGGAAAAATTACCATTATACTTTTGTTCTTCGTGATGTATAGAAGCGTACTGTAAAAAGGATTCTTCCTCCTCGGTCTAGAAACATTGTCCCTTGCTCAACTTTCAAGGCGAGAAACTTTTATTAGTCGCAAGACCTTACAGCGTCTGACCCAGTACGACGCGCAATTCCTTTCAGGAGTAATATTTCGTTTTCCCTACAATGTATTTCGCGTGAAAAGGCTTTCCATGCTGGCGTAGGCGGTACGTGAACCGAGCTCGTGGATTTTGTTATATCCGTAAGTACAGTATCGTGAACGTACAGCGTATCAACAGCAGTGCACACCGAACATATACGACAGCGTAGCGTGAGTTCAAGTGTTTGGACAGTTACGAGGCCTGTTTTCGTGTCTCTCACAGTCACGTGTAACACGTTCTTCTTTTTTCTTTCTTTTTTTTTTGTACAACCAAAGCATTCAGGAGAAGCGAAGAGATAGTATCGCGTGACGGTGAAATAGAAAGGAAAAGTGTTCGTGCTGATTCTTCGTGTAATTTCTGTGCAATTCCATTTTCTTTTACGTTCGCGTGAACTTCGCATGAATCTCAAACTCGTGGAAACGTTACGCTCGTTTCTTCTTGCCTATCTTGATTTTCGCGAGACAACTGAAGGGATTACGGGCTGAAAGGCTGCAGAAACAGATTTTGGAATTTCTTTTTAACGAAACGTTTTGATTTTCAGTTTAGCGTTAGCAAAATTTTTAAGATTCGAGTCCTCTTCGGTACTGTGAATGAAAATTAATTACAGAAAATTTAAGAGACGCGTTTAATGCAGTTTTCAAATTTGTTAAGATTGCTCGTCTTCAAAAAAAAATTCCAAGCTCTATTTTTATAAGAGAAATAAAATTAGGTGGTTTACGAGCAACGATAAAATTCGTGATGCCTTCTAGATCCGCTAGAGCACTCTAGCAAATGAATTCTAGAAGAGTCTGTAATTTTTGTCGTCGATCGTAAAATTAACAAATATTCCTTTTTTTAATAAAATCATTCGTGAACGAATAAGTTAGAGTCTAAAATCCTGAAATAACAGCATAATCCCAGCACAGATACTCGTCGTTTTAATATGGCGTCGCACGAAACCATTTTGGTTCGTCTGCTCCGACACCCTTAGATTGCAATTTTAATGATGAAAAGAGGTTTCGATTTGAAAATGTAACGTGCACCTTTTCAAAGCGCCCTTACGTTCAATGATATACCTAACGCGAGCTTTCAATGCAACAGGGAAAGCGGATTTGCGTTTCGTTCGCCTGTGCGCTTATCAATCTCCCTGATTCGCGATCGAACGGACGGTAAATCCAGCAGCAACGAGCATTGCCGATTAAAGAGCAATTATTCGAATCTCTTTGTCCAAGCTGGGCGATCAAAGGTGCTGACAGAAATGAGCGCAAGTGCTCGCTACTCCTTTCGTAAAGAGTAATGATTGAAATGAAACGCTCCGAGATTGACCCCGCCTACACTCAAACAACGTTACACACCGATTATTCGTGCCACTACACTTTTATCCACGACTACACATTTTTTTACACCATCTGAACTTGATCGACAAATTTTTTTGAGTCGTTCGAACATTATTTTTTGAAATTATACAACTAATTCAAACATCAAATATTACATTAAGAACTGTTTCTTTGTTTCGTATAATAAACTTGACGTGCAAAATATTTTTAAAAATCGTTTTGACATCAATTGGTCCGTGCCTTTCTTTTCTGAGAAAAGACATTCAGAATTTTGATTCTTTCAAATCGAAAAAGTATCGCCATTTAAAGACTGCGAGAAAAGCGCAGAAAGTTGGAATACGTAACGTAGAACTCGTGATAAAAACCCAATATTTCCGCGCGTCTTCGATCATCCATTTTTGTCGCGCTGCGAACGCGATCTGTCTTACTGTGCCCTTGGTCAAAAAGTAAACTTATCCGATAAAATACATTATCGTTTACAAACAACCGCGAAAACCTTCGACCGCAACGATCATTGGAACAAACATACGCAAAAAGACCACGCAAGAAATCCACGAGCGTCGCGCGATGCCGCGAACGAATGTGTTTCGACGCTCAATTATTAGCTCGTTACGCCGCGTAAGCGTAACGCGTTCGATGTTTCGTACGTTTTTGCTCGGCACCCGAAAGTAGTCCGCGCAATTAAATTCCGCGCGATTAATTTTACGCGCAACGATCGAACAGCGAAACCCGACCGACGAGGGAAACGTTCGCCGTGTTTCTCAACGCGGAACGTCGATAATCGTGGAAATTCGATTCTTCGCGGAAAACACGCGATTGGAGTGCGCCTCGACTCGATCTTTCATCCCCTGAAAAGCGTTCTACGAAAAGTGTGCCACGATCCGTTTGGGGGGGGAAAAAAAGAAAGAAACGTACGACCGACAGCTGGGAAAAATCTGGCCCGATTCGCGCGAGTGCGCCGAACGTTTTTCGAGACGAAGAAGATCGACCGTTTTCCAATGGCGTTCGTGATCGTATTATCGCTTGCACCGATCTGAATATCGATATTAATCGAACGATACACACTCCCGTTCACGAGTCACTGGACAATTAACGAACGTGGAATAAAAACTTATTTATTTACTAAAATGTATACTTTACATTATAAAGTAAATGTCACGATATGTTATTAACTGTTATCAAACAATTTAAAAGCTTCATTTTACATGTGTATCCAGCTTGTGTCCAGTTTGCAAACGATCGTTCAAGTTAATGGAATTTTCTCGACAATCGTTTTTTACTATTTTTCTAATTAATTCTATTCCAACCTTCCTGCAATATTTTCTATCAGACCTTATTTGATATAAAGCGCGTTCGCCTTCAAAATTAGTTTCCTCGCTATAAAAATAGTAAAATAGTAGCTCGAAATAAATGTAACGAAGGAAGAAAATTGTATCTTAATTTGCATTTTCCAAGACGAGCAAAATGTCCAGTGACTTATGAACGATAAGGGTATGTATAAGGATGATTATCGTTCGATTCTTCTAGGCGTTTTTCGAACCGTTAAGCTCGATTTTTTCGGTAGAAACTGCGTCGCAGACTTGTCGTTAGGTGTCTGACGTGCAAGATTCTTCGTGTTTTCGATGACAATGCAGCAAACGCGCCCGCGAAACGTTTAATTGTCCGAACGCAGCGAAAGAAGAGCACCGGGGAACGCTTTCGCAGGGTATCTGCAACCTTGCACAAAAACCGTGGACCGTTGGCGTCCATAGATCATTAAAATTCTAGTCGCTCGTAAACGTTCGCTAATTGGATACTCGCCGTGGGAGCTCGGCCACGGACACTTACTGAAAATTTCCACAGGGCGCGGCATGGTCGTTCGAAAGTTTGCAAATCAATTACGCAGCCAGGGAGCAATTTGCTGCGCGGTACGCGCTAAATTCGACGCGACCCGTCGGCGAATAATGCGTGATTTCTACTGGCGATCGCGTAACAGGACACGCGTGCCAAATTCGAGACGCCAGCAACCGCTTTTTCAACGAATTAAAGCTCCTCGTTGTGTCTCGGTAACAGGACAAAAGGCTATATTTTGTATTATAAGCTTGATCCTTGAATCATTGAAGACGAAATAATGTACGTACGTCATTGCGAGCTCTGTTGATTAATTATACAAGCCTCAATTAACAACTTGTAAGTTATAAATGTGGTTCTCTTAACGAATTATTTTATTGAACTCATAGAATAATACAATCTATTTTTAAAATATTGACGATTGCGTTGCAGTAAGCGAGAGATCGAAAATATTAACGAGAAAAGTATGAAAACTCGAAACATGGAAGAAACTAAAAATTTCACATTTGAAAAAACGAATACAATTTGTTTTCAGCGAATAATATCGTTAAGCTCGATAAAATAACGTTGCAATATATTTTATCGAGGTGGAGCGCTTCGCGATCGCCAGCGGAAATCAATCGCGATAGGATATTTAATAATCGCGTCGTTTCCGATTTTTCCTGGAGTTTCCCATAATTTTCGAAACCGGTAACATTTCCTCGCGGATAATATGTATAACGGGCGGCGTATAGAGTTCCGGGAGTCCGATAACGGGCTGCGACAGTAACTTACCGGGAAGCGAAACGGCCTGGTTAACGCAAACGAGACGCGATAAAATGACGGACGCCCTGGTTTACACGTTGTTGAAGGCTTTTGGGATTACTGTTTTGGAGGGGTCGGAATATAATCCGAAGGAAATCGTGCCGTGAAAGTATGACGCAGGAATATTCGCGACGAGGCGTTCCATTCCGCGGGAATTCACGATAAAAAGATCCTGAAAATTGCGCGAGTTTCTTCGCCCGATTCTTATCGCTTCGTCGCAGTCACGATGATCGTGATCGTTTCTCTAGGTCGCGGTATTGAAAATTGACGAACGCGTTGTCGATCGACTTTTAATTTTAATAAACGTAAAAACGGAAGGCGAGAAAAAGAGCACGGGCATGTTTCGTCGATCGAGGCGAATCGAACAACGGAATCGAGAAAGTTCATCGTCTGGTAAAGGCGGATTTAATTTCCGGTCCGCGTTAGGGCACAGCTTCGTTAACGAACTTCCTTATCGTCGGATGGAGCTTGACCTTTCTACTATTAATAGAAAAACCGCAACGCTACGGGAGACGATAAAATTTTTCGAATTGGGCTATGCCTATGTAATTAGTCAGCTCTCGTCTTTTTCTTAAGATGGAATCTCTAATGGACATCAAGCATTATGTGAAAGTAACGCATGCTTGTTGACTGATCCTCGATAAAAGTGCCACTCGATTGCTTCTCGAGGAGAAAGTCGGACAACTAATCGTACTACAGTGAAATATCCATACGACTACTCTGACACCAGAGTTCGATAAAACTAAAAATTTGAAATGATTAATTCTATATAGCTCACATAAAATAATATTCTAAATTGAGATTTTGAATATTTTTGCTTTAATAATATTTTAAATTCGCTTTTTAAATACTTAAATGAGAATATGCTGATCCGACGAGAATCAGTCGAGCGTTACAATGACTATTTTATCAAATCGAAGGGCAGTTAAATAAGTGTGTGTGCTCCCATATAAAGTCGATAGCATGCCCCTAGTCATAGCGTACTATTCCTTGTTCGATCGAAACACGTTGAACGTGTAATTTTTCGTCACTTTGGTAGCCCAAAATTTCCAACCAGTCGTTAAAACCGGCATAAAGGTAACGAGAAAACGAGAACCGTGCAAAGGACGTTCCAGCGTTATCGCGTTAAACGACGCGCGTTTAGCACACGGTGGCGCTCATTAGTATGCACCCTGCGCCTTGAAACCCTCTTGATCGACCCTTTTCCGGGTCTTCCAGGTGTCTACGCCGCCATCTCGCACGCCGTGGACAGTATTCGCATAACCCCTTCCTCGGAGCACGAGATTCATGCGAATTACGAAAGTTTGATTGGCGCTTTTTTAACCCTAGAAAGACTGAATCACGAATCGTTACGTTAACGACCAAGGAGAGCGTTGGAAGACCCTTCAAGCTAACTTACGTTGAGCAATTATACCTGAGAATCAATTTTTAGAATCGAGTAATTTGCAAGTAATAGTTTTCTATGTCAGGGAAGTCATGGTATGAAAAAAGAAATTCTAGTTACAATTTTAGTAAATTTTGATCGATTGCATCAAAAGATGAAGTTAATTTGTGAACGAATCTAAAATTTCGCTATCCAACTCTGGTCCTTGGTCTTTCTAGAGTTAATCGCCTCGTGGTCTCTCGATCATGCGAACTACAATTTTACTCTCATGAATTTCGCGTGCTCGATCGAGTTCTACCATGACTCGCGAGGGATATCGTTTGGAATCGCGAGAATTTTTTATACTTCTCTGGATATTACGCGGTACAAAAAAAAAAGACACCTGTCACGGTGCGATAGTATCTTTGGTGCAAATTATACGAGATAAAATCAAAGTGATACATTGTACCATGATATACAAGGTGTCCCGCGAAACTAGGGCGAGCTGTAACGTCGAATCGTTTTCAGATATGAAAAAAAAAAACATACAAAGAACCACATCGAATGGTTTTCGATGCTCTATATTTCCAAGTCATTGTTACGTATGCAAGTCCACGCGTGCACCTGCAAAGTGCAATTGCGCTTGTTTTTCAAATAGATCCTTGTACGTTTTAATGCATTAAATTGATTCGTTCCCCACAAAAGTCTATTACGGCATTCGTCCAAAATGTAGGTCACTTTAAGAGATATTTTAACGTTAGGTTTGCAAATTATTATTCGTATCTCTCGCCATTGTACACGCTCCGTTACGTGTACGTTCTACATTTAACATTTATTTGTAAACGTGACTCGCTTTCTGATACAAATCAATCTAGGGTATCGTTCGGCAAATAAAACTTTTAATTAATCTAGGATTTGTACACTTTTAATCGCATTTTTATTTGCCTTTCTATACACTTTTAACATCTCTGATGAAATGTTCCAAATGAAATATGCCAAACTTTTAATTTATTTGCTCAAGTTATGCACAAAAATTACCTCTTTATACGCGTCTAATTTATTCCAGCAGAACGATCGTTATTATCGCAAACTTTGAATTGAAATATTTGTTAAAGGAATAACATTTGAGAAGTATGTCTAATATCTTTATGGTAAAACGTTAAAACGAATGTACAACAGCGTAGTGAGAATTTAAAGTATTTTAAGTTGTTCGCCGTGCCTCGTATCTAAAATCGTATCGACGACCTACTTCCAATTTCACGGACCACCCTGCGAACGCAAAAAAACGATATGTACACGAAAATAATACGTCACGGGAGAAAGGGATTGCTCGAAAGGGTTCGAGTAAAGGGGGAAGAATAGAAAACGACAAGCGAAGCGCACAACTTGAACTGTGAGTAATTGAAAACGTAGTGGTCCATCTTGAAAAAGCTCATACATTCTTGCCTCACGCGTCTGTCGGCTGTTTGGAAAAAGTCGTGAAACGCCCTGCGGGCGTTGCAATCGGTCGGACGCCGATTTCGAAACACATCGTCTAATTCATTTGTAAAATAGAGTGTCGTCGTTGACGTTACCTTGCTCCTGTTTCGCGGCGCGAAGTCCTCTTTGCTGGCCTTCCGTCGCTTATCCTTAAGGATCATTCTCGCCGCGGCGAACGCCATTTTCTCGACGCACTTTTGTTCGTTCTCTCGACGGTACCAAACACGTTTCGACGATCAACCGCGCACAATAAATCACAGGGAGCACGCCGTTTACGAGAAAATAACTGGGATCTTTATCGAGCCTCGATCGTACGGATTATTATCGGAAACTCGACGCGCGCGTACGATTCTGATCGATGGATACACGAATATTCATACGTGGATTGGATGTAGCGAAGCTAATTGCTACTCGCGTTATTCTTCTTCTTTTATTTTCTATTTTATCACTCGACTGTATAACTAATAATCGACTTTGTTGCCTCTTGCCGTTGACTTCGCTCCTTCCTTGCGCCCGCGTACTACAATTTCAAGATCTCTAAACACTATTACGATTTTTAGGATAAACACAGCCAGGGATTAACCGCGGATTGACTAGATTTGCTCGCTCGCACGAATTTTATCGTGAAATTGACGCAGCGGATAAGCGACAGACTCTCTTTTCTGTCGTTTCTCGTGAGTAGCCCGACGACAAGCTCTCGCGAAAACTCGTCGAGGACATTTGCCTGTCGCGAGGTCACCGTTATTTCCGGTGGATTCTTCGTCCGCGACAAGTCGTCCGTCGATAAATACAACCGTTCGACTTTCTCTTTCACGTGTTCGTCCCTTTTTCTGTTGCTTTCTCAAACGACTAAATTCCAGGCTACACGAGTCGCGGTTGATGCGTCCTCATGGCTCGATCGATCGGTAGTTAGTTGCTGCAATTATGGCCACGTATCTAGAAAAAAACAGCGACGACTTTAACATCTTTTCAATTAATCTACAACAATCTACGTTGGTTAAGACTACGCGTCTCCGGGTGACGCGGGGTCGACTCTTCGGTTTGTTTGCAATTTTACAGGGCGCACGAAGAATCGTTTCGAGTCACTTTGGAGTATCTGCGGTCCGTCTGGAAGTATTTCACGAGAAATGAACGTTTCTCGTTTACGAACCTCGATGCTCTACGACCGGTGTAACGTCCCGATCGATCCTCGTTGGCCAACGATGCTTCCGGACGAAGAAACGAAGGGTGCACCGCCTGCGCGTCTGAATAATTAAACACGCGTGCCCGTTTCGTTCATTCTGCGGGTCTAAAATTATCGCAGATTACTGCTAAAAAAATAGAGTTAGCTTTCCCTCTGATTTGTTGCCAGCGCAGACACGCTACGCCGTGACGCTCTGCCGTCGCGACGCCCTGCCCCAAGGCTAGTCGCGAACACTAACAAGGAAAGTCTCAGACGTGGCCTTAACCGATTTCAATGAAATTTTCTCCACCAGCATAATCGTGTTGTTTCGAACAACTAAAAATTACTGTTACGTGAACGTTCGTTTTGAAAACTCTCGACTTTCAACGAACCACGATGGTTTATGAATGTCCTCGCACATTCGACCACCCCAAGAAACAAAAATTTAATTTAATTGATTTAATCTAGATTTTTTTAACAAAAACTTTACAGAGAAACGACACGAATTTCACGGTGTTGAGTATGCGCGTAATTCGCAGTCATGGTTTCGCAGTTCTCGCGTAATAGTTAAATAAATTATGTCAGCTATCGATCGATGGTTCGTAATCTAAAATCAAACACGCGCGAACGTGTTTCCGCGAAACGTATCTGATTCAATTTTTATCGCGGATGACACACATACATCGTCGTACGCGTTCCGATCTTTCCGTACGAATTCGACGTCGTTTTTCACGCGCGAGCAGGTCCCTGGCATATCAGAGGTAAAAGGGACGCGTGCCCCGGAGCGCCATTGTTATGAAAATAAATAGAATTTAATTAAAAACGTCAGTGCACGTTCGTGAAAACGATTATATTCGATTCGGTTTCGTCTCTGAAAATTCGAAATCAAAGTTTTCATAGTTCTCCAATTTATTTTTAAAAATCTATGATCAGTTTCTAATGCATGGCTCTTTATTCTAAAAACCCAACTTCTAATTTGTGATTATTAAAAACATTTCAATATTTAACCCGAGCTACATTCGTGGTCCAAAATTATTTCTTTTATGCATTGTTCGTGCAAGAACATTTTAAAAATATTACCAAGCAAATAAACCAAAATCTAGTTACCTCGAAAGTGCAGCTTTTTCATTTTTACGCGCGAATACGACAATTTCGCGTAGCACGACCCAATAACAGCGAATAGAAAAAGTGCTCGAAGCTTTCTCCCAGCGTGCACGATCGGACGGAGACTTTTTGCAAGCTTATTCTCCATTTGTGCGCCTTGCTCAGCGATCAAAGCTTTCTTCGATCTCGCGCGGCTTATCAATGAAAAGAGAAATTTCATTCTCCACGGAGAGGAGAGCGATGGTAACGATAGTTCGAACGACGGAGTAATAACGTCGATAAGAGCGAGCCATTGAAGCCTCAACGAGATTTCTCGAGGAGCATTTTCAATGAAAAATTGCAATTTCAGGCCGGACAGGAAACGGACGGATTTAATCGGATGCGTGTATCGACCCGGTTCCACGGAATCATTTTCCCCCTCGAAATTAAAATATCGGATTTCGTCCTGCCGTGTTCCATCGTGCATGAAAACGGATCCGTATCGCGCGGCGATATTTCCTTCCACTTCATTGCCGATCTTCCCGCCTCTAAATTCGGTTCTCGAACCCGCTCCGTAACGCCGGAATGACGTCCACGAGAAAGCCCACGGCCGCAACGAGAGAACCGATACGATACACGAGGTCGACGAGCCGCGAAATCGGATCGCCGATAACGAACTCCTGGAGGAGACCTCCCCAAGGAACTCTGAGAGATTACAAGGAGGATTTCGGTGGAAAACGCAAAATCGTTTATCTGCATGGTCTGCCTCGCGACAGATAAGACAACGACGTCGTTTGTAACTCCTCGATGCGGTGGTGACTTCAGCAGAAATTTGTACTCAACACATTAACGACGTGGCATTTTTATTGAAACTTTCCTAAACGACGGGTGATGTATACTAAATTAACTACTGTGATGTATTCAACTGTCAGAAAACCTCTACTAAATAGATGTTACAATGCGTAGAATAAATGTAAAAATCTTAAATAATACCGTTATAGGAGAAATGACTAAAAACAGACACTTGTCGTAAAACAATCTTCTTTATGTAAAATGTATGCAAAATCAAGAATCCAATTAGAGAATATATTCATATTTTCGGATGTTCTTCCGAAAAGCCACAGTGGCCAATTGGCATCAAATTTTTAAAGAGATCAGGGGAGGGGGTGCAGATGCTAATTATACAATTTTAGCTTCTGGTATTGAACAGTTTCCAAGATTTCTGCCCTACACAATTGAATTCTGCCTATAGGTATTCGTGTTTAACAGTGCAAATCAATGTAGAATTCTCCAAGAAATGAGATTTTGGGATATCACATAAAGAATATTACAAATTTTTTGATGAAATATGGAAAAAGGTGCCCTGATGCAGCTTTTCATTTTTACTCTTTTTTAAATATAGAATTTTGCATCTTGACGCCCGGAAGGGTTGTCAATCGCAACGGAATAACGTCGCTGTCGAGTGTCCTCGGAATGGGGTGCGAAGGTACCGCGAGCTCGAAGGTGTTCAATGGGACTCTAACGAGAGCATAGGTGCGCGTTACGTCGTCCCGACGGAGCGGAACGAATTTACAATTAGTTGTCACTCCCGTCACGATTCCCCCGTCTCGGAGCGGCGGAGTCGTCGCGACGTTCCCCGTTCCGGTCTCGCCTCCGACGGTGGCGAGAAACTCGATTAAACGACTACCGATGCGACACGTCAAGCGCGAAGCCACGGGATACAGGATTAACGTCGCTTTATATATGTGTCGCGTGCGCTAGCTGGCCAACCTGGCGCGAACTAATTGTAAGACGCACGGTGGACCAGATTCGAAGAGCGACTAAAACGAATTTTTTTAAACTGAATCGATAACATATAAAATATTTATTGGCCAGACTGTCAATCGTAGCTGGTCTGCCGATCAAATTCCATAATAATGCTCCAAAAGATGCAGGGACTTCGTTACAGTATTTTTTCTCTATACCTTACGCACAACTAACAGCAAATTTTGTGAATGATACTATTCTTCATTGGAAATTTATAGGAGAATGATAATATTATTGCACGACCTATCGAGTTGTTCACAAAATCTATGTTCACAGTACTCGATCCCGAGAATCTTAACGCGGTGCAAAACCGAGTACACGGAAACAAAAATCGTACGAAGCGAAATAACAATGATATCAGAAATGTTAAATTTGCTTTGAAAAGCCAGAATATCGAATAAAGATTTTGGTTAAAATGTCGCGTGTGTATTTTTGCTCCTTACTGTATGCGTTTAGCGTTAAATGTTACTCCTTTGCCGTTAATTTTTGTTCGTTTCGAGTCGAAATAAATGAAAATGTGGCAAACGAAGCGACGAGGGAGGAGCAGAAAACACGAACGACGGTGGCCGAGGTCGGAAGGGCGCGGCATTGGATAAACGGACGGTGAGCGTTGCGTTCTCGATGTATCGCGTTCATTATCCAGCAGGGAGCAGGGCGTAAACCCATCGGCGTAAAAAGAGATCGGAACGCGACTTCTGACGGCGGGCGTTCGATTTGTTTTCGCTGGGCGTTCGCGTGTCCCGCCTATGCAACGACACAACAATTGAACGCGACGTGCTTGTGTATACAGGCTGACGGTATGCAGAGAAACGGAGTCACTGGGCTATGGATGGTGTGGCACGTTGTTTAGGTTAACAGCCCTCAGTCACGCACGACCGAACGAGACACGGCTATATCGTTCTGGATACCACGTTCAACCCCCGTCCTTCCTCGCGGCTCGTTTCACCATCCGGTTTCTGCGTGTCCCTGGCTTCGATCCGCGAGCTTCTGTCCTCGAGCGAACTAAGATGTCCACCAGCAAAGGGATTCATAGACATTAATGCGACATCCAATGACACGCAGGCATACCCCGTTTTGCACTTTACGCTCCGTTCGTAACGATAAGTACTTACGACACGGTGTCAACGAGAAATTAACCGAGTCACGCGTTAGAAAGGAGTGAAAATGAAGAAGCTGATAGTAGAGGTGTCCAACTATTTCAACGTACAAACCGAGTCAAGCTTAGTTTGGGTTGTTTCAATCGAATCGAGTATTTGATTGTTCAAACAAACTTAGTACTATATTTGGAAAATATAGTTCGCTCGAGTGAGATTCGGATAGGCTTAACACTTGAGAGGACTCTCAATCGCAACTGAATTATTTTACTTAATGTTATTTTTATTTTGCTTCAAAGAACGCTTTGTCGTATTTAATAAATTAAAAGTTTGAAATATGCTATATTTTCTAGAGTACCCAAATATACAGGGTGTTTGACCACCCCTGGGAAAAATTTTAATGGGAGATTCTAGAAGTCAAAATAAGACGAAAATCAAGAATATTAATTTCTTGATTGTGACTTCGTCAAAAAGTTATTAAAACATTAAATTAAAAAATTTCAAATTATTCTGGAAAAATTATTTTCGGTTGCGGGGGTTAATTACAATCATTTTTGGTGAACAGATATATCCCCGAAATCCTACTCACTTTCGAGAAAAAAAATTCAAGTAAGTGAAGAAATTTTTCGGCGAAAAAAAATTTCAAATCGTTCTAAAAAAAATTATTTTTAACTGGGGGGGTTAATTGCAATCATTTTTGGTGAATAGACAGACCCCTGAAATCCTACGCATTTTCGATAAAATATTCTTTACTGAAAATATAATGTCTGACCATACAAGACATGTTTCACTGAAATTTTATGCGTATATTCAAAACACCATAACTACTGAACGGATTGGAGGATTTTAATGATTCAAAATTCAAGTAATGCATATTAATGGAGCTCTAGAGCCCCAGAAAAATGGGCCGAAAAAATACATTGAATGTGTTTCAAGCTAGAACTAACCAGAATTGACCAAGAAATGCACCAAAAATACAAAAAGTGGTTTCTATAAACGTGGTTCCTTTGTTGCTTACGTGTCACGTGTAGTCTTGTGTCGTACGTGATTCGTGGCAAGTACCTACATACGTATATTGTTAAAATGAGTAACTACATGTCTGGTTACGAAATGCAGTGTGCGAAAGCCAGAGGCAAAATCTAGTCGCCTATTATTTTCATAAGTGCACTCCCGCAGATTGGCACATACGACGAAATATTGGTCTCGGGCAGAAGAGAGAGACTCGTCGCTACGAAAGGTCGCTTCTCTCGAACGTTACTATCGCTCGTATTATTTCTGATCGGCTTGGGAATTCTAATTATGCAGCTATCAAACTTAAGAGATATGTATAGCTCATTCATTATTTGTGTCTGTCGTTAAATTAATTTATTCGTTTCCGTTCCATGGAAATAGTTTGTTTTCAAATACTTGTTCAGCGTCAATCCCGACGCGTCGTTGAATGTTTGAATAAATATTACCATCAATATTTAGACTCGATCATCATATAGAGGACTCTGATATGTTGCTTCATTAAACATACGTATCGTATCGTAATTAGCAAAAGATAGTAATATTTTATTCAAAATGGCTATTCGTGCGGCTATCGTGGATTATCGAGAATAAAATATTACCATTTATTTCGATCCCTACAAAATTCTTTAAACGGACAGGAATTCATTCAGACGTTTTTCTCGTCAAAATAAGCTGATCTTTTTGCATCAGGAATTGATAAGCTACCAGATAAATGGAAAAATACGTTTTAGAGTAGGGTGTTGTGCAACTTTTTTAATAAAGAAATAAAGTTAGTGCGAAAAAAACGATAATTACTGATGACACGCTATAGTATAACTTGTTTTCCTTTCAAGATCACAGGCATCCCAATGCCCAATTTCGAGAAACGTTAGGTTAAGCAACGGGGCAGGAACCGGGTTAACATTCAAAGCAGACGAACGCAAAGTATTCCACGCTTCCTGGCTAGAATTTTAGGGTGTCGCGTCAGAGTTCACCGGGGCGTTCGAACGTAGAGGGCACTGAGCAGGTTCGGTACATCGTTTGTAAGTGTTTGATACAAACACCGAATCGAACCGTATCAATCTCCGTCGCATTCGACGGGAATCTCGCGACTCGGCGGCTGTTCGAGAAGAATCTTTCCGAAAATCGTGTCTTCCGCGCGTTCCCGGTCCGTCTTTGTTACTCCCGTGGGAACTTGGTGTGGAGGTAGTATTGATCACTCCCATGCTGCGCCCACTTCCACCCTCTACGTCCTCCGACCTCTGTTTTCTATCCTCCGTTCTGCATCCTCCGTCCTTTATCCTGCATCCGCCTCTATCCGGCCATCCTCCGAGCTTCATCTTTTGTCCTTCGTTCGTCTAACCCGCTACACACCCCCTGCTCTCCCCCTCCCTTCGCCCGGTCGCGATATAGCATCTTACGAGATTATCAACGAGCGAACTGTTCTCTCGGTAAATTGACGTTCAGCGACTGATGGGCCTCCGTTATAACCGAAAACGGAAAGGTATTAACGCGCCGGGATTTTCGCGGCGCTGTTTTCCAGCTCGACGAAACGTACGAACCCGGTAATCCAGCTCCGAAACGACGGTCCGTGGAAGGCTGGAATTCGGCCACTTTTGACGTCTCCGTTTGCGTTCTTTTTTTCTTTTTTCTTTTTTTTTTTTTTTTTTTTACGCCACGACAGTCCGATTGCCCCTTTTTCCAGCGGAAACTTTTCACGGGCTGCCGCGCCAGGCTTTGCTCCGATTGTTCGTAGCTACGAATACGAGACCGAGGATCGAGGATTAGCGGCTCCAAAGCGACAAAGGCTGCTCGCGGACCGGAATCGATACGCGTCGGACGATATCGTTCCGCGTCCAGCAACCCCAACCGCGAGATTTACGGAGCCAGACCGTGCATTAGGACCTTATTTTTCGACCATTAAAATTTTTCGCGCATCCACTACGGATTACTTTTATTTCCTGACTGGTATCTACCCGGACGGAGAAATATTTATTTTTAAAATTACGTTCGTTACATGCTGGGGAGTTATCTCTGTAATTACTTTTCCGACCTGCACCGGTAGTAAAGTACCGTGGAAAGTTTCGGGAGAGAATTTTTTCACGGAATAATCCGTTTTAGGTCACTGTGAACACATTGTGACTAATAAAAAAGAAAAAATTGTATCCACGAAGAAAAGAAATTATCGTTGAAAAATTTCTAATAACTATTTCCACGTGTTATTAAAACGTCGATGAATATACCCAGAAGCTGATGTTATAGAAATATCGGATTACCAGCGATACCCGCGCAATGTATTGATTCGATTATCGTCGTTATTACTTGCTGGAAATAAATTTAATGAATTCGCCGATTCCGCGATGCGAGGTTTAGCGCTCGTTGTTCCCTTGAAAAATGAACTGCAAGTTCCCATTAACTCGTATCGTCGTCGCGCGCGGCGGGGGATGGAACGAAATATTCGTGGCACGGTCGCGAGGTGGATCATGATTTATGGAAATCGTCAACACGGAAGGAACCGGAGAAGCGTTTCGGCGCTGACGATACTGGAACGTCGCCAATCCCGGAACGGAAAATCTCCGTATTACGTATTTAACGTACGATGTAAATGAATTCTGCGTCTGGCTTTGCGAGGAGGTTCGAGAAGTTGTCGCGCGTGTATCGCGGATAAAGAAAGAACGACCGAACGAACTCGTCGGTGGCCAGAATTCCTGACGTCACCCGGATGATGGTAAAAGTTTCATGCGGGGGTTGCAGGAACGCAACGCGCACGATGGAAAAACGTTTTGTCCGCAAAGTACTGTCATTTAGCGAGGAGCCGCTTTCCCGGAAGACAGTCTACACCTGTTGCCATTGATAATAAACCCCCTCCACCGAGCTCGACTGGGATTTCTTACTGTCCGTGGGTCCCCGGTTGCTCCCGAACAGCCCTTTTATTTGCAGAGGAAGACGAGGTAACGCGCTTCATGATCCATTCAAGATCCCTTATTAACGAAGCGGCCTGTGAACTGGCGCGCTATCAAAACTACGTTTAACAGCCATTCAAACGGCTCGTAGGAGCCCTTCCTCGTTTGCCGTACGAAGCAATTAACCAGCTAAACCGCCAAGTGCTGCCCGCCCCGTTCATATTCTGCTGAACGTTAAGCCTAGCACCTCCGGCGGAAAAAAGCGCGGCACTACTCGAAAATTCGGGAACAAAGGGACACTGAAATGAATTACACTGCCGGCTAAGCTTCGACTGTACCTGCTCCAACGGTGAATGGAAAAGTGCACTTCGCTTATCGCGCTCAATGCAAATCTTTAAACGCGCGTACAAAGTGCGTATAATGAAACTGCGCGATTACATTCGCGAACGCGAAGGTCGTTGATGAAATAATCATTTTCCGGGTATGTTATCCCACGAGTAACGTCGTTTCTCGCGATAAATACAGTTCTTTATTGTTCCACGTGGGTTCGGTAAAAATTTCTAGCTCACGTCTGTATGTTCTTTGATATGTTCAATCGTCTCTTCATCGAGAAGATATTCTCCACCATCTTGGAAATCCTTGAAAATTCTCTACCGTTCCATAAATTCTTCCAGAAGCCATTTACAGGTTTTTTGTGTCTTTGGTAAACTTATAATCGTTCAAAGTCAATTCGAGCTACGTTTTCGATTTTTAACGTCCCTTCGTCGATCCTATTCCTGCGATTGGACTTTCGAATGGCAGTCGGCAAGGTTGTACCATTGATTCCGACTAAACCGAAATTCTAAGCTCTCCTGGTAGCGTGACCAAACGACCGTGAGCACTTCCGCGCGACGCGGAAGCGGAAGAATCGCCGCGGAAGCGGTCGGCCGAGGTCCGGCGAAGACAACGAACGGAAAGCCCGGCAAGAAAACGAAGGAGAGAGCGACAGGGAGATGTATCGCGAGAAGGCACGATTGTCGTTGGTTATCGCTCGAGTAAATCGAGCCTATTTAAAGCGAACCAGTTACGCGCTCCGGGACGCGAAATTGCTTGGAACGTCGATATGATACGACAAGGCCGCTCATTTGTCGTCCAGAGCGACAGTTTTCCCGTTGCTTCACGGAGGAAAATGGAAAAACGAATAGCACACGAGCCTCCGGGGAACATCGACGCATTCGTCGTTCGAGACGACTCCGTTGTTCCCAAACGTGAAAGGATGTTTGCCATACCATGCTCGTTTATCAGATCATAATCGAATCTACGAAGACTTTCAAACGCTTTACGATTTAAGGATATGCATTTCGTTGATTTTTGTAGCAAGAGTACTGGTTGAAAGAGAAATACGATAGAACTGTATTCATATGAACTCAACAGGGAAGAAATAGTTCTTATAACTGAATAGATTCGTATAAAAGAATCGATTATCTCCACTAGTTGAAACTTTTCATAGCAATATTACAACACTTACGAAGCTAGATTATTTTCCACTTTACTTTTGTTTATTACGTTACTGTAAACACTAGATATACTCATAAATATTATGTTAACACTGTCCGTAGCATATAAAGGAATTCAGCATATACACTTAGATGATTTTATAAGTCCTGCTCTGAATGGATTGATCACGAAATTTTAGTTTAATCGTGAAACGCCTAAGAAATAACCAAAAAGGGGAGAATAATTTTTCTGATACTTTCTAAACTCCATGCGTGTGTATGAATTGTTATTTTACTCCCCTCGACAAGTTTCCATCTCTAGAAATGAAGAAAATAATCAAGGTAATTAATTTCCACTGAAAAGAGCTTTGCATCTAACATTACTGCGGAATGTCGTGGACATTCTCGTCGCGAAAGATAATGACAAGGTGGTCGATCGTGGCTGGAGCGTCTAAAAATATCGTTATCGCGAGACGCGTGGGTGGCTAGACTTTCGAAAATAGTCAGATTGCCTATGAAAAATTAGTTCACGGACTCACGCGACTGTCAGCCGTTCCAATTCGACGCGTTTCCCATGTTTTGCACATGGGTCGAACACCTTGAAGCGCGATCAACGGCCGTCGTGTGTCTCTCGTGCTCGTACATTATTTTTTTTTCCAGATTTTTATCTACCCCTTTGGATAATTAAAAGGCGAGGCTCGGATGAATCCCTGATTTCTTTATGATTTCGACGAGGAAAAAATTCGAGGGTCGGCGAACGACCTTGCGACACGCATGCAACAATTTTTTAATTCCTTCGTAGAAAAACTTACGGGTCCCGTCGCGTCAGGAATAGCAAGCAATCTCGTCGAGGGTATCGGCTTGGTAACGAGCGTAATCGCTAAATTAAGGAAAATTGTTTTGTGCACGCGTATCCTAACAACCCTCGTCACGCAATACTCGTATTAATTGCTATGATTTGACGAACCGGGCAACAGGTCTGATTAACGACACCGACAAGTCTTTCGAGAAATTTAGAATTCTCGTAAATCAAATCTTCAAATAGTTAAACAAAATATTTAAACCCTCTGTATCCTGCGTCGCGATCGTCTCCATTAAAGTTTTCGGTGTACGAATTTATACGAGCTTTTCCCTTCGAGGTAACTCCCGGTAATTTTTCTTAAACGGAGTTGAAATCTTGCAAAGCACGTTTTCGATACGTAGTTTCGAAAAGTCCAATGGAAGGGGAAACGGATTTGCTCGACATTCCGAATGAAAATGCGCCCGTAACGATAGAGTCCTTTGTTGGTTTCGTACGAGGGGCCGCCATTTTTGCGGTCGCACCGCGAACTCGACCGCACGCTCGTATAAAAGTACAGCATCAAGAGTTGCTAACGAGAATACCGTGACTGCAAATCCGTGCTCGGGGATTTTAAAATCCAAAACCGCGAGCTCGACCGAAAATAGAAACGCGAAGGGATGAGAGAGGGGGAGAGAGAGAGAGAGAGAGCAGAATAAAAATGCAACGGGCCTGGAATTAAATCCACGCGATCCCGTCGCGGCTTAAACGTCCGCTCGGTAAACGTTATTGCAAATGCCATAGCCATCGGCGGGGAAGGTGGATCGAGATACCGTATCAATCTCGTCCACTCGCGGTTTATCGTGTCTGTGCAGGGACGTCTGTATTCCCTTGATTACGCCTGTCTCGCAGCTGCGACCGGGACGCGTTATATCAGCGATGCATTCCTAGCAAATGGACCAACGCGTACGTCGACGCTGTAGCGTCGTTTTCAACGTCGATGATGGTGCAACCACGCCACAGTGCACTGGCAACAAATCAACATTTAACAAAGAAAGGCTTTCGCGCTCCGGCTGTTTGGAGAGTCAATTGACCGGGCCGTCCCTAAATCGTTGAATGCGCGGAATGTTTAAGCGCGAGTCGGGTTAAATAGCCTGGGAAGACGAGATACACGGCGCGAGGTATTCTATGTCTCGCGAGTAGAAACACCATTGCGGAAATAGTTCGGTCGTTCGGCAAACGACGACGTTTCGAGGATCGATCGTATCGGTTTAATTAAATCCTGCTCGAAGGCTGAAAATGTGCGCTCGAAAAATCGGTCGTGGCGCTGCTCGAGCACCATTCTTCCTTTACTTTTTTTTTATTTTCCTTTATATCGGATATTCGGGCCAAGGGAAGACTCTACTTTCTCCTTTCTTTACACGAGAGTCGGTATTAATTAGGAAAGTTTCGTCGTCTTCGGAGTATTTTCCGTCGCGCTCGGTAGAGTGACTTACGAGCTTCGCGAAAGATGCCTTGTTAAAAGAGAGAATTTCTAAAAGCAATTTAAAAGAAAACACTTTATAACAAAATCGAAGAATATTTCATTTTCGTCGTGGAAATTTTAAATAGCAAAATTACGTATGCTATATCCAAAAAGTTTCTCTGTATCGATTGAATTAATTAAATATCGAACGCTAGCACGCGAGGAGTATCGAAGCAAAATAATTCGAATGTTCCCTTAGCCAGAGATCAAGAGATCTACGCGGGCGTCCATTACTATCCGTGATTGGGACGCACGTGGTCATTTTCACCCTCCACGAAGGAGCAGGTTGACCTTCCGCGAGACACCACGCGTACGTGCAATATGAATATTTACTGGCCGACGTACGTAGAGTTGGCGAGGAAGCACCTGG
The DNA here is from genome assembly GCF_013123115.1 of Colletes gigas. Classification (NCBI taxonomy): domain Eukaryota; kingdom Metazoa; phylum Arthropoda; class Insecta; order Hymenoptera; family Colletidae; genus Colletes; species Colletes gigas. Next base: position 245,064 of record NW_025106680.1, read on the forward strand.
AAATTTCGAAGCTAAGTTTCCACGAGTCTCGCGTCCGCCGCCTACGCGTTCCAGACTGAAAAATTAATTCCAGGCGTTCTCGACACGGAAAAGGTAAACGGCGACTCGATGACTAATTGCGTTCGCCCGTGTTTGTTACTACCAAGAGTGATTAATGGTCTCCTAATTAGGGGGTAATTTTTTCCGGAACGTTCTCTCCTCGTGTACATTAATTCCTTCGGAAAATATGAGCAAAACAATCGTATCGCGGGTTACACGCGAGTGTAAAATTTTCCAGTTGCCTTACGGCGAACTTACGTGATTCAGCGTCCTGGGAGCACGATCCACAATTACGCGTTCGTAAGAACAAGCTCCGAATTAATTACATCGTTATCGATCACCGAAAAGCTGCCAATAAAATTTCACTGGAACACGGTATCGGGAATCTCGCGAGGTTTCAGCGAAATGGAAAAACGAGTGATTCGAGTAAACGAATCGTCGGGGTACCCACAATACCGAGCAAAAGACACGGTCCGTGGGCAATGTTTCCCGCGAGACTACCGACGAGACTCTCTCGTCGACGATCACGGTCGAGAGAAAGATGCTTCACCAAAGGAAATCCATTTCCTGTCGAACAGAAATGCGATAAAGTGCACCTTACTTCCGACAACGGGTCTCCCCTCACTAGACGTCGATTCGTCCCGACGAGAAACGGTTTCACCCGGGTCATCGGTGGCGAAACGGCACAAAACGAATCGCGAACACTTGCCCCCTTGGTGTGCTCAACCCCCTGGAAATCCGTGGAATCGTCGGTAAACGGTACCCGCCATTTTCGACATAATCAATGAAACTACCGGCGGGTGGATCGTGCCCCGGTGTCGCGGTGATCCGTCGTATTCACGCACCGCCGAAATTTTCTTCTCGCCTCGTCGTCGACGTCGGCCATATCGAGAGAAGAGAAAATCGCAAACTAACTAACGGGACTCGAAAATGGAAACGGGGAAACAGGGACGATGCAACGGGGGGGGACTCGGCGAGAAACGAGTCGAACGAAGGGATGAAGACGAAGGATCGAGAAACGAGATGAATAGGAAACGTGGCTGGCAACGATAGGAAAGGTGGAGCGAATTAAGGGGGTCCGCGATGGAAGTGGTCTCACAGAGGGAGAAAAAGAGTAACCGATTGCGGACTTACGTGCTCGATGGTGGGCAGATGGGCCGTGACTGACACCCCCGGTGCCGCCACGCGCCCCTCGCGCACCGACTCCGCGATTTCCAGGACGGTGCGCAGACGCGAAGCCCCGCACGACCGCCATGATCAGAGCTTCTCCGGAGCTTGTCCCGACCCCCGAGAGCATCATCCGTGTCGGCCGACCCAACGAACCAACGACCAATGTGCTCTAACGTGCATCTCCTGCGTTTACGTGCGCCATCGCCAGGGTGAATGTCTTTCCTTCGGGGTTCCCGCTACCACGAGACCCGACCGTGCTTCCGGGCTGCTAACCAAAGTGTCCGCATGCCGAGACAATTCCGCCCCGCGCCACGGCTTTTTTGCCTTTCAACGCCGCTCGGCCGGTACACCGACGCTCCCAAGACATTTCCCCAGAAAACAGAAACACCGTGCACACGCTGGGATCGTCGAAACAATTTCGTGTATACGGTTTAACAGCCCCTCGTCCCTACCCCCCTCTTCCACGAAATTAGGAGAAATTAGGTTACAGCGTTCGAGGATTAAGTTACGAACTTTCCTTTGACGTCTGCGGGTCGAGTTCCGATAATTGCTTAATTGTATTCGGGGAATATTCTCTCCCGCCTCTGGGTCGAACCGGGCCTCCGCGGTGTGTTTTTCGCACGAAATTTATGTGCCGTGTACCAGGCGTTTGCTCCGGGACGAATTTATTACGGAGGACCGTGGGCAACGTACCAATCGAACCGTTCTACCAGGAGACGCGTGCTTTTTTGCCTAGACTGCATGCGAGACTGCACGTTCGGGTCGGAACGAAACACAGGGGATGTTTTGCTTTTGTAATTCCGAGACTTTCAATTGTTGGTAAAACTTGATCAACGAATTTTATAATTGAATTAACTTGTAGAAAAGAATGTCTTGGATAGTGGTTGCATGGGTTTTATCGGTTTTTTGTCAAGATACGAAGGTCACTTTCGTAACGGTTAATATTTCGATAAAGTTCCGTGTTTCGGGTACAACGAGCGAGGTTGCGATATTTGTAGCTTTATAATTTCTCTCCCGTGGCCTTGCCAAGTTTAATTACTGTTACTAATCAACGACACGTCCTCGACTAAATCTTCCCCGGAAGCGGGGGATCGCGTATGACTAAGGACCCGACGCAACGAGAATTATGGCGCCTTAAAATTCACAGAGCCCGCGAGAGTAGTCGGAGCATTTAACGGGCGCTCGTTCTAATTAAAACATCGTTCTCCCGCGATACGTTTTTTCATCGAGCGGCACAGAAGGCTCGCGAAAGCATCGCCAGACCGCAAAGCGAAAATGATACCGCGTCGAACGATTTTCTCCGGTGATTGCGCGGTTCGTTTACAAAGCCCGTCGATGGTCGGGGGGAAAAAGAGTGTATACAAAGTCGTTGTATCGACTGTCAAAGAGCAGGCAATGCTGGCGGACGCACGGACTGTCTTCCCGGGGCTGGTGAAGCTATGGTGAAACTTCCTCTTGAAACTATTGACAGGTGCCACCGGCGCGTTCGCCTGACGTGCATTACACAAACGACTTTCAAGAGCCGCGAAGCTTTCCAATGCCATTATTCCTCGATGCGGAACGAAATATCTCTCGATTCCCTTTTTCCTGACAATGGCGCGGAAAAACAACTCAAAACCACCTAAATATCACACAATTTATCAAGGTTTACGTAAACAGTTGTTGCGTCTGCCGTATGAAAATGTTGCTCGATTCGTGCCTCAACGTTCGTAGGTATTATTCGTCAGAAATGTTATTGTTTTCGTTGACAATATTCCTTTCAAACACTTTCACTTGCTTAAGAAATAGAACGAAAGATCATACTCTTGAAAATTGCTATAAACGCGTCTAGCGTGCTTTTTAAATCCTTTTATCATGAATGATAAATACCTAAACATATTCCTATATAAACTAATATTACCGCTGGCTGAGTTAGTTTGCATTTTAAAAGGTATAGCAACTATAAGATTACGATTGTTCCCGTCTCTAATTCTGGAATTTCTCCTCCAGGTAGAAAGTAGCAAACACCGTTGATCCACTCTGTCGTGCAAAAAGTCCACGTTTCACGACTAACGACAAAACCGAATCTCCGCAGCCGCGAGCTTTAGTTGGTTTCCAATTAGTTGCCAACTAAACGCTATCGTCGCTGCCAAACCATCGTCGAGGCTTCAAGCTTGCTGATAACGCGAATGTTCGGTTCGCAGGGCCGATGAAAGTCATTCAATTTTCTTAAGAGTTGTTCATTATTTTGTCATAAAGAGAAATTAAAAACTATATGGTATCTCTAAGTCCTATCTTTGATGTTTCTCCTAAACAAAAATATAATTAAATTCGAAATTTATGCTAGAATGAGATAAAAAATTAGATTTTAAGGAGAAATATAAAACTGGAGGTAAAAAATACCACCCTTTCCTCTATTTAATTTCTTCGAGAGCACCAACGTGGCGCGTTATTTTTGGAAAATTTGGAAAATTGAGCGGGCAGAGGAAGCAGAAAAAGGGGACACCGGACGTTTCATCTTCTCTCGTTGGGCTAGCGCAGTGTTCCCTGACCTTGATTAAAGAAAAGTAAAGCAGATAGCTCAGAGAACATCGTGCCCCGGGATAATCCGTCCGGAGTGCTTGCTCGTTTTCTTCCGAATCGCTTCTCCCAGCGAATTTGCATGCACTCGCCGTCGGCATCGCAAGGAACTTCCGGGAAAGGGGTAGCGAAATAAACACTTCTCCAGTTTTCAACGTCAAATATTGAAAAAGGAGAAGATTTATACAAACAGTGAATAGATTCGAGGGAATTTAAATTAAAACCAAATAAAAAAACGTCAGTACCATTTTGCCTCGTCGAAACGAACAGATTTTTCCGATACATTTTATTTCGATTTCATAGTCCAGACCAAAAAGTTCGCTCAAGTTTGTATCGATTACGAGTTTCCAATATGAAACTTCCAGTTGTCGAAACTGAATGTCAGAAAAACTAAATTCCAGTCGTTTTACAAGTAAAATAAATACTGAAATAAAACGAACGATTGTAGGATAATCCGATGCGGCTGCTTCGAAGAGACTAATCGACCAGCGGTATTTATGTAAATCGCGGAATTGTAATTAAACTTTCAGTAGTCGTTTACGAACCGTCCATCGAGGATGCACTCATTACGTTTTCATAACGCGTGGGCGAGGCTCCGGAGGAGCAACTTTCGATGACAACTTCTCCTATAAATTAGTCGCGGAATGCCATTAAAATTTAAACGTCTGCTCGGTTATGCAAACGCGTTTCGAAAAAGGAAAACGATACAAGCGCGAATGACGATACAGCGATGTCGCTAATTTTTAAATCTAATACTCTGGACATGCCAAGGATAAATGTCCACGCGATACCAAAGGTCGGAGTGGTTTTATGATTTCTCGAACGATCGGAACGATCCGCGAGAGATATTAAAATTTCCTACGCGCCAGCGACACCGTGGACACTTTCGATGGATTGAAAAACTCGTAACGACATCGTTAACAAAGGAAATAAAAATTTCAGATTGTTTTCTCGGCGATCCAATTTTGACCATCGAGAAATAAATTGAAAATCATATGAATAAATCTCTAGAAGCGAGTGTGTTTAGAATTTTCCATCTTCCTCTGAATTTCGATATTTTTGTAACGACGTTGAATATTTGGTACACTCGTACATAAATAACTGTCACGATTTTGATATATAGCAAGTCTTGGATTTCCGTTCGTATCGGTAAATAATAATTTTTTTTTTCTTTTCTTAATTTGCGAAGACACCTAACACGCGAGACAAATTTTTCTTTAATATTTGGGCTAGTTTATTTTCTAGCGATCGATACATTAATATTCACCATGGAGCAGCTGTACGAATCCTGTACAAGGCGGGATGAAAAATGGCCCTTGTCCCCGTTTTCGCCAAGTAGAGCCAAGGGTAATCGGTCTCTCAATCACGTGATGTCAGAACCAGGAGAAACTTGGTTGAAGGTAACGTCTTCTATAAAAGCACGCCTAACACGGAATATATAATCAACTCCTCTTCTAAGGACTCAATTTTCCTCAAATTTCTATGTTGTAACTTCGGGACTTTCGCATCGAAATTTCGCTTTAACGCGTTAACCGTCGCGAGAATTTTAGGTAGACGCTCTCTGGCGTCATATTATATTTCATACCAAATTTTCATCGAATGAATGTAAATTGCTACGTAATCTAGAATTTAACATTTTTCGAAACAATCGTGGAAATTCTTTGTCTGTTTTAATTCAATTACCGTCTTTGTATCTCTGTATATTAAAGGATAGTTCCTGTAAATTAGTCACTTTTTCGAATACTCCTATATATCGAAAAACAGTCGACAAATGAATCTCAATCATCTAAAATTTTCCATAAATGGATAGAAATGATTTTTAATGAATTATGAAGAAAAGGCTCTTTCACTTGCAACAACTCGATAGGCGTTCGACTTCAATTTCCATAAGGAATCACCCCTCGTACATCGTTTAAAACCAATGCAGTGATCTCGATGATCGTACACAAATTCTAAACAACATACAATATATACTAAGATTGATATACACGACATTTTGGATCCGTACCATGCGTATAAATTATAAATACGACTTTGAACGCGTTAAAGAATGCAGTGGAGTATCGTGCGTCAAAATTATGAATCTCATCAGATTCTTTCGTACGGACAGAGTCGACGAAGCGAGGAAATCTATGCATCTTTGGACGGGGAAGCACTCTGTGTAACTCGCAAACAATTCCGTCGCGGGGTAAACGGTGGAGATTCCACGTGAATTCTAATTGGCCGTTCGAACGACACCCTCGGAAATTCTATGCATGTTGAATGCCCAGCTTTCCAATAACGCCGTTCCAACTGCGAGTGGAATAACGGCTCTCTCGAGTTGCTCCACGGGAATGTTCTTTTCTCTCGGTGGCGGGCCGAGTCGCAAGCTCGTCGTCGGATGTAAGCTCGTGATAAGGAAACTAGGAAAAGGATCACCGACCGTTGATTTATGCTCCCCGAACGTTATCTAACGCGGCACGCGAGCTCGTGCTAGTTCATCGGAATCTTTTTAACAGTGACAGAGCCCGCTGCGGGCGTTGCTCGTTTCCTTTTTTTCTTCCGCTCGATCATGGGAATATCCGCGACGATCGTGCGCGCGTGTTTCTCGCGGAATCGCGAACGAGTCGTGGGACCGTATTCGTGGCGAGCCGCTGGAACGCGTCCTTGGCACGGAAACGCCTTTTCCCGTACGCAGAAATGAATATTTTATGCGGTCACGGAGCAACGAGACGGCTGACAGTAGTATTGTCTCGCGATGGTCGGGTGCAGGCGAGTCTGACTGCACGCGCGACACATCTACTTAGTCGCGTTCGTGTTCTCGACGCACAGTGGGGCAGATTCTCAGAAACGCGATTTAAATCTAAACGGTCCGTATCGACGTTCTCGATATGAAATTAATAAATCGTCCAAGGATGCCCACGCATCTCGCATATAAAATAATGTAACGGAAACATTCAATGGGACATTCTACTCTGAATCATCCAAAAGATACTTGTACTTCTTTTACCTTTCTTTCTTTCTTTCGAATATTTTTAATTCACGAGAATGATAAAATTTAAAAATAACCGTATTTAAATGAACATGAACAAGGACCAAAATGTCGAATCATCAATTTTATTCTGTCAAGTATCTAGTCAACTATGATAAGGCCTAATGAGAGATCTAGACTTAATCTTAAATCACACTTAACAAAACCTGAAGCTAATCACTTTGTCCAGATGTTTTATCAATCACAACCATCACTATGATAGTATATTTATCATCCTATCATGCTCTCTATGAAATGTTGAAACCTATAACATATACAAATATAAAAAACACGAACTATTTGTAAAAAAATTTTATTCCATCTAGAAAGTACACCTCCATCATTAATAATACGTTTTCAAGCATTAATTTTGTAATTAAAATTAAGTAAACGTTGCTTACACGAATCACATTATTTTTCAAGAACAAAGTTTTCTCCCATTCCTTTAAATAATAGTTGAGTCAATAAATCAAGGGTCACTTTCTACTCCAGGACCCGAATTCGAAGCTTAATTAGCTTCACAGTAGATTTAACCCTGGTAAGGACTACGTCTGAGATAAAATTACTCGATACTATCCACATTCTGTTTAATCCAAGATCGATATTTCTTTCCGGCAAGTATACATTTAAGCCGCGAATGAAATAATAGATAGTATACCTTAACAAGAACGTGTTCGACGCTTTTATGTGCTCTAGCAGCGATCGGTGTATCGACTTTTAGAAGTCCTTTTCAATACTTCATCGACTCGATATGTAATAGGATATCACTGACTCGCGTCGACAACGTAGCAGTTATTTGTATAACGTGTCTGTCGATAGCGGAGTTCGATGAAGCTACTCAATTATCCATGGAAAATTTCTGAGAAAGGAACGGATCCCGTATTGCCGAGCCGATTGAATACGAAGCAAGCACAGAATAACGCGACGATCCAGATTCTCCGCGTGATAATTGAAAATAAATACGATTATACCAAAATTTGGCGATACGGTCGGTCGAATTAACTGACCTAGATTTTTATAGGAATACAATTACTGTTTTATCGTAATTTTCATTTACTTAAAAAATTGTTCCTATTTATGATAAGTATATACGCGTCGATGGATAGTATATAGAGCTAACACGATATTAAATATCATTAACAACCCGTCCACCCGCGTGACAACAATAAATATTTCATTACTTTCACAAATAACGAAAGTAACGTATCGTATCTTCATCGTTTTGAATTTAACATTCACGCGCTCGAGGAACATGTATCTTTTAAACTTTTTTTCGATCATTAGTATCATTAGTATGCGACCATTAGAATTACGCCAAGCAACAGACAATTGATTATTCGCGTAGTCGGTACTTCAGTTTTCATAACGCAAACTTTCATAAGGTATTGTATCTACCATACGTATCGTCCGTGACTATGATTATGCACGGTACTAAACGTATCGTCGATAACGACGACCGAAAGCTAGCGGAGCTTTCCAGCGATAAATGCAACGCAAGTAGTACAGCTCGAGCGAAGTACCGACGCTTTCGTCGGTATTTAATCGAACGAAGCTTTCGAGAAATTCTGTCGTACCGACTACGAAAGCACAGAGCTTTCCGGAGTGGAATCCGCACAGCTTGTAAAATGAATAAAACTGACTTACCAACCGGATAAAAGATTCGTTGATTCACAGACAACGTACAGAATAGATCTATCATCTTATGGGATTTCGTGTCACACGCACTAAAACATCGAACAATGTACCAAAGAGGCAGGCAATTTAAAAACATTGTATTCGGAACGAGTGGGGGGGATCTAGAGCAAAAAAAAAGTATTAAAAAACTGTAACAAAAATTTGCCAAAAAAAAATTATTGCAAAAATTTTTGCTCTGCAAAATATTATGCATCGAATATCATTAATTAATTGTGTTATATTTCAAGGTTTTAGTCGAGCTATTGTTTTGTCTCGGTTCTAGATACATATCTTTTTTTTTTGCAACTCTAAACTTGTCATTTTTGTCATTTAATTATCTTTGACCGAAAAGAATAGACGTACTTTCCGTAATGCATTCTACTACATTTCTGAGATTCCATTGTTAAGCCAAGCAAGCGGTAACAAGCAAAATATGTATGTAAAAATTACATAAACTACCATAAAATTATATGCAATACTATAACCGCTACTCATAAAACTATATTATAATGAAAATTAGATAAGAGCGGAAGTAATAATTTAAACGCTTACTTACTTGTATATCATTTAGGTGCCGCTCCACGGTAATTTTTTTTTCATTAACATCACGATCGCGATTTCGATTCAATAAGTCGACCTCGAACGCAATAACGTCTAAAATAATTGTCGACTGGTAAATTCAATTTGGTTTGCGTTTCAATTTCATTTATTACTAGACTGGTAATATCACGTCTGATAGAGGAATGGATTACTAGGGTTACGTAGCCACCGAGCCGCGTGACACGAAACTACATCGCATGATAGATCTATTCTGTACCTAATCTGTGGTCGAGTGAGCGTGTCACTTACCTAGAAAAGAAAAGAATACACACGTTAGAATATACATAAGCATTGTTCGGTGTCTGGCTGCATCGCACTAGAACGGCTTTTCGTGGGACTAAGATGAAAACGTTAGTAAAACGCAACGAACATAAACGACACATGCTGAATTATACACATGCATCATCGAATTTACATGCTGAATTCTCGCCACGAACGAACGCTAAAAATCGAAACGAAACGCACATTGGCGGTTCGGAGCAGCAATCGCGAATTTAGAAAATCTCACGACGTTCTAAAAACGTTTATAACGGATAATATTTGAGAATTCGTGGAACTTTTTAATGGTATTCGCGGGACGACGTCGATAATTTCTCGAAAAAACGAACGAAAAGTCAACGCAACGCAACGCACACTACGCATTCGGTGTTTCGGCTATCGCTAGGTGTGAATTTCAAGCGATCTATCGTGAAAATTTTCGTTCGCGCGATCGCACGATGCTGACTAAATCGTTAACTTGGTACGCTAGCAAGCTTCGTTTCGCTCTACTGACAGCGAAACAAGGCTGCACACTTTCTGCGACCTACTAAATAGTACAACTAAGTGCTACTCATCTAGTAAAGGGACACATTCTAGCTGAAAACAGTCTAAACTAGAGACGCCTAAGGTGTCTTTTGTGCAGAGAATCTGGAATTTTGCGTGAAAATTTGTACCTGCACGACTGCCGGCCCGCGATGCGCCTGTGCAATAGAAACACAAGAAAGAATGTTATACAGACAGGTAGAGACAGAATTGCATGAGAGAATAGTATGTACGAACGCATGATAGAAACAGGAGAAAATCATAAAAAAAAAAACATCGAACTAAATGGAAATGTAACGCTGATTCGACGCTCGACTCATGCAGTGCGACAAAGGTTAAACCGCGGTACTGATCGCTTTACATTGTTACTCGAATCAACGATAACTATCGCTAAAACTGTATGAAAGAAATTGAAACGAATCGAAAAGAACGTACACGGTGCAAAACAATATTTGTATAATTTCTTTGATAAGAATGCTGTTATGTTCTATAGTTATAAAACAAGAATAAATTAGATTTTTGTTTCTAGCAAACACAATTTATCCTTCGTTTCATTATTTCGTATTTTTCATCAGTTGAACATTTTTGAGAGGTTCTATAGTTACGACGCGTTGAATTGCGATGAAAAAAAAAATATTTTGGAGGCTTTCGTCCTATAGCAAACGTGCTGCTATTAGAATGTTGGCATAAAACTCGTTCTATCGTAGCCACTATAGCAGTGAAAGCTGACAGTAGCAACTGTTGCTCCTTCGACTGATATTTCACCTCGCGATGTAACGTGCTCCAAGAGTCGCCGAGCAAATCGTTTTCGAAACGGTCGTGGCCCGCCGTGAACAATTCGAGCACCGTCTACGTTGCGCGAACTATTGTTTCCGAAACCGCGTTGCATTCCTGGCATCTCGTGTATCGCGCTGGTAACTTCGCTGGCCAGCTCGCAAAGCAACGGGAAAATATGGGGACCGGTATTTTCCATGCGTTCGCTGTTTCCTCGTATTCGCTGTAATTGAGTAAACCGCGAACCTTGGCCTCATAATTAGGGTTCGTATGTCAAGGGGATGATAGTAGAACGTTGCGCACACGCGTGCACTATTCGAAATTGCTGATTGCACGTGCGATGTTGCATTTGTCCGTTATATGAGATTGTTCAATGGTAAATTCTAAAAGCCAAAATAAGACGAAAATCAAGAATACCAATTGATTGATTGAGGTTTCGTTAAAAAGTTATTAAAAAATTTCAAATCATTCTGGAAAAATTATTTTCGGTTGCGGGAGCCAATTACAATCATTTTTGGTGAATACACGTACCCACGAAATCCTACGCACATTCGAGAAAAAAATTCATTACTGAAAATAGTATGTCTGACCGGGAATATTCTATTGAAAATTTTCGTCGAAAAAAAAATTTCAAATCGTTTTGAAAAAATTATTTTTAGTTGCGGGGGTCAAATACAATCATTTGTGGTGAAGAGACATAACCCCGAAATCTTACGCATTTTCGAGAAAAAAATTCATTACCAAAATTTTGATTCGGTATCCTTCGAATTAATAATAGTATTCTATCAACGATTGTTTTACAGTATTTTTTTATTAGTTTCATGAATTTCTTCAGTTTTAAACGCGTTGATAATTTCACTTATTGCACGTTTATTTTAATTTCTTACGTGCGTTATAAAATGTATAGTAAAGCAGTAACTTGGAACAACTGAATGTAAGAATGCATGAGATGATAAAGTCGCCCCGGAAAATTCAATCTGTACCGTTAATTTGCATTTTCCAAGACGGACGGGCAGAATATCCGGTGTCTTATGGACGCGTGTCGTAGATGGCGTTCGTATCGCGACGAAGCTTTCGAGAGAGCGCGTCGACGCGAATACGCGAGGCGTGTTTCTTCATCGGACAAAGCACCGCGTTTGAACTCGTTCGTCTTTTGCGCGTGTCACGGGTATCCATTCGTAGCTGGGGAAGCGTCTCATAAAAAGTCCCGTGTCTCCCGGCTGTTCGCTCCGACGCTTCGTATCGAATGGGAAAAGGGGTCTCTCAGGGGTGTATCTTGATTAACCCCCAGGATTGGAATTTCCCCGTCGGCGGATCATTATTCAGCTTCGCGCGCGATTGCCGATGAATGTAGCGATCAACAGGAAAGCCAATTTACTTTCAAAGCATTCGCCGTTCTACCCGACCCTTTCGCCTCCTCCCCCCTCCCCCCCCCCGATCACCCGTGACCCCACGGGCTGCCCGAGATTAAAATGTAAAATCGTGCTTTTATCTATCCTGGAGTCTGTAAACGAAGAGCGACTCGTCGATACACAAAGAAAGGGAATAAAAAGTGGAAGTTCGTTCAAACGGCGACCTTGTTTCTACGCTTGCAAAAAAAAAGAAGCTTCAGGAATTTAGCCAGTAGCACACGATCGATAAATATCAGTCAAATTTAATCAACGTCATCGAAGTCAATTGAAGTTTCACCTCGTGGACTAATCGCCATTATTTATTATACCAGAACCGTGATTTAACCCGTATGATTTGGCAATGTCCTTTTTATAACAATGGAAGAGACATGTTTTCCAGTCTTAGAGTGAGGGGATTTTGAACGCCTTTCTTTTTCAACCCCATATTAGTCCGTTATTAATTCATCCCTCTCTTCTTATCTTTGACCCATTTTATCCTTCAAATATACATACATATATCAGATTGACAATCTCGTAGTTCTAATGGTTCTTTTTCCTTTGCTTTACAACTGAACCTTGCAACTGCCTGTACGCCTAACATTCCTCCACATAATCTAAGTCGACGATACTTTTTCTTCTGAAAAGAATTAGATTCCTGGCAGTTGGACTATTTTCTGCGAGGACTCTTCGATTCGCGTCGCCACATCGATTGCTTCGTCTACCATCGCCCGAACCTACCGTCTTCCACTAAAAATATATGGTCAGAGTAAAGTTTATACCAACGAAAATCTCATTCGAATTGATCGTGGAGATTTCGTTGTTCCTGATGTCGTAATTACTTCCGCCCGACCGCCGTCGGTCGCTTGACTTCGTTCCATTGATTTTACGAGCCGCTTCATGTCCGGGAAATCACCATGGAAACCGTGGGATGCCGTTTCAATGGAAAACCGAAGCAAGATATGCACGTAGCTCGCGCGACCGTGAAAATTTCGCATCTTGAGAGGCAGGGCACGAAATCTCGTTCGACGGGTCAATAGAGAACGGGAGAAGGTTCCGCTTCCTACTTCGAACGTGTCCCCTTTTTGGTTCCTATGGCGTGGCTTCGAAGGAAAACCGAAGTTTTCCAGTTCCGCGCATGCGTCGACGACCATTGATACGGAAAATGATCCAACGGCGAAGGGAAGTTCGCCGATATTTTCGCGATTTTCGTAGCGCTGGATAAGCTCGTGTACTCCCACGAGAATTTTCACATTTCCGCGACACGTGCCCGGAATCGACGCCACGTTTATCGCGGAACGAGCCTAGATGTTATTATCTTTCGTCGAGTTTCCCAAGAGCCCCGTAGTTCGAGGTAGATTGCCAGATCTCGAGGAAACGAGACACGATGCAAACGCGGAGAACGAACGCGCACTCGAGACCACGAGCTTGTTTTTGTTTACCGGAGTTCTCGACTTTTCTGCCCGATAAACCGTCGGATGGGTCGGAATTAAACGAAAGCACGCGGGTACCGTGATGTATCCCCCTCTTGCATTCGTATTTACGAGCACCCTGGAAAAGCTTTACGCGCCGGTCGAGATTTTCGGTTTTATTTAACCAGGTTGCTCGTTTTGTTTGCCCGAGCATAAACCGAAGAGAGCCTCGATTCTCTCCCGTTTATTCCCTAGTTGTTAAACCTCGACCGACTAAGACCCGGTTGTTGCGGATGCGCTTAATTTAGAGCGATGGTGACGTTGTTTCGCGTGACGATCGCTCTGGGAATCGATCTACAGTGTATCCGCCAAGAGGGATGACGAAACGATTTGAGAAATGAAAAAATATGAGGAATAATGTAAATTTAAAACCTGTGATAAATTGACGGTACCACGCGGGTGATTCCATTTCCATATAGATTATATTACACTGCCGCTGCAGTTTCACGCGTTCCTTTTTCTCTGTTAAAGTCAATCCTACCTGTGAATTCCCTTTTTATATAAAACCTGATAGAACTGGTATTTTACGACAAAAATCTTTGGTTTCTTACGTAGCTTTGTCAATGCATATCCAACTGCATAAAATAAGAATCAAAGATGTCCTCGACATTTGTTCGAACATAAACATATTCGATAATTTACAATTTTAGACGTATTCCATTGTAAACAATATTGCAACACGTGGCAATCAACGTGTCAAGGAAAATCGTATCCGCCTTTTATTCTTCGTTGATCTATTTTAGCGTGATTATGCTTTGTAAATACCAGTCAGGATGAAACAGATCTAGCAACGATTCGAAATTAAATCTAAAGTAAGTTTTAGTAGAACCTTGGAACAGGTTAAGATTGATTCACGGCACTCTCGCTATCGTCGTTCTTCCGTACACGGTTTCAACGGAGTACGGTGGTTAAATAACAGCCAACTGTCCCGGAAAAGTATTCCAGCTGCACACCCTCCGCTTGCGTCCTCGTCCCGAAGAGTCGCGCTATATTCGTCTTGGAGGAGGTGCAACCTGTGTGTAACGCAACACGACCCTCGACTTTGCGAAGTTATCGCGGGAAACAGCAACGGCGATGTTATGAGAAACGACGTAACGCGAGAAAGAGTGGAAGGACACGAACGATATTAACAGCAGGACAGAGACTATTCCGTTTATCAAGTGGGAGTCGGTTAAATATCCCGCCGCAACGTTATGTGCGCCTCGTGACATTGACAAAGTGGTTGCTCCACTTTTCAGTGGGCTCCAATCGTTGTTGCTACTACAAATACTCGAACGTTGAAAGCGCGATCGAAGAAAAAGATGACAAGGTCAACAATTCGAACAAAACACAATTTCAAAAATTTTTAATTTTTAAAACGAGTTCCTGTATCGCTAAACAAAACTTGGTAAACATTGGCATAAAAATGTTATTACAAAAGCGTTAAATCACTATTTCGTTTCGATGTTTAATTTGTATATTCTGATTCCCCTTTTTTTTAGTAAAATATTTTATGGTTATTTTATTTATTCTGTAGAAAAATAGTTTTGAAAATCAAATTTTACGTCTCGAAACCCCCCCCTTAAAATCATTCCTTTCGTTATGAATTACGCACGATTAAGAATATTATGAATGACGGGTGGAAAATTTGCTTGGACGCGTACAAGAGTCTGGCAGCTTTGATAGAACGACGCGTCGCGACGCTGGATCCTTAAGCACAATGTAATTGCGGTCACGTGACTCGATGAAAGTTACCTGGATTTTAACGTACGCAACTTTTCGTTGGCTGGTCACGAAAATCAATCTGGCTGAAATAAGCTGTGCCGTTGTTTTAGAAACAAAACGGGATACTCGAGGAAATATCAATCGCTGGTCGTGGACGAGAAAGGACGAGCTTTTCACCGATTACCCGGATCCACTCGAGGCGAAAGCTTGCACAGTCGACCTAGCGGTTTCAAAGAGTGGAAAAAAATGAGTGTTTGAGAGACGGACGAGTGCTACGAAATCCAAACCTACTGAATATCGTAATGCCCCTTAAGAGATAGACATTTTGCCTCTTTAAGTCGTTACCAAATGATCCCCGCCAATTCCAGCAAAAACTAACTCGAACTTGCTTATGCAAAAAAGTAAACTTTTGTACTTTTTATTCTATTGACATAAAGCTTAGGATGAAAATGATACCAAAAACGAACATCAAATTATACAATTGTTTAAACAAGCTTAATGGTGTCATTACAAAGAGTTACTAGAAGACATATTCCACATTTTCAATTCTATTAGTTTTACCAAGTTGAACGATTCAGTTTTATTAATCTTGCAATGAATAATTCTACCCATGTTTTATCACAGATCATTCATTATTCCTTTGATATGCAAAGTCTTCCTCGGAATGCGTTCTGGTGCATCCCCTGTTACACACCATTGTCGTCATGGAATAATATCATCGTAAAATACTCATTTTTTATTAGAATTTATACATCTCTATGAAAAAGGATCTTCTTAACGAGCAAAAAGTAATACGTACGTAAATACTTGTTAAGGATTGTTTATACGATATATTTCGCATATATCTTCTTTCCTCTGAAGTATCCTTGTTTCATTTTCGTACTGTTTATTCTTCGTTCGCCCTTTATTATCCGTTGCTTTATCCATTGTTAATTTCACAGGTGCATACGTTTAATTATTTCGTTAATCTGCTTGCCTTTATTGATTCTATTTATTGCTGTTGTACTTGTTCGACAGACAATAAGCTTATCAAAATTATTTATATTCTCGAATTCGTAATAATATCATTCCATATATTCGATTTGTATTAAATCTTTTCATGTTCTCTTTATTAAAACGTACGTGCAAATACTTCAAATGGAAAATCAGCTATATTGGCGCGAAGAACCATTAATTGGAACACCCGATACGTCGATCAGCGACAATGACAATTAAACAGCAGTAGAAGTCCAAATTCCTTCGAACACCGTTGTGTAAACGGTTCGCCGTTTAATTGTCTCGATTCCCGAGGGGAAATCCAAAGCTACCCAGAGCCGGTTGAGTTTCTGTCACGTTCAGGGAAAGGAAATTCTACAATACTGTGTCGGCCGTGAAACACTTTACAATGGACGCAGGCGTTACTGTCGACCGTATCGAGTTCCACGGGCCGGGTAATTGATATTGACAATCAAGCCGCTGATCATTTGCACCTTGCGGCGCGTAACAATTGCCCGTCGCTCAAGATTCTAGTTCAAATCGAATCTTGAATTTGCATGCCTATTATTCGATTGACCATCGACCACTACATTCGATAACCAGTACATGCGAGCCTAGCGCGAACGCAATTGCGAAAAAACAATTGGAACATTTAACCAAAGGTATTGATCGATCTGACGTTTCAAAAAAAAATGATTGCTGTATGAAGTAATATAAAAGTTATTATTGAGACTATTGCTGTAAAATTGCTAACTAGTGAAACAAGTTGACGAGTTACTATTGCTGTATTATTTAGACAAAATCGACTATTGGAACAACTCGACGACTGTACGAATCGACAATAAACATTATTCGACGTGAAAGAATACACGAACCCCAAACCGACTTCCTAATCTACGGAAGATTCAGAGAGTTAACAATCGTTTTCTCGCAAAATGCATCGTTTACGTTTCTCGAGATATCGAGTTTCTTTCGCCGAGACGCAATTTATTTCTTCCTTTCTCGGTCCGTGGAAGCAGAAACGTTTCCACGGCGTGTGAATACGTTCGAAGATCCTGCGCGCCGAACCAGGAATTCGTGAAGTGTCAAAATTCCTTGGAGAATCTCGGGAGAGCAGGGAAACGGAAATGCGAGGACGAGAAACCCCGCCTGAGACGTTCCCGAAGCCTGGAACGAGAGCTAAAAGTTCCAAGCAACCCCTGACATTACCTGCCCTACATAAATGACCCAGATCCCCCATGACTCCGTTCTTGCAATTTCTACCGGACAATAGCGCGATCCAATAACTACCGTATAACACCGATGCTCGATGGTGATCGTTAATTAATTTGTCTTTCACCTTTATCTCGCCACTCGTACGGAACCTAATGAGAAGTTTCGTACGCGTGTCGGACTTCGTGTACGACACACGCGCATTACCAGCGAGGAATAATTAATTTAATCGACCTTGCAACACCTAGAGGCTAAAAATCTCGTGAGAATATTCCTGAGCATCGGAGGGAATTACGTGAAATTCCCCCTGCATTCGCAATTCCGTCCCAATAAAGAGGAGAGCGCGACGATTCCCAGCGGGTGGTAACAAGGTGAAAAAGACGATCTCTTAATTAATTTGGTAATTAAGTTTCACTAGTAGTAGAGCGTCGGGCGTGTCGTGCAAAAACGAGCCGGAGACATTAACGGGCCTACGAGCCGATTACGGGTGCGCTCGTTGGAAAAAGCTGGCCGACGAGTTGGCTGCCAGCCGGCCGTAAGAACGCGCCGACAGAGAGCTTTGCGTTGCTTCTGTACCCGACCTAAAGTGCAGCCCACCTGTTGCTAGGCCTATATCGCGCGATCTCTCGCATTTTCAACGCCCTGCTCGAATCTTTCGCGTTCCGCCGCTTCAACGGCCTCGCCCCGCCGTGCTTTATTTCCAGCCGCGAAGGATCGAATTATCCGACTAAACGGTCATCTCGTTTCCCCCGGATTCCGCCCAACGGGGATTTGATTTCGTCGATGAAACGTTCGGGAGGAAAAATTAATTCCCCGTCCGGAATCCGTTACTCGTTCCAGGTGATTAATGATCCGACTTGACCGTTGACTTTCGGTCAAAATAAACTAACGCGTGGAACACAGGGGTTGTCAAACTATTGTTGGATTCCGGGTTGCGACACTTTTCAAATTTAACGGTGGTTTGTTCGAATGTACATCGTGAGATTTTGTTTAGTTTACACAAACGTGTCTTACCATCCCTAATTCGGGGGAAGTTTCAAACCTAACAAAAAATACGAATATTTTTAATTGACCACATTGCTTTCTTGTTAGAATAGCGTTATCACGTATTCGCCACCAGAGGGCTACGCTCTTGATCTCTCTCGCAAGCGCTCGACTGATCCTTCCGTTTCTATAATCTTAATCGACTTTTGAATATGACGGCGTCTAAGCAGGAGCTGCTAGGATTGCTTTATTGATGAGTCTTTTCTTTTCTTAATTTCTGTTATGTTACCATTCCTCTGTCTACCAAGTAAGCGCACCACGCTAGAATCAGCCTGTACATCGCGTTCTGTGCGCGTTTCTGGGGTCACAACGAACGCACCGAACGGTTCTTAATTAAAATATTGCCCGAACGAATAGGATCGTGCAAACCGCCCAGCTGTGGGACGTTTCCCCGAACGGGTATTAAAATATGGCGACAGTTGGCTGGTAATCCAACAATTAGGTTAAAAGGCAGTCGCGAGCAGCCAAGACGTTCGGGGAACCTCTATCGTTTGCGCTCGCAGTGTGTCACCAACGACGCAATGACTCCGAGGAATTGTGCCGCAATTCCGCTGCCCGTTAGCCACCTTAATTAAGCTGATGGAAATGCAAGGACTTCGCGCGACAGGATAGTTTGCATGTTGGGACCGGAACACGCCGATATAACGCCGGCATTTAAATTTTCATGCCTATACGGCCTATCACCTTGGTCGAACGAAAAATACAACGTCTGCTTTCCACGAAGGTTTACGGAAGGAACAAGCACGATTTACGCGAATAAATCCCCCGCGATTCCCTTTCGAAACTTCCCACTTGTTATTACGACGAAAGACACGTAATATTTTACGCTGCTCGATAAACCGTTCGGTGTATATCGGTGGCGTGGAAAATGAAGATTGGAAGCGTCGATCGTTCTCGACGAAGAAAATTTGGTACGGCGGCTGGTCGGCTAAATAAGACCGATATCAACGCGTTGACAAACGTTAAAAAATTCCATGAAAGTTGAATTTCTCTCGTTTTTATATACAGTGACGAGCAAAAGTGGGAGTACGCGTCGTATTTGAATTGTTAATACTGATGTATTTGATGCTAAAGAGCAAAGTGCGAAGACGATCGCGAAACTTGAATATTTCATCTGTAGGATTTAGAGCTGTACTTGAAACATACAAACCAAGTCAAGGATTTGATTATCCAAGTAGCTCGAGTATTTGATCAAACATGAAAAAATTCAATCTATTCAAATGTTTGATTCGGAAACCGTCAATTTGACTGGTGTTAGAACTCGTAAATATTACTTGCTAGTAATTTACGTTAAATTTTACCGAAGCAATTATATGAACCTGTATATCCTAATTAAAAGGAAACCCGTATTTTAATCTAACCGCCGACGTGACGGCTTTCAACAAAAATATGAGCAATTAAAATAAGCTTGTTCAGCTTGTATTTTCAAGTACTTGGACGCCTCTGGGTATCTCCATCCGTAACGTTTCGTCCGCGAAGAAGCCTTTCTACTCTACTCGGACTTATTTAAAACAATACGATCTTGAAACGTAGAGAAATTGCGCGTTCCTCGACTAATCGAGTAAATTCCGAGCCGGTCGGGAAATGCTTTTAGCCTTCCGCGCGGCGATCGTTTTCCTGCGCTTCGATTTCGCCTCGATAAAAGCCATCGAGCAATAATTTCTATTATTCGATCAGCATCGATCCCGTTGCTGGTGGGAAGAGCGAAGATAGGAGACGGGTCTTCCGTAGCGAAAAAAACATTTCCGCGACGTACAATCGCGAGAGACCCGACGGATAATTGCTTCACGGGCGAAAGTGCGCACCCACGCTGCATCGCGAGGAATTGGATTTCGGTCCCGAGGGGCAAAGACTATGGCCGAAGCGAACTGCACAACGATCGAAGGTGAAACGATTCAGGCTTTTAGTGGCACGCTACGGCCTCTGTGTATCGTCGGAAGATTTACGATCTGACGGATGGTAATCCTTGAGCCACGAAAATAAAGGGACGATTTATCGTCTCCGTGAAGACGGAACGATGGTCCTGAACATGGGAAACCGTTCTTCGTCGCTGAACGACTGGAAAGTAGCGGCCGACCGCGTTTATTACACCGAACGCGCTTAACATCGTCGCGTTATTGTCGATTTATTGCCACGCGCGGGCCTGGAATTGCACAGATTACGCAACGTTTTTGTCCTGTCGATTTATTCGCGGTATTTGGACCGCGGTCGCATACGTCGAGCCCTATCGTTCGTCACCGTTGATAATGTACCACGGACGACCGGGAAACAAATTCGTTCGAGTCCAGACATACAAGGAGTAAATACAATAAAAACAGTACTAAAACATCGTGTAACAAAATGTCCATAAACGCTTCGTTAGCAAATTATAACGAATATGAAACTTTTAATTCCACTTCTCTTGGTTCGATGCAGAGCAAGACAAGATATGTTTATGTTAATTATAACTTGGTCTATTAGTTTTCAAGTTATCTTGCACTGCAATTTGAAAAACGTGTTTAAAGTTTTCGAATTCACTGTCTTTCACGCAAGGAAAGTGAAAAGCGACGAACGTCGCAAGTGGAAAATGTCACAAGGAATGCTTGCTTTGCGTACAAAAGCCAACTATAGGGTTAACTAAGGTATTAAACAATACAACTTATTAAGGTTAAATAATGTCAAGAAGGGTAAGGAAGTAACAATAGCACCGTCCTCCGCAACCTCGTGCTCCTAGTTAAGGATTATAATCCCTACCCTTTAACCTTTCACTCGGCGAGGATCTTCGTAGCAATGGCGTCGTGACGTTTTAACAGTGTCGCGTGGAACTAACGATGCACAAGCTGTAAAGCGACATTTCTTAATACCGCCGTTTCCAGCTTTAATGGGCACCGACGCGGCACCGTATTCTCCGTGACTTTTGTGTCGCTTTTTGCAGCCGTTAATCGACAATTTGCCGTCGTTTGTCATATCAAATCTCACAAATAACCCGCACTGGCTCTCTCGATGATCGTTGACCCCGATAACAGTGTTTTCTCGGAACGTAGCACACTCTTTCCCCGATGTCTATCCAGGAAATAGAGCGTCGCGAACGGAAACGAGACGGTTACACCCTTCCCTGGTAGCAGAATAGTCGCTCGTCGATCAAATCGAAACCTCTTCGAGAGCTCCTCGGCAAATATTAGAAACCCTTTCGTGCCCGATCGTTCCTATCTACAACTTTATGGAAGCGTTCCTTGGAAAGTCGTGCTTTCGGTTCTCTTTCAACTTGGGATCGGTTGGGATCACGGCTTTCATCGCCTTCGCGAACAGAAGAAAATGCACGGAACGTCGAGCACCGATCGAACGATCGCGAAAGGAATTTCATATACAAGTGGGATGTTCCTGTCTGACGTCGCAGAAATTCTTATTCCGGCCGAAACTTCAAAGGGAATATTGCGCGATAAAGACGGCTTCACGAGGAAAACGTACGCCCCTCGTCGCGTCATTCCGTCGGTTAGGGTTGCGCGCGTACGTTTATAGACCGGAGACCGAATGAACTGGTTGCTCAAGGTCGTTTCAAGGCCATTCATAGACGAATCGATAAGAAATATCTCGACGGGAACAAAAAATTTTGCATGAGAACGCTCGGATAGAGTAATGATTCGTAAAATGAACATTGCTCTAGAATTGAATTTCCAAGTAAAACACTGTCTTTCATTCTTCACTGGGATCCAAGGGGAATCCCCCAAGTTGGGAGGGATAGAAATGTTCAACTTACGAATCACACCTGGAGGTTCATTTTAAGAATCATTACTGTACAAGTATTTTATTTCGCGCTAGTCAAAGTGTAACGTATAGACGATCTCTGTGACATTTTACGTAAATTTCACCATCGGTTGCAGTCAGAATGTTATTGTTTTGGAATTTTTTGACAGGAAACAGGAAAAGCGCTGTCGCGGCGCGATATTTCGAAACTACCCCCAGGGTTCGAACGGTTAAATGCACAAGATATAGAAATGTTTGTCTTATACGTTTGTTCGGTATTGTACGTTTGCGAAACAACAAATATTTTTGGATAGAAAGTTCAGACCATTGGAAAAGTTTTTCGCCATTTCTGTGATTTTCAAAATGGACACGTCCCCGCGGGCGACTCTGCACGCTAATCCAGACCAAAGGAGGACGAAAGCTCGCAACAAATCCGATTTCGCGAGAGACCGTAGTTCGCGAATTCGCAGCTGAAACCGTTGATATTCGGTAAGTGTTAGCACGGTGGGTGTTCGATCCGATCGCGTAAACACGAACCGTATGGCGGTCACGTTTCTCTCACGTAACTTTTTCTCGTCCCTGTGGTCTCTTCCGTTGCCTTTAATTCGCCAAGGAACGACCATCCACCATTCTTTATACCGTTCCTACGAACGACATCGTTTCAGCCACACGGTTCGACACGTTCTTCCAACAGCTTGCCTTCAAAGTTGCACACACATTCCACGGCATATTTGGTGCTGCGATCAATTAACTTCCGGCTTAATTGCATCGTGTTGCGCCTTAGATGGTCAATATTTTCCGTGAACGCCACCGGGAACGGTTGACAGGACATGCAAGCGCGTATCGGCACCGTGGACGCGTTAACTCGCGAACTACGTCGTCAAAGAGGAAACCATATTAACCCCGATCCGTGTTAGAACATGCTTGCCCAGCGGTGCATAGCTCAACAACGTAGAGAAAACTTGCCAAAATTGTACCACTTACGAGAATATTTTAGACTAAACCCGTTAAAACTGAGACATATTCTGAATATTCTAACGCAGAATTTAGTTCGAAACTTTGCATCATTATTTATGCACGTGTTACCAAGTTGCATCAATTTTTTTATATGGAAATACATAACAGATTTAACGCGTTCACTGTCATATCAAAACCGTGGAATATTATGCAACACTAAAATTTTTATTTTAAATCATCGTAAACTACACGATCGAAAAATTTGTTTCATTTTTGTAACCTTGCTGAAATTAACAAATCCTATCCAAATTTATTTCCATTTCTGGGTGGCAATCAAAGTGTGAAAGAAAGAAGTACATTTACGGTTGATATGATATCAATAGTTCCAATTGCTTGCAGAGCTTCTATGCGATTCGTTTCTCGCGAACAACGATATTTATCCAAGCAACTGGAAGCTCGAAGCTCCGCGTGATTTCATGTATTTGCGCAAAAAAAAAACGCGTACAAACGGTTCCTTTGAATTTTCGATTGTGCGGCTTGAAATGCTTCTTTGCATTACGGCGCGCTCAAAGAGGGTGGTTTCAAACAAAGTTTCACGGGGCTTCGCGAGGCGAACCCTCTTTGTATTTTCCGTGCGTCGAATAGAAATAACGGTTTCCCGTGGGAAATATCCGAACAATACACCAACCGGTCGGACAAAGTCGAACGAGACGCGGCATCAAATGGAAGGGAACAAATATTTTCAACAGGATCCTCGAAGACATTGTTTCGCGGCCTGATTCGACTATTTAAAAACAACGAAAGACCTTAAAGGCGTCTCTGTTCCCATTTTTCACGCCCTTCGTGCACCTTGCCGTCGATAGAATCGTATTTCACGCCGGTCACGGAGCCGCGAAATTACTAATTAAGAGCTATCGCGACGACTGCCGACGAAAATGGAAATCACGTTTTAATCTCAGTCTCGGTGCTCGCGAATTTAGATGCGAATCGTGGTTATTAGGCCCTCGAAGGTCCGTGCCGGGACGAAGTTATTACAAGTCAAGCTCCTCGAGTTTCCTGTCGTATTACGCGACTGCGTTTTCCAATTTAAGTATCTATGACGGGGACGAAGTTTCTCGGAGAACGTCTAAATCCAGTGGAATAAACGCTTCTTCCGTAGATAGAATTGTTCTGCTGTGCATCTCGTTCGAGAATCGTTTTGAGGAGCCACGCTTTGTTCCTCGAATTTCGCAAGAATAATTGAAAAGCGAATTGCATTCGTTACCTTGGAACTTTTTCTATCCGTTTCTAGAATCAACAGAGAAGTAAAAAAGAAGCGATAATTTCGAATTGGTATCTTTCCTTACATCCGTGTCATTTCCATGCGACAATTAATCTTTGTAAGGAGAAATCGATATTATTAGATCGAACAAAGCGTTCTCGTCCTTTTTTAATGAAACCTAAAGACAAATTTTATATATAGAATCGCAATCTATCGAATTACTTTTTATTTTTATTTAGCATAATAAAAAACTAAACTAAAGTATCGGTACGATTAGAATTTTATATATAGGCCTTTTCTAACATTTTTCAATCGATTTAACATCGAGTGAACTAATTTTGTTGCTCTATCCGAATTTATTGTATGCTACTTATCCAAGAATACATTTTTTAACTGCTATTCAGTAATTGTACGGTGTTTTCTAATTTTTCTTCCCAACTCGGAACAAAGTGTTTTATAGAATTTTAATCGGAAGATTATGATGGAGTTGATAACGTATATAGGATGTTAAAAAAAAGTCCGTTGACGAACGATATAAACGACGTGCTTCGGATCGTTATCCCGTTGAAAGTAAAAATAGTCCAAGGTTCAACTTTCCTACACTTTTTTTTATGTTTTCTTTCAAAATGTTTCTATACGCTAGTTTGTTGCGGTACACTTTCAATAAAATCAAATTCTCGAACGTCGGGAGAGCCGACAAGCAACCATATCGTTATTCGACCACCTCCATGATTATGATTATTATTATTAAACCTATTAATATGCACACGAGTACATACATCGTTATATAAAAATAATTTATACAATATAACCTTAAAGTTATAACACAAACAGATTAAAATAAGACAAACAAGACAACGCAGGGAAATACGTTAGATTATGTAGAATGGAAATCTAACAATAAGAGGAAATTAGACAATGTACAGATTAATATAGGAAATTGTGGCACGTTTGGAAGCAAAGAAAAAATGTTTTCTGAGATCAAATTCAATATTACATATTCTTCGCGTTAAAATTTATCCAAGGGATTGCGTTTACAATTGATCTTTCTTTTGTATTACAATAGTTGATTAATCCTTAACGATCCAGGAGCATTTCAAATTTATTTAAATATATTTAAACGATATTTATTTTTTTAGTGAAAATTCATTGATATATTTCCACAGTAATAAGTTAGTGAGTGTATAACAATAAACATTCGATCTAATAAATGAAATGCCGCGTATATGGCGGTATTGGACCGTTAAGGGTTAAAGTTAAAGTACGTACTCTCTGACGGTAAGAAAAACTGAAGAAAAGAAAAATATACTTAATATGCAAATACATAGACGCGTACAAAATATGTACACGGACATTTATGAACCCACGTAACTCGACAAGTAATTCTAAAATAATAAATACATTACAGTACTCAATATTTCCAATTCCTATACGACGATTTGGAAAATCAGTAACACTTTCGTATCCTGCTTAAAAATATTTCTCACGCGAGGGGTCCTCGAATCAAACCCGACGCCACAATTTCCAACGTTCCTTTATCAAACTTTACACGAGCAAGTAAATCGAATTAATTCCCTAACGATTCGAACAACGGTTGAGAACAGCGCGAAATGTTTCAGGAACGTTCGACGCGAATGGAAAGGTACACGAAATTCGCTCGACGCTCAACCTGTTAAACTCCCACCTGTTTCGTGTACCCAATGACAATCAACGACACTGTGCCTCTCGTTAGACTGTCAATCCGCAAACTCCACGACGAAACGATTGGTAAATCCTCTCGAGGACGCGCTCGACGGACTGAGACTCACGGTTTTCGAATCGAAATCATGATCGTTTCCATTCTCAAACGCGTGGACGAAAATAGACCAAATGCTGTTCGATCACTTACCCCTCGCATCACTCGCAGAGAAAACGATGCCGTCTTCATTTTGGTGGTAATCCTGACAGACTTGTACGGAATACGCGTGAATGCGGTCGCCCTTGGCCTCGGCGATGGTTGCTATCTCGTCTTCCTCGGGTGATGCGTCCACTTCCGGTAAGAAACGAGGTGTTTCGAGGTGAGTGGGAGAGACACGGAGGAGGCTCGTCCGATGAGCCAGCCGTCAGCGGTGGCTCGAGGCCACAAACTACAGGTGGTCGCGCGTTGTCACTAAACCTTCCCGCCGATGTCTCGCTGGACCGTGTTTCTTTCGACACACGCACGCTCGTGCGGCCCGGAAATAGAGTCGCACGAAACGAAGAAAACTAGCTGAACCAAGCTTCGAGGCCGAGGATACGAGAAAGAGAGTGTGAGACAAAGAGAGATATAGAGTGGCTGGAAAATAATCTCCGATCCGGAAGAGCGTATTTCCTGCTGGATCCAGGCGAACGGAACTCGGAGACGTCGAGTCTCCGGGAGGTACCGTTCCGGTTAAGAACTGACACGAGCGCGATGGTGGAGAGACGTCGTCGTTGGACGTGAGGAGGATGCACACGGAAGTACGTTGACGCGGCTCTGGGCTGAGTAGCATCTGACCGGCTGTCCCGTCTGGCTGGTCTCCGAGGTAGAGCGAGGAAACCACCCCGGCGCTTTCTCGCGCACGCTCGTCGCGACGCCGTAGCGGCATAACCCAGGGCCGCGCCTACTTTACGAACACCTAGACCAGAAGTGCCAAGGTCGCGGTACCCCACGGCCGCGCGACGTGCCTCCCGAGGAGCCTCGATTCATCCTTCGATTCCGTCGTGGCGGTTTTAACATGCGAGCGTCGCCGCGAGCCACCGGTGGCTCCGGAATGCAACTTGTTAACCCTCCCGACGCGACGGCTAAATTCAGGCATGTCCGGCGAAAACAGAGTCTCGCGGCTCACTTTCTACGGCCACCGACAATGAAACGCTATACAGAACCACGTATACCAAAAAATTGATTTCTTTCGAAAGTAATACTATTCGCGGTTAGTCGAGCGGCGGACAGCTAGAAACGTAAACCAGCACATCTCGATTATGTTTTTAAAATAATTTTACCCATTTATGAAGAGTTGAGCGACTTATGGCTATTCAGAGAATGTAGTGCCAAGCTAACTCGGTTTTTTATAACATTCATTAATCGATTAGATCAACAAAAATGAACAAAATCACGTAGTGTGCTATCTTTTTATCACGGAATGTACGATCCAATACTTACGACGCCACAAATACCACGATATCGGAACCAATGAAATAAAATGGCGTCTTGCAAAAATTAACAGAACCTTTATCGATCTCTACCACGAACCACCTAGTTTCAACCAACTATAAAATGTATTTTCTTGCTTTTACGAAAACCTTTCTACAAAACACTAATTGGAATGTCAGAGAACAAACTCGAAATAATAACAAAACTCTTAAGAAATCGAACTTTAATCGCGTCTTTCTAGAAACCGATTTTGTCAGATTGGTGCATAACATCTCGCCGTACGCAAGATATTTTCTTTGAAAAAAAGGTAACTCGTTAGAAATATCGCGCATCGAGTTTCCATTTGTCCTTGTCGGTGGACTTTCCGTCGTTTTTCTTCCACGATTCAAGGCACCATCCATGGTTTCCATGGGGAATCCTACCACTCGACACTAAGCTGTCCTTGGAATTATTCTTTCGCTTCAATCGCGCGCAAACGGTTAAGAGGATGAGTTTGACATACTTCGCCACGCTCATTTCCAAACACGAACATTAGACACACGTTGTTTTCCGTACGGACGCGTCATACTCATCCTCTTGTACAAGTAACATTCTCTTTCGTACCTTATAAATACATTCTTTCTATGACAACCATATTACCACAGAGTTCTCTGTCGGCTAACGCTCGATCGCTTCTTTAAATATTTATCAGATGTTTCCAACGTCTTGGAAACTCCCTGATGGTCCTTGGGAATGAGAAACTAGCGTCGATTCCTTCTTTCTTCCACGACTAAACGACACGAGGAATATCGTGATTGTTAACCGAGTTGGACAAATTTTATTCACGCATTACGAATAAAAATGTATTATTCATTCGTAAACTAATTTTTGTACAAACATTGGTCGTCTGTTTGCTAGTAATGGATTTGAATTTAAGATAACTAGATCACGAATAAATATAGTCTGAATAAAATTCTTATTCGTCGTTTAGAAATCGAATTTGTTTAAATCTGATTGTTCCCGGCAAGGCGGGCGCCAAATTTATCTATAAAATAGGGCACAGCTGGTACAAATCGCGAGGCGAATCGATAAAGAAACGATTAAACTTGTGGTATCGGCACACGGGAGCGATTTGAATGCACCTTGCGCCGAGTCTTTATTTCCGGAAAGCAGGGGGAACTCGTTTTGTGCACGCAAACATATATTTTTACGCTTACGGTGGTCAACGAATCGCTGTCTTGAAATTTCGACGAACATTGACCAGAATTTGGTTGGAACCCAAAAGGAGGACAGAAAACACTGTAGAACTTTGATTATTAGAATTAATAAAAAGGCGAACATCCCCGACAATTGATCCCAAGAAACAAAAATAGAAAATCTTTATGACTACGTGAAAGTTTCGTTCGATTTTTGTTTCGCTCCAAAGGTTGTGTAAACCATTATTAAATATATTCCGATAATTCCTCGTAAATATTTAACACATTGACTGCCACGTCACCCATATGTGGGTGACATAACTTTTCACTAAAGAGCTAGAAAAATTAATCTTCACGATTCGACTATGGGCTGTAAAAATGAGTTCTGTGACAAATTGTGAGTAGTTTCCAATTGTCTAAAAATAAAGTTTCAGGGAGTTAGTCTAGCAGTTAAAGCGTTAAGAAATAAAGATGTTCTGTAGGGGCAGTGGTTAATCAGCGTTCCACTAATCGACTTTCTGCTATAGCTAATCTGTTTTGTAAATTTCTTGGGAACTTTAATTAACGAAGATAAGGAACAACGGTGAAGGAAAAGGAAGAAGAGTAGGTGCCCGATAAAAAAGCAGAGGGTTTGAAACCGCGTCATGGTGGCTAATCGACACGCACCGCCCAAGCTGGTGTAGGTTGGCATTAATAAACGTAAGGCGAGAATTATGAAGATAGCTCGGGGTCGAGGCAAACTGGGAACGAATATGCAGCATATCGCTGCGTGTTTCCATGAAATATTCATTTCCTTCTGCCTCTAACTGCCCACGCACGAGAGTGGCCCTTTCCTTGCCACGTATTTTATCGTCCCGTACGGAATCTGCCGTCTTCGAATAAAATCGATTTCACCGGTCGCGGAGAATTTCGTTATTTTCCCTTGTTTCTCTAACGTCCTCACGCTCCTCTTAGACACACTCTTCGCGAAAACTTTCGATTATTATTATTATTCTATCCACGGATTCTCAGCTATCCGTTCGAGGGAAGACTCTGATCTGAGATTTAAACAAAAATAATCTTTCCATTTTTCTTCGATTCTCTTTCAAAACTAAATAAATCAATACTTATTATTTTAGGCAATCTTATTTTTTAATGTCTATCGTTCGAATTAATTTTCTGCAAAAAGCAACAGGAAATATTCTATAAGAATATGTTGCAAATTGATTTTCGAACAATTTCAACGGGACCCAAAATGTCTAACGTCGAAGGAAAAAATTACGAAGCTATCGTTCGTGTCACTTAGGTAATTGTCTTGTTACTCGTTATATTTTGTTTAAAGCAATGTCAGAAAGAATAGATCCTACGAAAGCTGCGAATATTATAGTTACGAGAGACATCACCCAAGTGGCTAAATATTCGATTAAAATTAACAATAGTTTTTTTCTAAAGCATTCTCGCTCGATGATCCCATCTCTGACGTCATTACTTTCACGGTGCACCGTGGGCAATTCCATCGATTCGTGATTTATTACCAAAGGGTTTGCGTTTCTACGCAACCCTGATGGAAAATCGGTAATTAACGCGATTTATCAGCCGCGATTCGCTGTTAGTTCTCTGCAGCTTTCGAAGCGAATATTTCAGGTTTGGCTTAATGCACTCCAGAAACACCGATACTGTAATCTGTATTATGTTCGGTTAAAGCCGATAAAATCATAAAAATCGAAGAAAATTGTAAGAAGAAGCGAATGATAAAACACCACTAACGCGTTTGAAAATGAAACTTTTGAGGAATCATCTATCGAAGATTGTTCATAGTTTCGTTCCTGTTCTTTCCATCAATTTATAATTTATATCAAACAATAGTTATTCGTAGAAGGTAATCCATTGTTCGTGATGTCGAACGGTAATTTTATATGTGTGTTGGCAATGTTCAGAGAGATCTGAGCATCGCCAATCGGAGGTCGATCGAATATGGAGAAGAGAGTTCGTTATAAGAGAGATTGTTAATTATATTTTTTGTTTTGTTATATTCTGTTCATATTTTATAACAGATTACAACAGTTATAATAATGCTTAATAATATGTACCATGTATTTGTTAGTTACAAGTATTACTATACCTGAAACACTCATGTATCAGAAAATCGAAAAGACATCTGTAACTACGAGAAATATCACAGCTATTAGCTCATATTATTTACTATGCAATTAATTATTAAATAATTATATTATACAGTTGCAAGCAATAAAATTAATTACATAGTAAATAATAATCCCCAGGTCTCAGGATGGCGGTTGCTGCGATTAGAGACCCGCCCTAACCGAATCCCAACCACCCTCCATTTATGAAAAATTTTTACGAGAAACGAGGGATCGTGATTAGATCGATCGTTCGAAGAACCAACAGACAAGAGAGCTTTCAGAAGAATTTGCCTGTGAAAGGCCACCACGAAGCCATGAAAGTCAATCCAAAATAGAATTCATTATTTAAACGTAAACGAATGCTGTTTCTTATAAACTACCTAATTATAAACCTAAATTTGTGTATACACTATGTATATCCTACTTACAAACATACCTAAAGAAATGCATAACAATTTGTTGCTCCTTGTTGTTTCTGCCACTCCTTTCACGAA
Organism: Colletes gigas; assembly: GCF_013123115.1. Lineage (NCBI taxonomy): Eukaryota > Metazoa > Arthropoda > Insecta > Hymenoptera > Colletidae > Colletes > Colletes gigas. The sequence continues at coordinate 276,370 of NW_025106680.1, forward strand.
GATTTCCTGAAACACAAACCGAACAGTATGAAACACAATTCAAAGTATGATTTTCCAGGACTATTCAAGACCCATATTGTAGCGATTTCTTACCATTCTGTTTTTCAAATTTATGGGAAGTTTCATTTTTGATATCTTCATATTCCATTCAATTGCAGTATCCATATATACTCTGTAACAAAAACTTGTTGAACGAATTAGTAGATATACAAACAAACATTTTACAGGTGAAAAAGTACGCTTTTATGATATACAAAGCACGCATATCAGTTTCAGTATTGTATTTTGGGCACTTTATATGACGCAACGCTAATCAAACCAACGCGATTCGTCAATATCGCAACACTGATACAAAACGCCTAAAATATAATCATGATTCGATCGTACTAGTTGCAACGCGATTAATATTTCGCAACGCCAATGCAAACCGTGATCAATTCTTATTCGCGACGCTACTCTGAAAGAAATCGCAAAAAATTCTCAACGTTCGCAACTCTAAATGTAACTAGAAAATTAATTATTTGCAAAATTATCTAGACAAACACTATCCTGAAAAGCAAACGCGAAATATGATCGCAACTCTAAAACTAATCACCGAGAAGTTAAAATAATAGCAACGCGATCGTTCATGATTAGCAACGCTAATGCAAACCGCGATTTGCCCACCACTGGACGTCGTGGTACCAAGTACCATCTGTAAAACTACAAATACTACAACTACAGGCAAACGTAGTGACAAAAGTAACAACAGAGAATGACTCTCCATCCTCATCTGGAAGATGAAGATGAAGAGTCATTTGTTACAACCCACTCTTGCGACAGTTTGTCAGGGTCTCTTCGACTCCATCGAGTCTTTCTTTTCTTTCTTCGGCGGTCCTGCCAAAGCCTGAAACTTAATACTAGGCTCGAGCACTCCGTGCGATACGCAGACCTCCAACAATTCAAGGAATTGTTATCGGAATACGTGGGCAGTAACTCGAGCGGGACGAGCGTTTCGAGGGTGGCTAACCACGACCGCGAACGCGACGAGCGACTTTAAAGTCGCGGCGATTCCAAGAATGAAAAGTAACACCAAAGCAAACGGTAGAAACCGTTTGGATCGGCAAACTTTTCCACTCTCGAAATCGTAACTATAGGTGCAGGACTGCCACGCGAAAACGCGCCTACCCGAATGTCTAATGTGAACAGTCCTGCCCTGACCCTATCTACTTAGATCAAACGCACACGCACACCAGAAAGTTACCTACCTACCTAACTCTGTATTTAAAAAATTGCAAAACTCATTCTCTCAAACACACACTCCACGGTTCTCACACATAATGTCCGGGCGCGGCCTAAACTAGAGAGGAAGCCCCGGGGCTCCTCCGACACCCGAACATTGCAAACATTCACACTCTAAGATACGTACCAATACCTGAAATCGACTGACAAAGACTAGTGATCATTGCGTACTTAGATTGTATATATTACGTTATTTTCATTTAATAAAATTTTTGATAAAATATACTATTGTATGGATGATCGTAATCGATTCTCTTCAGTTTATTGTTCAATATCAAGAAGCTAATTCTCATTTATATTTCATAAAATATGCAAAAAATATGTACAAGTTGAAAGAAAATTGTCTTTGTTAAGTATAATCAATTTTTTAAACGACGCAATTCCACACCCTAACCTCAAACACACACACGTGAAAATTACGTCGCGCTCGATGCACTAGCCAATGTTAGTCGCGTACATATGTTATTAGAAATTTTTATAAACTAAGTCATCGTGCTCATTGCCTTCACTCACACAAGTAGCACCTGGGCACTTGGGTGAGATTAGGCAATGAGCACGGAAAAGTAACCTAAAAATCCTGACTATAAAAAATTATTAGAATGTGGATTAAAACGTATAACGGACTAGATTTTCTTTATTTATTCTTATTTCATTTTAATATTTAAAAAATGTTTTTCTATAAGAAAGGTATACTAATCAAAATTGAATTGTACGAAAAAAATGACTCTGATCAAGACTTTATAATAAAATAAATTACTTTGGAAATGTGAGATAAACTATTCAAGCAAATTGATTAAAGTATTTAACCCTCGGGCGATTCTGTCGTCAAAGTATATTTTTCAAACGTGAAAATAATACACAATGCATGTTACTTTGACTCTAGAATGTATCCGTCGCGAAATATCTTCTTGCACATTAGTTGAATCATGTTTTTCCAATCTTCGATACACAAAGTCGTCAAATTAATTATAAAGTGAATGTAATTATTGAACAATATAAAAGACAATCGATATTAAAAAATATACAGATAAATATTCATATTCAAAATTATTTATCATACTATGACATTTTTTTTTATTAAAAATCGCGGTATGCAAGAAAATCCTAAATAAAAGATCCTAAGATAAAACAATATGTGCTGCTACTCACGGATATAAAAATACCCGCGGTCACTACACTTGCCAAAGAAACCACGTATACAACCAGTCACCCATGTCGATTCGGACCTTTCGTCCTACGACATGATTGGGGACCGGAGGAACAAAAATCACATGCGACTCACCGATCGTTGACTACGATGGAGAATACCCTCTGCAACACCTTTGCGTCCAGGATGATGCTGCTGCCCAGGGTGAGTCACCGACAAAGTCGTCTGCATGGTCCTGAAACTGTAAAATATAAAGAAACAATGATAATTTCTTGTTAAAATTATCGAGAGTTTTAATTTCATATAACAGTCTCTACATATTCAAAGCTGAGCAATACTTACATTATTTACTCGTCGAGTATTGCCCAAAACTCCTCTTCAGTGATGCACTGATTCTAATACCGGTAAATGAATACTGCTAAAAGTTGTTGGGATAGGTTGTTGTAGGAAAACACTTTTAGTGGGGTGACGAAACTTTCTTTATTTTTCCGTTGTTTTCGGTTAGAGCGCGCAAAACCAAGTGAAGTTATTCTTCGCTCGTCTCTATGTCGACCCCTCGGTCGCACTGGCAAAATTGTTAAACAACCCTGATTGGTTAACCCCACGCGTTGGGCCTTTCCAATCAGGGCCGTTTATTTTTCCCAAATCACCGCCTATTTCTTACACCCACAGCGTGCTTGTTTTCGAAACGGCGTGGTGATTGAGGGGGACGACGTTGCGCCCTCACTGCAAAATTTCCTTCGGACCACCCGCGCTGGGCCCACTTGGCGAAACTCCGATGGGTACGCGTCGAGTGTCCTCCAGAAATCCCTAATTTTCGACGGTCTCTATTTGCTGTTGAGGGACTTAGGAAAAGAATTTACTAAACGCATTCGATACGCGAGTATGGAAAATATCTTCCTCAAAAACAGATTCGACGAACGAGAGTCGTAAATTACGTGGGCCGTTTGCACGAGAGAAAAACTTTCCATTGTGCGCACGACCGGTCGCTACAAAGTTATTAAAGAAAATAGTAAATTAACGCTCTGGAAAACATTTACATACTACGAAAAAAAACACTGACTCGACCTTCGCGTGTGCCTAACCTGTAAACGATACTCTAGTGGAAGCCACTGTGCTTCGAAAAACTACAAACTATACAAAACCACTGACTCTAATGACCGCATTGCGCTCGGTCACCAAAATTCCTGAAAGAAAAACTGGGAAATGAATGTAATAAGCATATTGACTGAATTAAATTTAAAAATACATTCTGATTTTTATAAACGTTCTGAATCTTGTAAAAATTAAAGTTATAATCGAGCAGATTTTACGTTTTATGAAACTGGCATATCAAACTGTACGAAAATGCAATTGCGACATTTCATAACGACAGATTTATAGAAAGTCAATTAAATAGATGATATCCGGAAATATCAATCGCGATCAAAATGAAGTCAAGTGTAATACCAATTTGCCACCCATATTTAGCGACGTCATTATTAATTCCCGCCCTATTGAAATTACATGATGATTAACCTTAGCACTGAACTGTCAGCATTTGCATATTGTACTTACGAAGAGTAAAAATTCAATGAAGAAACAAAAAGATGTAATCAAGTATAAATACGTTAATTGTTATAATAAAGTAGATTTTACCAATCCGTTCATGTCATGGCGTCAATGACCGGTGGCGTCCTCAAAATGCAATTAGAAACTGTAACAGAAATAAAATACAAATTTGGATTAAATGCGTCAATGTCAATGTGCCTATATCGCAATTAAACATCGACTGAACTTGAAATATGTTGTACGAAATTGTATATAATTATATTTAGATAAATAAAATGACGATCAATCTTGGTTAGATGTCGAAAAAACGCGCGAAATCGACTCAACTTTCTTCACGATTCTGATTCAATCCATGATAAAAATGCATTAATAATAAACGAAGGTATCGTTAGAGAGTAATAGTAATTAAGTGAGACGCGATTAAATGTCGATAGATAAAATATATGTACCATATTATCCGTGAAACTGTCTTCTTACAAACACGTCTTACCGCGCCAATTTCTACGTTACGAATGACGACATTGTCCCATTAGCAGCGACATCGCGAATTAGGCGGGAAGTAAGGAAAGGTCCAATGTCACCGATACTCGATGTTTTCCCGAAGGAACTCTCAAGTCTCGAGTTTCGAATAATATTGTTAATCCTTAGGTTCGAGAGTACCTCAGATATAAATTGTGATTGTAAGATTCCACATCAAAATTTAATTACCGAATAATTTATTATCGTCACTGAGCATAGCATCCGTTTTTCGATATATCTCGATCTCTTATGCGATTCATAAGTAATTCTATCAGTCAAAATATTTTATAACGTAAGTGTTATTAAAGAATCCTGATGAAAATAAAACGAAACACAATCGGTGCTGAATCGAACCTTTTGTTGTACGATATAACGTGTGACCGGCTTCACCGAGCTTTCATATTATTTTATTTTCTTTCTGTTGAAGTGTTTTCCCGGAATTACTATCCTTCCCAGAACTACGACTATCGTTCGCCTCTTATTACCGAACGTACAAGATTAATGTCACGAAACAGAACCCTCAACAACTGTAAATGCTTGTAAGTTTATATGATAAACTACTACACATAATAGATACAAAATAATTTTTCGAATCAAAAATATCATAGTGAAGATTTTCATTGTTATAAGCATATTTGTATGTTTCTCGAAACATTTTCGAAATAATCCTTAAACGCTGAATACGTTGTAAAAGTAAAAACACTGTGTTGTTTTGAAATGCGAAAATTTATTTAAACCAATGTAACAAACCTATATCAAATTTCATGGAGATGCATTCTGTACAATATTACCTATGGCATATGTGTATGAATATGCATTGGCACATGCTTCTTATGATTAGGATTTAAACGGCATATCAAGAAGTCAGACCTAATAATTTACAACTGCAGACATCTAAGAGCTTCTAAAACAAAGCTCCAGATTGCAAAATACCTTGTATTGTAGTTCATTTATAGAAAATTTTTTGATGTATCTCGTATTATCTTATAATCTTATATTACCTTAACCCTCACTCGATCAACTATCTAATTACAACCAACTTCCCAATGCTAAGTCAAAATGACCTGGTTCTGGTTGGACAAGGGTTAATATGCTACATATGCATTACTCTCGCTTACAAGAAGTAATACTGTTTAAATATAAAATGAACATACACTTCTATCTATTTCGCCAATGGTAAAGTTGTATCAAAATATCTAAAACACATTCTGATCAATCATTCAATTGACACACATAACAGTTAAATATAAAATACATTATGAGCACAATTATTATTTAAAAGAGATAACTTTCTCAATATGACTTTTTAGAGTCTTTAGTTGTTGCATGGTTTCAGAATCTAATGCAGGAATCTGTGACATACGTAGTCCATGTTCAGGTAACAATGATATTATATTGCCATTACCTAGAGGCACATTAATATTGGCAATATTTTTCTGAATCTCTGTAGAAACCAATAAGGGACTACCTTGCATGCTAAGAACCATTTCCCCTTCTCGTGGACGTCTTAGTATATTTAATGGTGTATTAGGTTTGACTTTTGGAGTCACAAGATCATATGCATTGTTTTCAGACTTCAGATTCGCGGGGGTTTTAAATTTATCAACATTCATCGATTTCTTAGCATATTCCTTTTTAGGTTTCTTCACAGTACTATCATTAATTTCGCTAAGCTTCATTTTACTGTTCCTTGAACTGCTACGTGTTCTTCTGGTTGTAGATAGTGTAGTACCCTTTCGAATTCTCGATGCATGTGTTGTAACTATCTCTTCAGTTACATATCCATCATCAGACACAGCAGTGATCCTTTTCGTGGTTCTCTTCTCTTTTTTTAGTTTCGAAACTGATGGTAACAAACGGTCGTCAACTGATAACAAAGCGTCGTTACAAATCTGTTTTTTATTGTCAATGTCGATGTCGAGTAACTCCCCAAGTGTCATGTTTCTAATTTCCGTTGGAAGTCGTGATAAAGTAACATCAACAAAAGTTTCGAAACGTTTTATTTCCATTTTTGATTCTTCTTCCATTTTTAAAATTCGCAAATGGGCCTTTCGTTTATAATCTTGTATTAATAAATCACTCTCTTCCATGTATGGCTGTTCATTTTTCGGTCGTCGAGCATTTTTCGTTCGCGGCATTTTTGGTCAGTGTCAAAAATCAAATTCAATAGATCCGGTTGCTTATCTCACACTTTACTCAATGTTAAAATAAATTTTACAAATTCATATATTAAAAATTCCTTGTTTAGAAAACTTACATCGAAGTAATATTTTTGCCTCGATTTACCGGCTGTTAACAGTTTATAATTTTATGCCAATGAATACGTAAATGATAGAATCCCAACTCTTTGCGACTCGTTGCTCGGTCGGCATTAGTTTTTAAGAGTTCAAAAACGCATCCAAATCGACTTTATTTCCATCAATTCAAAATAACCGGAAATTGTTACTGGTAAATACATAAAGATCTGTCAGGTCTAAACACTTTTGAAATAATATTATCAAATATTTTATTTAATTTTAAATGACATTATTACAAATGAAAGACCCATATGTTAGTTCGAATCATTATTTTTAATAATAAACGTTTGGATAAATGTCTATCTATACTGATTTGAAGAAATGACGGTGATGGCAATTGTAGACGAAAATAAACCAATTGTAATAATATTACTAGAAACTGATAACTAAGTTTGATTAAACACGTTAAATGTATAGCGACATTGTGACGCATGATGTAGGTTTGCTTTTCTTTATTTTCTTAGCTGATATACAAGCATGATTAATATCATCGTTAAAAGTAATATTTATCCTTTCAAAGTTTGAAATGGATATGACTAATGCATACGAAGATGTATTTTCGGATTACAAACGAACTGAACAACAAGAAATGATTATAGCTGCTCCATTAGACTTGTCCTTTAAAAAAGCAACCACTATGGATGGTATGTTATACAATATATGATATTTTTACGATTTGTTTAGTTAAAATGTTACACAATGCCACTAAAATTAAGTAGATCATCATTTTTTCTAAAATAAAAAGAAGTATTAATCAAAACTGATCTTTTATTACAAAAGAATTGGCAAATAAACGCCCGCAAGCAGTACGAACAGGTAAAATTCCATTACGAACGCCTACAGATCGTTTCGTAACATGTTCGTTCTGGTTAAGCAATAATTTATTAACATCTATGGACGGATTCAAAAATCTTGTTTACAAACTTCTTGATGATCCTGCATACCTTTCCTGGATTGATCTTTCTTTTAACGAGATACAGAAAATTGGAGATGACATTACAAAATTTCCGAATTTAAAAATTATTTATTTACACGGAAACAATATATCAAATATCAACGATGTGATGAAACTAAAATCCTTGGAAAATCTCAAATCTTTAACATTACATGGAAATCCTATTGAAAATCTGCAATATTATAGAGGATACATCGTGCACGTTCTCCCGCAATTGACAACACTAGATTTTTCAGCAGTACTCTCCGCTGACAAGAAAAAAGCACCGCCTGCCGGGTTTTATAAAATGATACACAACAATACAGGAATATAAAACTTTATTTTCAAGTTGCATTTGTATTAAATACACGCTCTTTTAAATATTATTACTTGTAATATTTTTTCTGAGAATGTACCATTTTATTTCTTTTTGAGGTACTTTGAGTTGACACTCTTACAAATGATTTGTTTCAAACCTATACTTACATTTTTAATTTAACTCAGGATATGTATCATACAGTAAAAATGAATTCTCCTATTTAAAGTGCATTTAATTAACAGATAAAAAAAAGGCCTCATATTATATTACAAAATTGAATTCAACTGTTAATGCAATCGCAGTGTCTCTTTGTTATAATATGAAATAATTCTTTATACATAGAGTGATTCAATGTCGTCTGTGTTTACTGCGATGTTTGCTTGATTTTTCTGTATCTCTATCCCGAGATCGACTGCGTGATCTGTAACGACTACGCGAAGACTTATGGCTGCCAGATCGCCTTCGTTGTGCTTTTTTCGGTTTCCGAGATCGTCCGTGGCTATGGCTGCGTGATCTGCTTCTACTATGTTTCTTTCTTTTGGAATGCTTTGTTCCTTCACCTCTAGATGGTGAAGTACTTGGAGATTTTGAACGTCTTAATGGAAGTAAATAAAGTTCGTTTCAATGTTTTCCAATAGAATATAATTTGATTAACATTTCTTAACAATACTATACCTAGGTGATTTTGTCCTTTCGGGTGCAGCGTGTGTACCACTGCGGCTAATAAACCCGCCCCAGGCATTATGATGTTTAGGAAGTGGTGGACTCGGTGTATGGCTGTCTACATCTCCTCCTCTTGCTTTGGTTCTAGCTTCCTCATACTGACGACGAAGCTCCTCTACACGTTTTTCTAACTGTTCCGGTTTAACGCGAGGTCGGAAATAAAGTCGTAATATACGACGGCAAACATCTCTAATTGCAGATTCGTTAACTTTAAAGAGGGAAAACCAGGCAGGTGTAGTAGGTAATGGAAGTTGAAGTTGTCTAGCTCCTAAATAGACACATGCACAGGCAACTGTTTCTGGTTGATGTCTTAAAAATACATCAGACCTTAACGAATCATTCATATAATTCCAGCATTGTTGCATCAGAGTTCTATTTTTCTCATACCCTAGTACTTGCAAGTACATAACAATAATTTTATGAGGATGTTTTACATGAACACAGAACCCTAATTCCTTCAGAACTCTCCTTTCAGATTTAATTACTTGATTCTTTAATGCCACATAATTTTGATCGAGTATTACTGGTTGTATTGGTCTGAAATAAATAACAAATAAATAAATGAATAATTAAACAAATAAAATTGCATACATACAAGTTTTAATTGTAACATTATAAATATTTAACTTTACTCACTTTTGACTGGAAACTTGCTTTATATGATTAAACACATTAATAACATCCCTGATTCGCCTTGGTGCCTCTTCAATTTTACTAGCTAAACAAACACAACCCATTGCAGTTGTTTCCATATTATGTCTAACTAACGATTTACTGTAATAAAATCGTTGAAATATTACTTGTCCTGTGGCCATTGCAACCTGCCAAAAAGTAATAAAACCAAACATTACGATATTGTTTCGAGGTTATAGAGGTTATAACGTTTACAAACATTTTGTTTATTTTCAAAATAAATAACTAACCTGCGGTAATTTCAGCAAAATACCAGCAGTTTGTATCAATTCGCATCCTAATATTCGTAAATCTGTTTCGGTTTCCGCGTCCAATCCATCTAAATGCGACGGCGTTGAATTGAGCTTGTCCTCAGGTAAAAGACAATTTTGTAATGTTAACACAATCTTTCCGTAAGGTTTCGTGTTTCCGGAAGTTGTATTTTTGGTCGGAGCTGTAGAATTTTCCTTCGTGTTACTCATCTTCACTCGCACAGTTCAAATAATGATAAAAGTTTTGATCGTTCAAGCATTTATCCCATAAGTTAACCTTTCATTTTCTTGAACACCATACCTGACCAACCATACCTCCAACATCTAACCTTAAAGTTACGTATTTACTACAAGAGGTACGATTCGTACGCAATTTAGTTCGCTAATTTGGCGCCACAGTCAACTGTAAATCTATTGGTTCTTTCTCGGTTCTTATTAATAGTATTTTATACTTCATTAAAAACGTACTAGTTTTCTTTGTATACTTTCTTAACGTAACAAACTTTATATTTTAAATATCTAACAGAAAATATATTACACATGTGGTTGAATGCAAGTTCGTTTCGTTTGCAACGTATGTATATTACTAGCATGTTACAATAATGTAAACTAACCTTTGCGAGTATAACTCGCAAAGTACGTAGTTTGCAGAACACCATAGCGCGAAAGTAACGGTTCAAAAAATTTCGTCGGAGAAAAATATAATCCCAAATAAAAATACGATCTGAAGAAAAGTAATGGTAATATATTTTTTTTTACAGAGATTCGATATGTTTGGAAACATTATTGCAACGCAGTTCTGCATTCTTTACAGAGACTTGAACCTGTTGACACACTTTTGCCCAAACGTGAGTACATACTATATATTCTGCAGTAAATTTGTTAGTTTGTGTTTTTTGTTTAATACGAAAAATATAAAAATTTTCAATATGGGAACTAAGAAAAAAGAAATATCACAATGTAGTGTTTGTGTATATAATGATATATTCCTTCAGTTGTTACATGTCAGTTCTCTGTTATTCAAAATGAATATTCATAGATCGCGACAATGCATTCGATGCGGTTACGTTAAAAAATTTTGGCGATGTTATTTTTTCACACGAATTCCTCATGATCAATTTGAATAAACACGTTTCCAAGCTTACAAAGTAATAGGATTTTGCGCACATTTCGCAAGAACGACATACTAAGTGTAATTATAAATATATACAGATCAAGAAATAATACATATAATATAATACAGTCGCATAACATAACAATTATCATACAACGTATACATAGTAGTAACTCATAGTGAAACGTAACGCAAAAAGTAAATAAAGAACTAACAATAGCATACATATCAGCCATACATTATACAAAGAATTGTATTCTAGCTTTTCTTAACACATTCATAGCTGGCAATTTTAATGCCCAACGTAAAATTGAAAGCTGTGGATAATGTATACGAATTTCTAATCAGTTCCCATAAGGTTTTAATAGTAGAATGAGAATGAAACTTTTAAAAAGTGTTTTACAATATCATGTATGTAATCACTTGTTTGAAATTGAAATTTGTGTTATAAATTCAAATAGAAAACTTTAAAAATACATTAAATATATTTCCAACAAAGAAAAAATGATAAGCGAAGTATTAGTATCCGTACCTATCATAGTTTTTCTATTTTATACCAATCAACATGTAAAATGAAATCAATTTATTGTTAGATAGTTGTTGTTATCATAAATGTGAACCATAAAATCATTAATCTTTTTATAAATATAAAATTATGTCAGTAACCATCAGCTATAGATTTAAAAATGATGTAAATTTATGTCAGTGACTGTGAATGTGTTAAAAAGTATTTTCTCTTTCGATTTCGGTCCCCGTGTTTCTTTCTTACGTACAAGTTATAAATTAACCGTAGACGTCTTGAAAAGCAGATTTTGTATCATTACAAATTTTTCCCTATGTTATTTCATCGACTTTGTGTTTATATTTGAGGTTACGGTATTTAAATGTCGATTATAAAAGATCAAATGAATCATGATGGCGAATTCTGTAAATGGAATAAAATCAAGTGGCCGTTTGAAGCCAACTCGACTATAATACAATGCGAGGTACTTCAAGAAACATTCCGCTTTTACATAGTTACAGTGGACCGAGATAGGAACAGTTTTCGCGCGACAAATAACAGAATCATACGAAAGTATTCGCATATTGAATATCACGTCTTGGTTTCGACATCTAAGACGATTCTTCGGATTCCTTTTCTATTGCAAAATCGAGCAAGACTTGGAACGTTGCGTAAACGTTGGTAACTCGATGAAGCAACTATGCGTAGATTAAAACTTCTCGAAGGTTGCGTGTCATTAAAAAATTTGAAAAAATAAAATTTCCAGCGTTGACGCTGTTATCTCCCTGTATTTCGCGGCGCGCGTACACCGTAAATCTGCGCAAGGTGTCCCGCAGTAGGCGGTATAATCGACAAAAAGGTAGTAATTTTCCTAAAATTACACCTTCCGTTCCAGCCACGCCGTCCGTTACGGGACACCGTGCGCATAATGTTTTAAAGCGTCCTAAATAGACGATGAAAATCGTTACACATCCATGCTAAAAGTCATTCATTAACATTACATTGGCAGTGATGTATCTTTCGTCTTTGCTCGAAGACAAAGCAACTTATCCATCTGCAGAGCAGTTCGCGTGGTTAAGATCGTTCGACAACGTCCGTCTGAGACTTCGACGTAGCCTCGTTATTTACACGCGTCGCGTCTTCCAACGCATGCCGACTTTCGATCTTCTCCGCTCCGACACTATCCAATTTCGTTTCCGACTTGATCGACGCGTTCAGACTTTTCAGAAAATTGCCGAGATGTTCCGCGGCGATAGGGTTGTTCGCCCACTCGTTGGAAGGGAACGCAGCTAACAGTCTTTTCTGAAACATCTCCGACGTCAGTTGTTTATCGTCGGGCTGCTTGAAAGTGATTTTCTTCTCGTTATCGTTCGTCGAGACTTCGACCGCGCCGTTCGCGGTCTTTGTTGAATTTTCGGAAGACTTTAATCCGTCCGACGGGGACGGGAACTCCGGTTCCACCGTCGAACATCTTTTGCTGGAAGGGCTTTCGATCGTTACTGAACTGGAATCTGGACTGGCGGGTGATTTACTACTCGACACTTCGACGGTTGTACTGTTTTTCGACGGACTCGTCGTCGGTACGTCGTCGATTCCGTTCGAAGCAGTGTTCGCGTTATCGCTGTTACGACTAGCAGTATTATCGTTATTTGCACTCGCACTAGTGTCTCCGGGAGGTGGCGACGGAGAAGCCGTGGACGACACTCTCGGGCTGGCCGCTTCGCGTTGAGGTGTCTGACGCGCTGAATTGTCCGGCTCCTTTCTGGAATCGTTAGCGGTTTCCAAGCTCGAATCGCGCGCCGCCTCGGTGGACGATGTTTTATCCTCGCTGTTGGTGTTGTTGGTGGTACTGCTACGCGGCGAATATCGGTTGTTGCTTTCTGTAACCGGCGGATATTTCGTTTGGACGGACAATTGCTGACCAGTGTCGGTAGAATTCGGAGCCTCGTTATTTCGAAACGTAGAAGTCTTGTTCATTTCGTTCGTAAGGGCCCTGTTCAGACAGGCAGAAGCGGGCCTCTCGTTCGACTGCTGTTGTTTACTAATAGGAACCGCTAAAGAAGCGACCGACGATCTGGCTGGTTTTACCGGTGCACACTGAGCGGCTAGATGACTCTTGCTAGGTATGTTGCAGTTCATTGGTCGGTTGTCCGTGTTAGCCATACCGGAGGAATTCGCGTCGGTTCCGCGTGGTAACCTCAATCTCGCATCCATTTGAAACTGTTGAAGATTTGGTGCTTGACTCAGGGCGTAGAGACTCTGCAGGCTCGGGAAAACGGACGATAGATTCGTGTTCGCTCGACTGGTGCTCATTGGACTGGAAAGTCCAGGAGCGTAGACCGGGGCACGCGACGGTGTAGGAATCGGACAGTCGCTCACTCGATGTGCCGCCGGCGTCAAAGAACCGGGAGGAGCTCGATAGTACCTATGGCCGCCCATCAGTGTCACCACTTGTCCCTGATCCGGAATGTTCGACATGTTGTCTCGTACCGACGACTTCGCCTTCAATTTTGTCACCGGTTGAGGTATTCTCAACGGATGCATGTCCACTTTCTTTCCCCCGCTAAGGTCCAAGATATCCCGTGAATCCTGTTCTCGTTTCCGTTTGCTAGGAGTCGACTGTCGCTGCGGGGCCATCTCGCGTTCCGGTTGCTTGGTCTGTCTCGGTTTAGGTGGCGCTGGCATTCTTATTTGCCCAGCCTTTAGTGCTTTCAACACTCGCGGATCGACGGACCTGTCGTTCAGAGTGATGCTGGGACTCACTTTTCCTAACGTGTTCTTTCGATTGTCCTTGGAGACGATGGGCTCGACGAATCCGCCATTGTTACCGGGTGATTTCGGCGCCGTGAGGGTTATGCTCAGACTCGCGGGTATATTCAGTCCACAACCATCCAGGATGTTCCTCGTGTCGTTCGAAAGCATCGGGCCCACCGAAGGTTTTGAACTTTGCGTCGCGGGTGCCCGACTGGGACCAGCTTCGCCGATTATGTTCGCAGACCTTTTCGCAGGAATAACGTGCTCGGTCGGTAGCTTTCGCGGAGACTTCACGTTGTTTTGTATAGGAGCTGGTGAAGCAGCAGGAGTAGGAGGAGGAGGGGGAGTAGCTGTAGGGGCAGGAGTTTGTTTCTTCGCAGTTTGCGTTTGAGCCTGTTGTCGTTTTCGTTTGATGTCGAAGATCGGTAATCCTGGCGGGCACTTCCTCTTTACCGCTCCTGCTGGAAGTATCGGTGGATCGTTGGAGAAAGTGTACACGTCAACCTTCGTGGAATTGCTATTCGCGGTGGTCGCGTTCGCGGTCTTTGCATAACTGAACGCGCGCGTGTCTACGTCACTGCACTGTTTGTTCGCGTTCACTCGCGCGTTGCCGCTAATTCCGCTCGCCGCGACAACGCGTTTACTCACGTTCACCGTGTTCCCACCTGCGTTTACACCGCTATTCTCGACGCTGTTCTTTTTCTGTACTTCTGCGTTGCTCGGTGCCTCGACCTTAACATTGTCCTGTTCCTTCTTTACAGCGGTGGTATTACCATCGTTTTTCGCGTCGCTCGATTCACAACCAGCGTTAAAATCGTACGGTTTCGAGTCCAACGGTGAATCAGGTACCGTCTCTTTGGCAGTTAACTGGAAACATTGAAGAAATTGTTTCTTCTCCTGCAGCTCTGCCGGCTTTTTCAGCGCTGCTTTCAACGCGTTGCTCGTGGTTTTCTCGGGTGTCGACCGATCCACGAAAGTAACCCTGCGTCTGTGTTTCTCTTGCTTGTCCAGCTGCTGTTTTTCCCTGTTTCTTTGTACTTGTTGTATGACCAACGAATTCGAGGAATCTCTCTTCTCCACTTGACCACCGCAGTGCAATAACACGTTGCTGATTACCTTGGGCTTGTTTGGGCTCACACTGTTCGGCGTGCATTGCTTCAGGGTTATCTTGACTCCGTTCGAGTTCTGCCCGTTACCAATGCTAACCACGCTGAACTCGGGACTGGAGGACTTCGTTTCCGTCCCCGTGGTGCTCTGTTCCTTCGAGTTCCAGTTCGCGTTTGGAGTTCGCAAGACCTCGTACCTTCCGTCTGGGTTCTTCAGTATCTTAATGGGCGTTTTAATTTGCTTGCTGGTCACGTTGGTCGAGGTAGTTGACGCGACCGCGGTGGTCGTCGTTGTCGTCGTATTCGTCACGGTGACCGAAACTGTCGTCGAAGTTGCCACGTTGCTAGACGGCTGTTCCACTTTCGCGTCAACGTTCTTGACTTCCGTTTCTTGCTTCTGGTCGCTGCTCGGAGACCGCGCTTTTTCGCTCGGAACTTCACTCTGATCGTCCGACGTTTGTTTGTCGTCGTGGCTGTTCGCACGTCCGACTTCCGTCTTTAATTCCACGTTATCCTCAGGATTTTCCGCGTTGATATTATCTCGTGCAGCGACGGTAACGTCGACCGGAGGTAAACTCGCGCCCAGACCAGGCGTGGAAGGCCTGTCGTGCGGAGGCGCCTCTAACGTCTGCTCCTCCAATGCTACTCGGTAAAAAAATCGCATCGGCGCATTCTAAAAGCACAATTATCAATCGTTAACGACTCGAAGGAAATAAGTTCGGTATATTCAGGCGATTGAGATAAAAATTACCCTTTTCCACGCGTAGATGTAGGCGACGTCCATTAGGGTCCAGTGTTCCGGAAGCGGAGCACGTCGATGGCAAATTTCAATAGTGTATCTAGTCATGTCGACGCTGTATTTCAAAGCTAAAAATTTTTTTAAGTGCGCGATAGTCACCAGCGCCGGACACTGAAGGTACCGTCTGTTACTCGTATTTGTGCTATGATTGTTGGTATTATTGTTGATAATTTGGTTGTTGGACCCGCTCAAATTGTTGGCATCGTCCAAAGCGCTGAGTAGAATAGTCAGTGGATCCGCTCCGGGCGGCAAGTACTCCAAACTTAAACTGACCGCGTCCTCCGGTGCGAAAATTAACCTTCCGCTCACGTCTTCGCCGCGTTGCTCCGGAGTCGCAAAATCGGCTGAAAAGACCATTACTGTATTAGACTAATTCACGCAAAAACCACGCGTTTACGTTAGAAGAAAAGGTGTTGAAGCATTACCGTGCTCCGGATGTTTTTTGTAGAACTCTCTTCTCTTGCGCATCTCTTTGTGGTACAATCCAGGAACCAATTTGTACACGATATCCTGTAACGCTTTGTCCGCTCTGAAAAATGATCATTGTTCGTTTAAAGTATTTTTATCGACATTTTCGTTGAGTCGAACTTACTTGATGTTCGGTTTCGCTTTGTTGAGAACATGCTTGCAAGACGGGCAATGAGCTTCCGCGTTCAGGTGCTTCAAAATACAGCTTCTGCAAACTGAACAGAAAAAAAAACAATCGTTATTCGTCCAGAAGAACGTAACGCGTAGCCGATTCGATTCACTTACACGAATGCAAACACTCGACCACGGTGGTTGCGTCTATAAGGTACCCTCTGCACAACGGACAAATGAGATAGGGATTTACCTCGCGAAGGTAAGTCCTTTTACCCGCCCCAGACATTTTTCTTGTTGCGGAACGGAACTGTCCGTGATGGTACCTGTAATGAGAAACATGGTCCGATGTAATCCCACGATCCGGAAAACCGCAACGCGGGAAAAACCCCGCGCAGAGTGCCAGCGGTCAATTTTTCGTTTATCGAAGAATCAAGGGAATTGCTTTTCAGTATTTTTCTTTGTACTTTCCTTGTATCAAAAGTTTATAAAAAAATGTAATTCAGTTTTTTGTGGTTTAAAACGTGTTATACGAATGATTTAAAGGGGCACGCGAAAAGTCTTCGACGATTGCTAGTCATTTTGGCAAGAAAATCGTTCCCGCCTGCATTATCGTAACGCGTGTTCAGACGATCGGACTTTTTCAAACAGCAGCCGGTTCCCCCATTTGCATACTGGGATACGCGACAAAAATTTGCAAGATTTGCGGACAAATCGCACGACATAGGAAACGGTTAGGCCGTGTCACGGTGTTTAGCCCACTTTCCCGAAGGTTTCTCAGGTAGCTAGAATCCCGTTGCCTCGCTCTCTGTCCCCCCCCTCCACCATAAGTTCCAACCACCCGGTAGGTATACGGGTGCGTTTTATCCTCGTTCTCCTCGCTGGAGAATTGTCCTTTCCGTTTTTCCACTCGCCTGGCGCGCGCGGTGAAACCGCTAAACAGCAGCAGCCCTTGCGAACGAGACCCGTGTGCCGTCGAATACCTGACGGTATTGATCGAATATCGCGGCATTTCGCAGACCCGCGATAAACTCCGTCCTCGACGCTCGTAATCATTCCCGAAAAACCGTGTCTCGTCGGTTTTTCCGCCATCGTTTCTAACCACGCTCGGTCGGGCCGCGCGCGAACGCCGAGGCCACGGACACGAAACGACCAACCACGGAGAAGCGGCTGAGAGAATTACGTTCGATTCCTAACGTCGCACGTCAGTTTGTCCCTGGCTCGGTAAACATAGCAACAAAGCGTCCGAATTCGCGAACCCTTTGACTTTTTTCCATTTCTCCAGTTTCCTAGCCAGTGAAAAAGGCCTTTATTCGAAGCTGGAAAATTCGTTGCTTGACCGTTTGTATCCGTTTTACCTGGAGGTTCGTCTATTCCCCGAGTGCAGCACGTGTCGCGAATGGCAGGGACGCGCCTAAATAAAGATCCCCCCTTACCGATCGAGGTCCCTCTTCCGCGGAATCGGGAGGCGTTCGTTTTTGGTGCTCGCGAACGTGGACGGAGAAAGACGTCGCGTACGAGGTCCAATTATCTCGTTGGAAATTAACCGGACTGTTTGGGCCCCCGACTCCGGGACGCCTTAGGTATATACCGGGGCGTTCTGCGATGTCTAGTACTTTGTCTATTTATATCGGGCTGGTCCGTGAGAAGCGAAATTCTCGAGCGGCATCAGAGGGGCGGTTCGAATAGCTTTCGATCGACGTTACGAACTTCCTCGACCGTTCGAACCTTTTAGAGAGGCGGTGTTGACGGTTTCTCGATTCTCAATGCATTTGCTCTTGGATACTTTTAACGCTTTAGAATTTGTTAAAGCGTTACGTGTACTATTATGTACACTGTTTTTCGTATCGTCGAACCGAAAAATTGAAATTTGCTCGTTTTGCTCGATGACTGGACACGTTGGAATCGTTCTTTCGGCGAAACGCGAGAACGCTTTCTGTTTCCGGTCTCTCGTTTTCGTTCGCGAAACTTTAGCCACCTTATCGCGCATTATGTGAGTTACAGATTAGACCCCCAGCTGCTCTCCGATCCCTCTTCCACCGTTGCTTCTATACGTTCGTACCCCAAGAAAAAAGAGTAGGGAGACGACGACCCTACTGGCCGGAAGAGACCATGATTCGAAGTAACCTTAGCGACCGTGTACAGAGATCGCGAAAGAAAGGCATTCAATCGGCCAGCCAGACTCACGACAGTCGGGAAGGAAAAAAAAATAATACTCCGTCGTCCGTGCGATATTATTTCGCTCGCGAGCACTCGCGTCGTTTTCGATTCGTTTCTGCGGCGAAGTCGAATACGATTAGACAATCACATTTTTTCGCGATCGACGCAGTTTCTTCGATAGTGTCGCGTGTCGGTGAAACGTTCCTCGATACAATTACGATAAAAGAATGCGAGCGAAACGACTTTTGTCACACACTGTATAAAACAAGATGCAATTTCTCGATTATTTCTCCAATTACACTCTACGGTAAACAAACGTAGCATTTGGAGCAGATTAACCGCGTAATGTATTTAACAGCGATCGTTAATAATTCAATCATCGTACGTCGAATCAAGGCGAAGGTCGCTGTGGAAGTGGTAAATAATGAAATTGAAAGAAACTTACGAGAGATAACCTATGAATGTTAATGTCAGTCCACGATCGTTCGTCGCTTGGCAAAGATTGGCCATGCTAAGAGAATGGACAAACACTTGGATTAAATATGTAAATCATCGAAAGTAACAATTGCATGCATTTTGAGATTCGAAGAGGACGATGCTTTGTGCGCTCCGGGTTCGAGTGATCAGTGGTGAAATTAAAAAAAATAAAAAATAAAAAAGCCTGCGGCAAAGGTCTTCGAACTTAATCTCGTTCATTACGAGGAATTTCCCGCCCATTGTTTTGTCGCTTTCGTATTCAACGTTTCACGGCGATCTGGTTGTCGAGGCAGCCAGCTGATTAATCAGTAGAGACACGTTTTCTCGTGTATCGTAGGCAACGGACGTTGCGAGATCGCGACGCGAACGCCCCGGACGAAAGCGGCGCGACGAGTTTTTCAGCGGAAAGCTTTCGATGCCGTCCGCTACCGTTACATCGATTTCGGACAATGGCTAGATCCCGCGTTCTAGGGAAGCTCGCGGCCGCGTACGAGTCACCGCGATCTCGTATCGAGCACGATGTTTATTCCGTCGTTGCGCGTATCGCGAACGTGTACCGAGCGATTTCGTCGAGGACGAAAGACGAGGCAGCGCGAATATGAGAAAACGCAGAAATACAGCCCGCTCCAAAACGCGCGGCACGATTTGGCGGCAGAGGAGCGATCGCTCGCGACGAGATTAGCGAAAGACGTACCATAAATTGTTACCGCGCGACCACGAACGATCTAATCAACGATTCGACGAGTCTCGCCACGAACGTTTGTCGCGTTTGCGTGCAGTTTATGAAAACAGTGATTTACGAATAAAAAGAAACAAATATTTCTAGGAAGAATGCCGAGATCGCGTTACGATGAAAAGGACAATCGTTTAAGCGTTTCTAGCGTTGTGAATAGTGCCAATTAATAAACTAGAAAAGCAGGTTGCCTATCGCGTCACAGTTTTAAACGGCATTAGCCAAGCACGAACGCAACGGAGAGATACGCGAGTCGAAACCTCCAAGTTTCTTGGTGAAACGTGCGTGTGCCCTTGGGGTATCTTCGAAATCGATTGCCTTGATAACGATGGGTGGCACAAGAGCCTCGTATTCCAGTCTTTTGGTTTGTTTGTACGGGAGGAATCGTCTGCAGTTGGGCAGTGTCGTTAATTTTGGAGCACCCTGTATAATACGAGCGCGCGTGCGAGAGCGAGACACGAGGAGGTTAGAAAAAGAGGATACACGCGCGAGAGGATAGAACGAGGAGAGGGGAAAAAGATGGAGGAAACCGCCCTCTCCATCTCTCTCTCTGTCGTTTCTCGGCATTCAACCGGCGAGTAGGCCTATGTGCACACAAGCGTACACGCTCCAAAGCGCTATATCGGGTGGCGGTGCGGTGTGCGTGCGTGTACTTACGTGCGAGCATGCGATGATCGTAGTGGCAAACGCTATCCTCTATGGTAGTAGAGCATGCTGGTCCCGTACGTGCACAGAGCGATGCCGTATCGTTCGTGCTCCCGCGATACCGCAAAGGAGACACGAGCTCGCTCTAGGCTGTAAGCTCCGAATACTCGGGCTCGAGCTCCCTGTTGTGAACGCGAGGTGCGGGGTGTCTATGCAACAACAACTACCACGTCGCGTGTTCGATGTATACCCGATTTTAAGAGGAACGGCTGACTTCCCTGGCATTCGGACACGAGTTCCAACGGTGCAGGATTCACTTTCACCTTTCCGCCAGGCTCCGGAAGAACGCCAGGGCCTGGCCACGAGATCGCAAAAAAAAAACGAAACGAACCCGAGAGACGAGTGTAATACGACGAGCCGTACGACGGCGCCGCGGGACACGGCGCGGCGTTTTCAGGAACTAAGCCACGGAAATGAACGACATCGAACGTCGAGCGACCCACTGCAACAACACCAACCAGAACGGCGACTCACGCCAAACTAAACCGAAACCCCGAGTGGGATATGCCCTTTCCCCTCCCTCCCCTCCCTTCACCCGGTCCCTACATCCCTTTGCCGCGCGCCCCTTTTGCGCTCCACGTTCATCCCCTCCATCATCTTTCTCTTCTGTCCTCCAGGCTCTACACGCTCCTCGCTACGCCTGCCGTTTCGTTTTACTCCTCTCTTCGCCCCTTTTCGATCGTCTTCTCTCTCGCACTCGTTCTATCTCCGTCTCACTCCTCCCTGGTCGTAGAACTCTCTCCTGCCCCTTCGAGTCTCGTATCTGCGCCCGGCTGTTCGCCTGCCTAGCCTGCCTAGCCTGTCAACCTGGGCTTGCTCGACTTGCCTGCCTTGCTTGCTCGCCTGTGCGCGGGTCGTTTTTCTCTCCACTCCTCTATGCGCGTTTCTGGCTACCCCTCCCTTCCTCTACCGAGTGGTACGTACCGACACAACATAGTACACTAGAATGAGCTCACCAACGAGCCGACTGCTCTCCCTCTTCACCCCAACGACGATCGCCGCGTTACCAGCCGGGTTACGAGCTCCCCTCTATTCGTGCGCTGATACCTCACCCTTCTCGCTACCTACCCCTCTCTGTGACTATCCTTCCACTCTCTCTCTTTCCGTACATCTCCGATTCTCTTCCGTCTCCGCGGACGCAGAAACGAATCCCCCCAGCTAGCGATCCTTTGCCTCCTTCGTTTTTATTTTTTCTTTGATCGTTCGCCTTGCTCGTAACCTCCAATTACAGCGCGCCGGGAACGGATATCGGCACTCGAGACGCGGCCAGACGGATTTCCGCGTGTTCGAATAAACGCGCGACAAACCCGTTTACGGTGGAAAACCTGTGCCCCGGTTGGTGTCCTCCTGCCGCTGCAGGACGTACGAATGGACGACCAACCGGCGGATAAAACCAGCTAGATTACGAGGAAACCGTCGGACTTTTATTGCGAATGGTAATCTCGCGCGACGCGCGGCTCGTGATACATCGGATGTTTTCGAGTACATTAACAGCCTCTTCGTCTTTTGGATTCGTGTACCGTATTTTATCACGAAACGTCGACTTTCGAACGAAGGATCTTTTTTCGTTACCGTCGAGATGCTCCCTCCTAGCCGGAGATTTCTTAGCCACGCTGCTAATAAGAAAACAAACGAAAGTAAAATGGAGGAGCCAGCGTTGAGGCCCGATAGAGATTTCGTAATACGATCGCGACTACTTTTTAATGACTTTTTCGTTGATCTTTAATTTACTCGTCGTGCATACCGTTAAAAAACAGCGAATTGCCAAAAAACACTACTTTCCATTTATAACTTTATGGTGAATCGTAAACACTTTCAAGGGTCTTCCTTCCTAGCAAGGAGAAAGCATTGACTAGCAACCCTTCGCTTTTTACCTACGTACAGGGTGCCCAAGGGGTTTCCAGGTCAAATCGAGTCAGCGTTTTCTATAGGTAGAAATAAGAAAAAATATTTTATAGATAGCTTCATAAATGTTTCGTTAAAAAGTTATAATAAAAATATAAAATATCAAGTAGACCAGGAAACTGTAGTTTTACCAGGGATGTACGATTGCAATGAGCGCTTTTTTTTATCAAACTGAATTCAAA
The DNA here is from genome assembly GCF_013123115.1 of Colletes gigas. NCBI lineage: Eukaryota > Metazoa > Arthropoda > Insecta > Hymenoptera > Colletidae > Colletes > Colletes gigas. Next base: position 299,101 of record NW_025106680.1, read on the forward strand.
ACATAGGGATGTTTACGTTCTAAAACATTAACTACTAGTGTTTTAAAAATTTCTTATTTCTTTCATTAAAATTTACAATTTAAAATTAATAATGACAAAGTCAATCCATCGTGATTAAAATTTTAATGTTTCAAAATGTCGGTTAAATTATACGACGTGAATTGTTTTTTTAAACATTGTTTATTGATAAAAATGTAACAAGAAATAGATTCATATAATCAATTATTGAAAAATAAAATATTATTTTACAAATAATAGGTGAAGGGTTGAAATAGTTAATTTAATTTTGTTGACTGTTAAGAACATCTGTGTACACGTGCTTATAACATGGCGCTCAGAGGCCCGTGCCCCTCTTGCCCCTGCCTTGACACAGTCCTGTGTGCATGTGTCTAATATAACATGTAGAATTCGTCGCAATATCTATGTGACATGTTGTGTACAGTGTAGGTATATAATCTGAGTGTTTTTTCTCATGTTAACATACTTTTATAGTGTACGTAATGTTCGTGTTCCGGATATGATACTTTCTGTGGTGTGTAAATTATTCAGTGGGTAGTACTACTATAGTAGCATAAGTGACAATTAACTTAAATACGAGGATTAAAGTGTTTCGTGCCATGACGATTGTGTTGAACGTAATGATTCACTTTGTATGTGTTTTGAAAGTCATAATAAAACATAAGTCAATAAATGAATAAATAGATGGATAGTAAATGAATAATGATAATTACTATTAAATGTATATTGCCCACATTGTCCCATTATTACATGGGATATAGTACTCTCGAAGCAGCTATGCGTGTGAATGTGCATTATAACCTTTGTTTGTAATATGTAAACAAAAATGTTGTAAACATGTTAATTAGTTTTATTTTAATACAGATATAGATTTGTGGTAAGATTTTCCTCTGTTATGGAACTGCGACATGTCTCCTAAGAAATTGTAGAAAAGACATATATTACTGTTGGAATAATATAAAAATAAACTACACAGTGTTTGCGCCCCGTGGTACCCTGAATTCGGCAACCAAAATTTCATTGTTTGCATAATTTACATCTAATAAAATTGCATGTAGGTTATTGCACCGTATATAATAGGTTAGTGCCCGACATGTTCACCACCCCGAGTTGCAGTCCAGTGAACGCGCATTTAATGGGCGTGGCGATCGTATCGAAATTGTTCAACCACCCAAAATACCTACTTTTGTATCAAGGAACCCCTAGTTCCCTGGCGCGCTAATTATATAAGTATCAGATCATTGTTCTTGATTTAGTCATCGACTGACCGCGGGCGCCGTTCGATTCGGTTGAAAAGATCCGGAAGAGGCAATTAAGGACGTCGTAAACCCGCATGGAACCCTGAATAGATCCGAGCTAACGACGATGACTCGGAAAATCTATACTATATCTAGTTGAATCATTTTACAGCTTAACGAAACCCATACCGAGTAATTCTCGGGCTGTATAGTCTCGGTTTGGCTCGAGTCGGAAAAAAGTTTGCCACAGGAACACTTAACGGTACTGGTCACCGTTTGATAATGCCCATTGTTCTGTACACAGCTGTAACTCGGGTTTCTGTCCAACCGGGACGAGGTTTCGTGTACCCTAGACTCCGCCATTTTGGTTCCTCCCGAAAACAGCGTAGATACGCTAGACTCTGTATCTAACCGAGAATGCAGTAGTATTACGTAACGTTTAATCGGGCATCCGTTCTAGCCGTGCTTATCGTCTACGAGTAGCTTTTAACACGGTCGCCCTGAATTCAAAAGCTCCCTCGATTTGCCAATCGGAACTATCACTCGTATCGCTTTGTACTCGATGACTGCTAAACGATGAATGGAACTTCTTATTCGGAAAGATTACAAAATGCAAGGTAGAGTGTTTGTTCCTTGGTCGTTCGGTTTAGCAGTTTGTGATTGTTTGCCATCGACGAGTCGTTTTTTCGCAACGTGTAATATAAGTCGGCTCGTAGGTATGGTAGACAAGCAATCGAGAGAGCATAAATTATTACAGGGGCGTGTAAACGCGGCGGTACATGAATTGCATTCGCATTCGCGTATTCAAGTATCCGTATGCGAGTCTTCGTGTGCAAGTACAGCGTACAGATCTCCGTAACGTGCACCCGCTCGCTATTTGCGCGTACGGCGCGCTTGCGCTGTCGAATAATCTTTCAATCCACCGACGCTTTCGTCTCACCGGGGACACGTAGTCTTGACGATTCTCAAGTCTATTATTAGAAATCTCGCGGAATTGACGCTGGTCAGGCGTGAAACAGCGCTCAAAAAGAGTACGATCCTACGAGTGCAATGTCCGCGACACTCTTAAAAGCGTTTGATTACCTGTGCTCGAAAACAGGTACCAATCGCGATCGTTAATGTTTCACGACTGTCAAACAAGCCTGCCAAGAACACTGTCGAATCTTGACAGGGAATGCAAGACGGAACTTGGCCCTGCGCGGTACACCTTGCACGTTTCCGCAATTTAGACGAACGAAACGGCGGGGACCAAAATGGCTGACGATCGCACACCGAACTTCCACGAGTACCAAACGCCGGAGCCGATTGGTTCCTCGGGACAATGCAGCTGCAAATGCAATGTGTTCAAACGAAACGAGCAGCGTCTTTGTTACGCATCGAACGCGTCGCGACAATGCGCATAATTAATCTCTCCCGTGTACAATAACGCGTTCGCATTCATGCATACCGCGATTACGTGTCACCGATGAGACTCTATCCACGGATGGAAAAATCCAACTGAATGGTACATCCGCGCTATTGAATCTACTACAAACTCAGATACAGTATCGAATCCCGGAAACGGGCCACCAAAAAGGCGGCAACGATCCCCGATTGGTCACGTGAAAATTTCTGCTGTGACGTTAGATCTGAGGATCTAAGAAACTCATAAGATACTAAGACAATTTTTACGTGTCGTTCAAATATATATGTATAATATTTATAATAGAACAGCGCTATATATATATATTTATTCTATTATATATATTACATATATACATATATTCTGTTACATATATTCAATTATGAATATATTGGGTTGTAGGAATATTTTCATGGAGAGGGTGGGTGAAAGAAAAATTCTAAAGATTCAAACGATAGAGTTTGGAACCCTTGGTCCGCGGTGCATCGAGTAATTTCAGTTCACCCCGGTATTTCTCGAGCAGCCGGGTGCCCCGATCGTTTCGGTGTATCTGTAGCGGTAGCATTAATTACGGGCGTTTTTAATTACACCAGTCAGCTATGAGCCAACAAACAGCACACTCCCACCACGGCGATCGACCTTCCAATCCTGACACTCCCTGGGTGTACTTTAAGAACTCTGTTCCCCCTTCTACCTCTCCCCGAACAGTTGGAGGATGCCGACAAAAATATTCGCATGGTGCGTGGTGCGTGCGTCCCTTTCCCCGCCAACCCCGTAAGCGGTGCAGATCTCCCCCCTGGTATAGGCATCGTTCGGGAACAGCGACCGCCGGGCTTCCTCCCGAGGCTTTCTCTGGAAAGGATCCCTTGGAGGGCTATCCCCACCAGGAGGGCCTGGACGGATGGTCGGTCGTTTAGCTGTGGAACGCGGTTCGAATCACGAGCGAATGAGACGCCGCTAGACGGGCACCTCGGCTATCTCTTACCTTGGTCCTTTCTCCGCTTCCTCGGCCCGTTCTTTGTCCACCGTTCCGCGAATCGTTCCCTTCTTCGTGTATAGAACCTGTAGGCGATACGTGGGCGGCCCCCGATCGGAGCATTAGGACCGAGAATACGTGTGCGTTGGTATTCGTGTGCAGGAGATCACCAGTGAGTCTGCGCCGCGTTATCGGTCGATACACGCATTTGGGAAACCTTCCACGTGTTTCGTGGAGCCCCGCGAAGCCGATCGTCTCTCTTTGCCCGGCTCCCGCTGTTCGATCGAACGCGACGTGTCGAAATCGTGGCCGCTCCCTCGTAAAACGTACCGCGCAAGGATCCACTGGACGAATCGAGGTGATTTCATTTCCATCGGTTAACGGGAACCGGCATCGTACGATCACTCGTTAGACGATCCCAGCCGCGAAGAGACACGCTCCGACCAAAGGTCAATACGTACTCTTCGATCGTCGCTGATATTAACGCACGATCATCTTCGCGGCTGGATCGTCATCGGTGGCATTCTACGATCGCCTACGTGCAATCCTGTCGCAGACGGCCGCGCCGTTTCGATAAACGGCCTACAAAGTCTACGAAGGGGACGGGCCGATGCTTGCATTCTCTGGAACCCCTCCTGACATCGGCTGTACGTGGGTACATTATTCATTCTCTACTACATTCGGCAGCAGGAGGGTGCGCGCGAGCGTGTGCGTGCGTATCCCTCGTAGCCGATGACGCGACATGCACTTGCGCCCGTTCCGATGTATGCGTTCACGTTCGTTCGTATTAGACACGCGTGTCTCTCCTCTCCCGATGCCAACTATCTTTCTCTGCCAACATCCCCCCTCCCCGCCCCTCCTTCTCTTTTTTTTATCTCCTCGTCCACCCCTCTGACTCGTATCCTCGTCTCGCCAGGTTCGTTCGGTTTCGTCGTCTCCGTCGCTCTCGCTCTCCCTTTTTGCTCGCCTTATCTATCACCCCCCTTCAGCGTTTCTCTCTTTCCCGTCTTCGTGTCTTCGTCCGTCCTCCCCGCGGCTATTTCTATCCCTGTCACGCTGGCTGGGAGCCGCGTATACACGCGCGTGGCGTAAACAGAAGCCAGTGAAAGGATAGCTCGGTGGGATGGAGGGCTATAAGGGCAGGCCACCACGGGACGGGAGGTTGTGGAGGGATTGAAGGGGTGGCGGCATTAGTGCGTACCGACCGGGGCAACAGGGCGCGAGAAGAAAAGAGGGAGACCGAAATTGCTGGACTCGCGGAGACCGAGCGAGAGGGGACGATGGATCGGAGGGACAGAGAGAAAGCTAAAGGGAAGTGGTTACCAAGGGAGACGGTTGCACACGATGCGTCGCGATAAAGTCGTTAGCCCGATGCCTGGCCCGTCGGTAGAGCGAACCTTTTCGCCTCGTGTGCAAGCGCCTCGCTCTAGGCAAGCTCACCCCTCTTCACTTCCGACGCTCACCACGCACTTCCCTGGGGGAGGTTGTAGCCAATCAGCGGTCGAGTTTCCGTGGCCCGCGGCCGCAGGCTGACTCCACGTCTCCCGTATCTAATGTAGGTTGTCGAAGGTAGGCATCCTCCGTACCCTCCTCGCCTTTTTTACCTTCGTTCCCTGCCTCCTGCCCGGGCCGAAGGTAACGAAGGTCATCCGCGGGGGCCCTGTACCTGGCTCGATCGCTCGTTTCGAGCTCCCTCCGCGTTGCCCCCTTCCGACGAGCGCGTGTCCTCCGGCTTTCTCGCAAGAAACCATTCGTCAACGAACCATTAACTTTTTCGAAAACGTTCGTCGAGAAAAGTAATATTTCGTAGAACGTTTATGGAACATTTGAAGTAAACGGATACACTATTGAACGTAATAAAATATTTGTACACCGCGAAAAGTAGGCGTTTAATTTCATTGGAATTGGAGAAACCAGTAAATCTCGAAAAATACCTATTATTAGCGAGCTGAGCATTAACAGAAGATTGATTCTTAAAGGAATGAAGTAGTGCTCCTTAGTTCGATATTGCTAATTTATCTATTAGGAAAATACAACTCAAATTTCTTTATCTTAATCAATGTTGTTTTATTTATGTTTAACGAGAGATGTTCCAAATATTTTGTATGTATCGTGTGTATGTCACGTATTCTTGAATCATTTGAACGCCACGTTAACAGAATGAAAAATTTTTACGAATTTGTTACGCGAATATTAAACGACTGTTCGGAATTAATTTTCTATTACGAATAAACTGTATAATAAGCTCGAAAATTGTATATTTACATTACACGTGGGCAATCAAAATGGCGTTGGTGTTATCCGCGCTGTTCGTGGCGCAAGCGGTACCCTCTAGTGTCGGGATTTCGGTTTCAATAGTATCTAAAAATTCTAACTCGATCAATATCATTTTTTATTGCATTCTCCGTGTCGTAAGAAATTTTTAAACTTTTAGAAATCGTAGAAATGGAAGTATTTAAAAAATATACGCGATAGTCAGATTCTCGTGAAAGCTGGACGAAGAACACGTGATAAGTTACGATACATAAACGCGTCAAAGTTGTCATTTGCTGACATTTATTCTGTCAATAAAATCTCTGATACTTTGGAGCTTACGTAAAGGGTTGCACCGTGCGACTCCGGAACGTAAAAATGGCGAGGAAACGAAGTAGAAATTGGATTAATGCACACGCATCGTAAAGAACTTGAAGAGTTTGGATTTTAGCGTTCTCGCAACGTTTAAATTATGCGATTGATTATCAGTTTTTTTATTCAAAAATACGAAATTAAGAAATGACGCTATTAGTTTGGGGTTTGTGGGTGAAATGAAACGAATACAGGTTTGTGGTTATCATACATTACGATTTATTGACGAGCAACGATGCAACACGATTTTCAAAAACAATTTTTTAACAAAATATTGGAGTGAATACGCTATAGCTAATTAGCAATAACAAATATTGTCGATTAGTATTCGTCGACAGAACGCAGTTGGGTAATCCCCGAACAAAACAGAACCTTGCAATAATTTCTTTGCAATTAAATACTCGAACGATCAATATTATTATACTAGATATACGGTAATATAATACGCATTTATAGTCTGGATTATGCTGTGATTTAGACTACGATAAATTTCGATTTCTCTTGCGTTGATTTTGATTTAACGAGTGAAGTGGCAATGTTAGGACCGTTTTATAATTAGTTCGAACAACTAAACGTAACATATGGGAATAAAGAAGGTTTCGGATACATTAATAATTGTATTCTTAACGATTATTGATATTCTTATTTCGATTACATTCACAGCTTGCTTATTGTGGAAATACTGTACTGAATTACATATATAGTATTTATGGCGACAATAATATCGGTAGTAACTATAATAAGTAGTTGCGATTTAATGTCGGAATAGTTTAATTACGACAACGTTTTCGACGGTACAATCGATTTTACGATTATGCATTACAATCTTAAAATTTCCAAACAAAAATAAACGTAACTACGTCGGGTGATCGGGCTCTCGCGATGATCGATCGAAAACAACAGAAATTTTTCTGGTAAAATCTCAATAACTCTTTAAAATCTCGAATACTCGCATAACTCTTGATCGATCAAAGACGCGATTTCAACGACTGCGCTTATAACATGATCACGTGCATTTTGGCATTCTACGCATTCGATGAGTCCACTTTTCTTTTTTTTTTCGAGTACAACGGTTTAAAAAACTACTTTCGTGTTATTCAAATTCGAGGTCGCGTTACCGAGATAAAAAAATTTTCTTCGAAGTGGAAGCCTGATGAAAATTTCACGACGTCAACAATCAAGAAACAGGAAAATACCTTTTCGATAGAAAGAATTCTTGATCCCTCGTTATTCGCGCGTGTACCGACACACCTTGCGCGTTGAAGTCTTTTTCCATCGCTATTTTGTAAAACGATTTATTTAAGTGCCGTTGCTTCTTATTGTTTTCTCTCGTTAACAACGAAGTACACGAACGTTCCTTCGAACAGTAGATTAATATTTTGCGTAGAACTTACGGTACAATTACGTGGCATCTGTCTGTTCATAGAACAGGTCGGATATTAAAACGGTCGAGTAATGTTCACAGTCGTTTGTGGCTACATTATCATCGAGCTCGAAGATCGGTTTGGTATTTGTTCAACGTGGGTATTTGATAACAGGTCGGATCAATGGATAAATTATGATCGATCGTGACGACAGAACGTAACGTGGTTCCTCCGTGTCGCGATTTCGTTTAAAAAAGGCCGTAGAAAAATAACGTGTAAAAATCTGGGTCCCTTTTAATTCGCCGTAAATTCTAACGAGCGGTGGCTACGTCACGGCCTCTTCGTTTCCCGTAGAACAGGCATTTTTTTGATTTTCAGCTTAATCAAAATCGCGTGGCTCTTTGCTTCAGCACTGTCGATGACGGCCAGCCACGAAACTAATTGACGTAAATTTCGTTAGTAATTCGAACATCTGGTTACGTCACGAACAGCGGATACGTTCTACCATTTCTTCCTTTGCACGTTTTACGTTTCGCGTATGCACGAATAGAACAGAATAGTTGGACATCGTAATCGTACAAGCTATACATACGTCTATTAATTGATGCGTTGCTTTCCTACACGAATATTATTATATAATATACCAACGTTCTGAGTAGTTCCCATTCGTTCTCGTTTCTCGTTGACAAGTTCCATTTCAAGCGTACGTTTAAAAACTCCATCGACTCGAAGTACGTATCGAATATTCGATTATAATTGAATCTTCTCATACCCACCTTGACTTTCATACGACGCGTACGCTCGATTCGTACAGTCATATAAACATTGAATTATTCTGATCGTTCGAGTAAGATATAGTCTCCTGATACACGTTTCGGGTCTCTTTTAAATCAAGTTGCTCGTTATTACTGTCCCCGTGTAAACGGAAGCGATTCGACGATCGCGAAATACTCCAGATTACAGCGTTAAAAATTGTATATCGTATCACGAACAACGAGCTCGCGCTCGGTTACTTCTTTTATTCAATGTTTCCAAAAGCACTTCACGATAATATATTATTCGGAAATCAATAACAGCGATATGAGTTTATATTTTTAAAAAATAAAAAACCTCGTCGTGTACGTGGCGACCGTACATACAACTCAGACTCCTGAATTCAACGATACTCGTCTCGATATCAGATTACCGAGACCGGGTTAGAAAGTTTTCGCGCAACTTTCCAACAACTTCGAATTATAAAAGATCGCCCCCCACGGCTTTTACGAACACGTCTGCCAATATTTTGTATAATTTCCTAAGGGGCTGCCTGAAATCACATTCATGCAATTCGCGCGCGTTTCGTCGCTCACGACTAGTGTCTACCTCTTTTGTTTTTCATCTTTTTTTTTTTCTTTTTACCACGAATTGAACCTTACAGTCTTACACCGCGTTAAACCGGCTATAATATATTATATATATTGTAATAGACGATAATTAAATTGCACTAATACATTGCACACGTTCTCTGACGTTCTTTGGCATCTCTATGAAGTACATATTCCTTTATGTTTCTAAGAAGGAGATACAACACGTTGAGGGGGAGGGGAGGGGGGACAAGAAAAGCTTCATCAGTCATCCGTCCACCGTGTTCCTAACCATTCACCCGCTACACCATCTCTACGACCCCTAACCGTACAATTATATACGCTTTAATTTATCTTTGTCGGGCGTTGCGCCATTTGCAAATATAGAGCCGTTCGTAAAATCGCCGAACTCTCGAAATCGTGGACACGATTTCTGTTTAATAGACACGCACACATGTATTACAAACATACGTAGTTCGACGCGACGGATCGAACACCCGTCGTCGTCGTTTTCCCCATCGTGGAACGAAGACGCGCGGGAACGACAAAGTATCCCAACGATCGAAAAACGAATATTCGTTTCAGGTATCTACGCTCGCCGTATTAAATATCGCGATATTTCCTTCGCTTTCACTTACCGACTCGTCGTTCTAGTTTTCGCTACCACGGCGCTGTGTGCCCCGTGCGTCTTCGCACCCACGCGAAACTCGTCGCTCGAAAGTCCCTATTCGAACGCGGCGCGGCGTCGTAGGAAGCGGGAGAAGAAAATATATGGTAACGTACAGCCTTTGGGTTGGTCACATAGGAATCTCGTTTCTATAGGAGCGTTCTTACACGTATAATAATGAATAGGAAGTAATGGAAAAATGGAGGAAACGGGAGAGTGGAGCGTTCGTTGGTCGCGACGATCCCTCTTACGGCGGTTGCTGAGAGGCTGTGTTGAAGTAACTGGCCCTTTGATTCCTGTACTGCGAGGCGACCACCGCCTGCGGGTTAGGTATGTGCCTGACGCCGAGGTTCGGCTTGATCTTCATCCCGAAACCGGAGATTCTCTGGTGCGGTTGCGGTATCCGGAGCGCCACTTTGCTGGCGATATTGGCCGAGCCCAGCACCAAAGGGTCCACCGAGTTCTTGTCGGTGATGCATCCGCTCAGTAAGGACACTGCCGCGTCGGAGAGCGTGACCAGATTAGATTCCTGACCCCGTGGTTGCTGGTCCGGATTCTTCGTTTTTCCGCGCAGCAAACCACCCGGCGCGATCGTCGAACGCGGCGTCCTGGGGTTCAGCGAGGGCACGGAAGAGGACGAGGAGCCTGACGAGGACGAGGAGGAGCAAGGGGAAGGCGTAGAAGACGAGGGCGATGACGAGGAGGACAACGAGCAGAAGTTACCGATGGACAGATTGGCCGACAGATCGAGTACGTTGTTGTGCACGGTCCCGCCGCTGCTCAGGTCCAACGGGGTCTCGTATTTGGAATTGTTCGGTTCCAAAATGGCGCTCGACGCGGCGAAGCCCGACGGTTTCGCGACTCGCAGGGGCGCCAGCGGCGGCGGGCCTTTCTTCTTCGGCACGGCGTTCACCTGCACGGACGAGGGTTGCTCCTCTTTTGTTTTCGACATTATGCTCTTGAGCGCGTCGCGCATTTGTTTCTCCGCCAGCAAGCTCCTCACTCGATTCGCTTTGCTCTCGCGCAGTTGCTTCTCGAGCTTCTCCCGATTCAAGTGCTCGACCTTCTCGCTGTTGTTCTGCGCGCGTTGCTTCGTCTTGTCGTTCGCCTCGTTCACCGCCACCAAACCCAATCGTCGAAGGATCTCCTCGTCTTTCTTCGGCCGTTCACCGACGATTTCCTCCGACGGCTTCACGGCCTCCGATTCCGTCTCTTCCTTCGACTTCGGCGCAGACCTGCACGTCGACGTGGCGCCTCTCTGCTCGGCGGACGCCTCCTCTCCCGGAGTAGTTATGTTTTGTGCGATTCTGACCACCTCGTCCGGTATGCTGTCTATGATCTCCTCTATCGTTTCCTCGGTTTCCCCGATGGTTTCCTTCGCGCCTGCCCCCTCGTCTCGAACCAACGAGCTCGACGATCGTTGCTGACCTATCCCCGTGCCTTTGATCTTCTCCCTTCTAACGGCCCTCATCTGTATCAGCTTCTCCTTCGCCTGGCCGCTGCCCGTGCTCGACGTGATCCTCGGCGGACAGGGCGTCAGACGCACCTTCAACTTCAACAGATCCTCGCGCGGCGTGGTCGTGATCTCGGCGATCACGCGTTTGTTCCGTCGTTTCCTGCGTTTCCGATGCTCCAGCCTGGCCAGCTCTTTGGTCTTCGAGCCCTCTGGCGCGTGGTTGGTCTGCATCGACACCAGATCGGGCGTACGTATGACGGGCGTCACCTCGCAACGGGGTTTCTTCGCTTTCGGCTCTTTGTCGCGTTCCAGATTCGTCTCCAGAGACCGAGGCGGCTCGGTGCTACTTTCTAAAATCCTACAAGCCTCGACTTCGCATTCCTGGACAGGCTTGGGACTCGGCGGCGGCGTCGGCGGCCTTTGAATGTTTTCCATAGTCGTGGCATCCTTGGTCGTCTCGTCGTTGTAAGAACTCACTCGAGGGACGGGGACGACGTCCGTCTTTCGCGCCATCCGGTAAAACAGCTTCATTGGCTCTTCCTGAAACGTGAAAATCATCGCTTCCCCTATAACATCTAACACCTTCGTCGATACCAATGTACGACTACGGCAGCAAACCATCTGGAGTAACCAACCCCCTATTTCACAAATTTTGTTTCATCGTTCGAGTGAGAAATTATTTCTTGACTATTTATACGTCCTGGAATTAACCCTTAAGTACCTTCACAAGTTTAAACTAATATTTGTCTAACACTTTGACTGCCAAGTCACCCATATATGGGTCACAGAACTTCTAACAGTGGAATTAAAACAATTAATTCTCAAGTTGAAATGTTAAAGAAAATGAATTTTAATAGGCTTCATAGATTTTACCGAAGTTACGAAAGCAAGTACCACGACAAGTTTTACGATTTTTTAAAATCAAAGTTTTAGTCTCGTATACAATTTCACGGTTTTATACTATTTGAAAATTTATGTAATCCTTCATTAGTTCATTATTTTTTGAATGCTTTAAAGGAAAGTTTCAACATTAAGTAAAAGAATTCAGTTGAGATTGAGAGTTCGTTTAAGGGTTAATTAATGCTCGAAGTGAATAACTATTGACTCATTAAACGCCCCCCGTAAAATTCGTATTCAATTTGTGTTAAACGATGGAATCGAGGATTAAAACAAATTGTCTGTTTTTACGTAAGACTATCGGAGATTGTAAATAAAATCGAAGGGACGAATGATAGAACTCACTCTTTTCCAGCCGAATATGCGTGCAAGGTCCAGCAGCGTCCAAGACTGGTCCAGAACTATCGTTTCCATGCTACCGTATTCCTCGTTGTACTTTTCGCAGAGCATCTCTATGGCGTTGACGTTCGCCCCGTGAGAATTCGTTTCCTCCCAGCCCCTCTTCAGCATCAGCAGTCTCAGGAGGTGTCGAACCGTTACACCGGCCGGACATTTTAGGTATCGCGTGTTTCTCACTCGAATCGTTTCCACGTTCGTCGTCTGGTCAGCGTCGTCGTTTCCCGGCGACTGGCCAGGCGCCTCCTCTTCCGGCTCCTCGAGCTCGCACAGGCTCAGGCTGACGAAATCGTCCAAGGTCAAGTCGAGTGCCCCCAACGGCGGCACCAAAGGCGGACATTGGGGGTTCACGAGCCGGAAGTGACGCCTTCGTTCGAGCTCGGACCGGAAGAGACCCGGTACCACCAAATACACCAGTTGTTGTAGCTTTACGTCCGGCAGAAGAGGCGGAGACGTCGCGATGTTGCATACGGGACACGCTCGGGCACCGCTGCTCAGTCGTCTTACTATGCAACCTCTGCAAACTGAACACGCCGTCCCCTTTTTATTTAACCTCTTTGTTATTTATTTTACAAGGAACGTGATTTCTTTCGAGAATTGTGCAATAAAAATGAAAAGTATTCGACTCGATGTGTAGCTTTTTTCTTATAAATACTATTAAACCTCAGATTATTTAAACGTACCTTAATGGATTTTACATATTGCTGATTAACAGTTCTTTGAAAAACAGTGTATTTATAATTATTTAACGAGATGGAACTTTTAGGTGTTCATACTGAAAATAGAAGATAGAACCTAGTCCAATTTTGTCTTTTTCGAATTACTATAATTTAATGCTGCATCTCGCATTATATCATGTGTCTGGGTTAGTGTACATGTTTTAAGTTATCTATTCTAGTTATTTTATGTAAAATAAAATATTCGAATTTTCAATTATATAATTTGTAGGTAGATAAATAATTTGGGAAAAATATATTGTTTTTCGAGGTTGCCTAATACAATAATATATAGCAGTAATTCCCCATTTAATAAGGGGTTTAAAATCTAATGAAGTTCTGCTTTCGACTGTACGTAGATACATTAACAGTACATACGCGTTTAATCAGAACTTTCGAGCACGTGTATTAAAAATTACACGAATCCAAACACGAATATACTACTTGCACATCAAGTAATTCGTTATATTTGCATTTGAAACCGTAGAGTCACCGCTGTTATACGTATGCTGTTTAAGGTTTCGCAATATTCTAATTGTATTTTACATAAATATTGCAATCGTGTTATTAGTAAATCCTTCGTTAATTGCATATTAACAGTTGCTGGGAGAGTCCTTCAAGATACGTTTAAATATCGGTAGAAGCTACACGTAGTGTCTACAATGCGTTACTCCGAAGTAGATACAGCCATTCGAAGTAGGACGAAAAACTACGCGTCGGTAATTTGGCGCTGAAATTGAGTCGCGTGTTCCAAAGTTTCGGGTGGCTCGAGGGAATTCGAATGAAAATTAGGCTGTTCGAACTGTTGCTGGAACGACCGAGTGTCCAAAACGTCTCGAGCGTCCGGACAACTTTGACGCGCATTAGTTTGCATCGACATCGACCGATATATCGCGACATTCGAATACCCGTGCGTTTTTCCATTGCAAATTAATGCTAATGAACGGATGACATGCGATTTGGGACACGCGAATACTCTTTCCGATCGATGACGGGCAAGAGTTTTGATTTATGGAAAAGAATACTAACAAGAATGCAGACATTCCACGAGTGTCGTTGCGTCTATGAGGTAGCCCCTACATAGAGGGCACACGATATGTTCGTTCAAGTCTTTAACCAGCGGCTTCTCCATCTCTGTCGCCTCCATGTTGCTATTCGATTCTGAAACAGCTGTGACATGCGATTGTTAATCCGCGATTCCCGGGCCCCTAGTCAGATTAAGAACTCTTTAACCGCGACGAAGCATGTTTTTGCCATTCACGTGATCAGCAGTCGCTGTATCCATTTTTATTAAAAAAAAAAAATATATATATAGAGAGAGAGGCTTTTTTATTTCTCTACACAAATTTCAAACTGTACAAAGAGAAACTAAGGTACTGAAAAAAAATAAACCAGTGCCTTTGGTCCATTCGGTTTTTACTGTATAATAATGAAATTGATATTTTTTTTTAAACGTTATTACGATTCTTAAATTATACCACAACAAGGTTTTCTAAATCATACTAATATGATTTACGAGCACATACTTAACATGTTTGCTATCACCTATCTAGCTTATCATGTAGATTGTATGACACGTACAGAAAAAATGATCCGGTACATGACATTTGCATTATGATTCCATGAAATTTGTAGGACGCTACAAAAAAATAACGAAATTTATTGTTGTCCCACTTGTGGCGTATAAAATCAACATAAATACATTATTTAGTGATTAACGTATGTTGAGTTTAACCTCTTTCTTCCTCACCTTGAGTCGCTTTTAAATTACGCGGTATACGAACAATTTTCGTACAGAATAATATCGTGCTTTCAAAGAGGTGATATTATTTAACGTACATATATTTTGTTTTATAAGCAGAAGTGTTCTAACGATTTGAAGGTCAACGTTGATATATTTTTTTTTTTAATATAGCGTTATATGTTTTGAGTAAAAGTTCTAAAGTGTCGAATTCAAAATAAAAATGTAATATTAAAATTTGAAAACTTGATTGCCTCGCGTAACATCAACGTCATTCGAAATTTCTGCGAGACAGTTTCGTTATCTTCCGTACATGAAGCACGCGCGTAACAGACAGCCGTGGTGAGGTAACGTTACTTACGTCGATAAACCCTGCCAGATAAACACGGTTCTTTTATTAAAATCCTTGATGATATTGAATTTCTAACTTGGTGTTACGCGAAGCGAATTGTCGGGAAACGAAGCTAAATATCTCGTTAACTAATAGGTTTACGGCCAATAGGGGTTAATATATTTCTTACACAAACCGTATAACATTTCAAAACGTTTCCACCTATAAAAAGTCAATTTGCTACGTAATAGAAACTATGCAACATTATAAAAATCTATAGCTCCTAGTTTACGTTTGAAACAAATAAACGTTTAACGTAATTACTTCCACGTTAATGTATCGCAACATTTAAACCACGTACTGATTATTTTTATGTGTACATAACAATTAAAATAAGCATATAAGGTATGTATTAATCAAATCTAAAACCAACGTTATATAAAATTAATTCCTTGAAAAGAAACGATAATATATGCTTCTCGCGATGTTCTTCCCCTTTGCAAAGAGAATAGTTGGACAAGACCAACTTTCAAGGTCTTGTGAAAATCGACAACCACAACGCGTTCAAACGGCGAAACGGAAACAGTAAATCCCTGTACTAAAGTTTTATCTTCAAGCGAGGAATTACTATAAATTTAACATGTTCTTTCATCTGCTTATTCAGATTTTCTCTCTTCCTATGGTTTCTATCTTTGTTTACTTTGTAACAAAAGTTTTATCCGCGGCGAGCAAATACATGTATTTATGTATCTCGTTTGCATGAGTTTACACGCATCGTTGCGATTCGTTTCATTCGACAGACAGGGTCTCTCGGTTATCCGTCGATCTGGGAGCTTATCTAAAATTAAATCGCGTAACACACGCATTAATACCGGCGCCCATTTATGTCGATAGGCGTTCTAATAACAACCGGAGGATTCCTAAATGCTGGTAACCGCGCGCATACTGGCCACCGGGAATGCGCGCACGTAATTGGGTTAGTATACGCACGCGATTGGCGATTTCCATTTATGCGTGACTCGTACGCGCCGTCGATATATTTAGAATAATGAAATATCTCGTGGAAATCCGGGGGAAGAAACGAGTTACGGCGAGACTTTAAGGTCTATCTCTTAAAGGGGATGGTTTCTCTCTTCCCTCTCCCTTCATCGTGGCCGAGCATTCGATAATAATTTCGAGCGGGCAAGTATCACATGCGCGAGCGAATCACGTTTCGGCGGTAACGCGCGAGCGAATCGCGTGGCTCGTGGCGCCAAAATCGCTCGCCATGGCTGATCGAGGTTGGACAAATTTTATTCCATCGAATTAAATATTCGAGTTTCTACCACAACGCGACGAAGAAAGAACGTGTCGAACACGGTGGCCAACATAAAATGTTTGGATCGGCGGTATCGTGGCCAGAGATAAACTCGAACGTGAGCCGAACAAACGAAGTCCTCGCGTGAAAGACACTTGACAGTGAAACCAGACAGTCACGCGACACGACGTCGGCCTGGAAAAACTAGGTTTTTAGGGCTCGCGCGAAGAGATCTCCCGCGCGATAATATTAGGTTGGCGCATACGAAATGCCGTTTTCCCGAACCTCGAACGTTCTATACGTTTCCTTCTTTACGAATCCGAATCGAGCAACGGCGCTCTAAAAACGATCGAACGAAAGTTACGTGTTCCGTGCCGCCTGTAAAACAATGCAGCAATGTTACGACGCATACTAGTCCGAAACTAATTCCTTTTATCTTAATTCTAACCTACATCAGCAATTAATTTATTGTTTTTAAATTACACGCGTACTTGTTTTGTTTTTGAGGTTATGACCTCGTGTTATGACGTAACGATATTTTCAACCTTCCATCTTGGCTTGTACCAGACGCATATTATTGTTCGTTGTGCTCGATTAATTCTAATTGTAATCTTCAATTTTTGTTTTCAAGATTTCTTCTATTACGTGTAACATTGACCCCTTTAATTGAACGAGAGTCACGATAAATTAAATTAAAAATGAAAATTTATAATTTCGGAATAACGTAGTCCGATAAAGGTCAATTTATGTTATCCGTTCAAGCACGTTTCGTTTTCGACGAATGCAGTTAACGAAACAATGGAAGATCTACACGCGTTTGTATGTCGTTGTTTTTTTCAACTGTATTCGCCGGATACAGAACGTGCTTGAACGGATAATATAAATCGACTTTAATACGGCCAAGTGCCACTGCGCATGGCAAATGAACTGTGCAGAAAGAAAAGCTGCCGACCACCTGCCTCGACAGTGACACAGTCGACTATTTCGCATTCAGGCGATTTCGGTTTGTGAATGATACGCCAAAGACAGGAACACGACGGAGACACGAAGTGGGGTCACTCAGGAATGACAGAGGCACCGGTGAGGTGCTGGAAAGGAGGAGGGACAGGGAGAGGGAGAGTGGAAGGGCCTCTGGAGTCGAACTTGAGAAAGGTCTGGCGCCAACTCGGGAGAAACCGAATTCGTTCGCGGTGTTGGTCGCGAGCGGTATCTCAAGGGAGTCGCGATCTCAATTTTTCATCGGGCGGACGAACGAGGATTGTTTTTCGATTCCAGTCACGTTCCGTTAGTCCGGGAGGCAGTGAACATTTTTGTACGCGACGAGTAGCGAGGTTAGTTCACGCTTTGTTTGGTTGTATCGAAGGTGACGATTAATAAAATGAATCGATACGATAGCGGTCTGACAGTGCACTTCGGCACCGTGCTACAAATATGTCATTTCAATCCATTTGTCGCAGTGGGAGCGAGCACATGCTACCTTAACCTATTAATGTTTACTTAGGCATGGCAAGATGTTAATTCCGTCGGAGGAATGCCAGACGCACGTTTCTTTATATATTTTTGTCCATCATAATTAAGAAACTGTCAACGCGTGAAGTACGCTGTCAGACTGCCGTTCTATTGACTGTCACTTTCAATATAACCTAACAAATCATAAACTATGTTACTTATCGCGTACAAAAATGTTCATTGCCTCGTGGACTGTGTGCGCTTGTGAATTGGCAAGGCCGCGAAATAAACCGCGGAGAAAATAATATCGGATCGCGACGCAGTAGAGAACGAACGATCAAGAGAACAAGCCATCGATAGCACGAGTACGAACGTTTTGCTCCAAAAAGTTACCATCGTCGAACAAAAGTGACGTTTATCGGCAACTATTTTTATACAAGGATAAAGATTTTCGTACATCCGGTCTTATGTATATCTCTACGAATTAGATTCGTGTAACGATAAAATTAGAACCGCGAAACGATGGGAAAATTAATGTTAACGTATCTTTTCGCTTCGCTTCACTGCGTAACAACGTATAATCGGTGGAAGAAATATAACGAACTCGCTCGGGACGTGCACAAAAACGTTAGAGAGTCGCGCTCGGTCGGTTACTCTTATTTTGCCCGGCACTGTTGTTTACCAAACTTCCTTATCCCCTGCGCGGCCGTGAGGAGTCCTTTTCTCCTTGCACCCAACACATTCTCCGAGTGTTCGTGCCTCGTTCGTTCCAACGAGTTCGCTATGTCTCTTCCAGCGACTATACGCGGATCGCGGGAGCACGGTGGCTATTCCAGGCAACAGGATCTCGTGGGTATCATCGAGGCGAGTCAGCGGTCCTATCTTACGAAGCGAATCTCTAGTACACCGTGAGCAATACCGGGCCGTTGGGCGAATCGCGCGACTACCACAGGTTTCGGGGAGGTATAGAGAGGTTTACCAGCGTGTATAGGTGCTTACCAGCTAAGCGAGAGAGACGATCGTCGTGGCCAGCGAGCTGCCGTCCCGGCTGACAGCGGAACGTAGCCAGCGGACGTGGCAACGACGGTGTTCTTGGTTGCCGTATCGGTTCTCGCGGTGCAGCGGCCGAGGAGAGGCGGCAACGCCGCTCCGTCCGTCGGCGTGCGGCGCCCCGAGGCTCTCTCCCGCGATAGCGCGCTCGTTGTCGTCGCTCACGCCGTCGCGCTCTTCGCCACGGCCGTCGTCACGAACCCGTGACCGCGAGCAATCCTGATAACTCGCACGCCGCGAGCTACGTACCATCACGTCCCTGCTGACTGCGAGCACAGCGCCGCGCACATGTCCGTACGACGATTTCGGCCCGATTCTCTCCTCCTTTTCCGTCGTATCTTCCTTCCTTCCACGCCGCCAGTCCCCCGCTTCCTTTCTATCTTTCCGCTATGTTCTCGTACGGCCGATTGATCTTCCCTAACGGCTGTATCGGCGGTATTGCGTCGTCACTACCGTTCTCGCGCGCTACGTTCTTCTACGTCGTGCTCGTCGTCGTCGTCGACGTAGTTGTCGATCGACCGGTGGGTCGACAGGCGCGCGCGCGCTCGTGCGTTCCTTCCTCCTCCCGCTGTTCGATGCTCTCCCACCCTCGCGCGCTCTTTCACCGTCTCTCTCGCTCTCTTCTCGCGTCCCTCCCCCGCGGGGACCCGTCTCTCGGACTCGACGTTAACGTAACCGCTCTCTCGCCACGACTCGATTCGCTGCACTCGGCCAACTCTCGAACGAGCGCGACGATACACGATGATATCGCGATGCGGCGCGGCGGTGGCAGCGGGTGCGACCGGCGAACAGAGCAAGTGTGTGCAGCGGTGGCGCCCAACTGCGGCCGTAGCCGTTGCCAGATTTCGATACGGCGCGATTAGAACGACGCTGTACGGAAACGACGGGAAGACATGGCTCTGTCGCGTATCGACCCCGCCTAAACCCCGCCTCGCTGCGACGGAGTCGCACGAGCGTCGACGAACCGGCCCGTTTCCCTTTTCCACGATCCCCCGTCCTTTTCCGCAATTCCTACCTTTCCTCTTCGCACTCGCGCTCTCCCTCCGATCGCCCTCCTCGCTCTGCTCGACCCCTCGTGCCCCGCGATACGCGAATTTTATCGACCGAATCCTCGATACGCGTCGGCCCGAATCGATCTTGGTTTCGATCGTGCGCTCGTGCTCGTTCGGATCGATGTCGCGATCGATCGCTACGGTAGATATTCGGGAAGCGTTCGTATTGTTCGTATCTAATTATCGCAGAACACCGGTGACACCGACGGTGACGATGTACTCGTTGTTCCTCGCATCACCTAGGGCACAGGATCGCGCCTGAAGAACAGTATCCTCCGCGTTACTCATGCGTGAACGTACCGTTGCTAATTGCAAACCGTTATTTGTAACGGGTATAGTACTTCGAAGCCAGCGTTAATTATCACGTCGCCTTAAAGATTCAATGTATGCTTATGTAGATATCGGTCTACATTCTGACTGTAAAGCCGTACGTTTGTTTCTTCTTCGTGTCTAGCGCTTACCCTTAACGAGAACCGCAACTTCCTTTACCCGACCGACTGTTTGGTCAGACTACAGGTGGTCGAGACGGCCTAGAGACGAACGAACGATTAGGAAGCGTACGTAAATCGTTCGTAGCGAATTCGTTTTTCGGGCTTACGATTAAAAGCAACGGGGAATACGCCGGTATTAATCAGCGCGAGAAACTCGTTGGACCGATACCCGTACGTCATCTGACCATGCAGTCCCTTTCCAACGTCGCTCTAATTATCGGACACATCGGGTGCCGTTGCGGCGCACAGAGCATAAAAAGAAGCTTTCGAACAGCGCCACGTTACGAACGGTGACTTGTCCATGCTGCAATAAAAGTATATCGTGCACGATAAATATGGAGGGGGACTCAATAGTGGCACCGCATGCTACTACATAGTAAATATGGGGCACGGCTAGCGAAGCCGCTTATTATTAGGTTGATGGACATGAAACGTCTTTTCTTTACAGCGAAACTTCAAAGATACGTTATTTTTACGATACTACCTACTCTTGAACGTGTTCGTCTTCCTCTCAACAATCGCACGACGGATGATGAATCGGAGCTGGGTTATTTCTGACCCATACTTACAGAACCGGACAAATGTATCCGGATACGAATGTTTTTGTTGGTATTTCTTTTTATCTTTGCGTTTGTCCGAACTTCTTACTTCGTGATGTGTTTATTATTAGTTCGATGTTAATTGACGTAGAGATCAGACGAAGGTTATCTACGTATTACGATGCATTAAGTTTTCGTGTATGTAACTGGACGGTATTCGGATATTTCATTTAATAATTGTGGGTTTTCGTATACTTAAATACTGGAATAGCAACGTTCGAATACTTGAATATTTGAAGTTTGTTCAGAATGTTTGAATATTTTAAATGTCAAGTTATTCGGATAGTTCTAGCCCTAGTCGTGTTTCATTGATGCACGTTTGTAAAGGCATCATTCTACTTACGATAGCTACACACACAGGCACACCGACTCCCGATAACACGCTGCGACAACCAGACGAACCGTATTCGAGAAACATGTATCCCGTATGTAAGAACGTAGCACGTCAGTACATCACGGGCCATTGTAAATTTAAATTGTTGCGCTATTTATAGAATCTGGTAACCGGTTGATCCTGATTGGCCGCGTCGTTGTGCTTATTGAAACGTTTCTTACAGCAGCACCGGAATCGTCGTGCTTTTTCGGCCACAAATTTCTGACATTTCGTTGCACCTCTCCGACAATGTTGAAACGTAACGTCAACCAGGGTTGGATAGACTTCAATCATGAATAACGAATAGGGTTGATAATATGGCACAATCGATTTTAAATATTGCCGAAAATAGGGGAGTTTTTTTAAATGAAATCGACGGGAATATTTTAATGATCAAGTGTATAAAAATTCTATTATCTTATAATATCGAAAAGCAATAAGACGCTAAAATCAGAAGTTCGAAAACCTGGTATCTAATATAAAGTACTTAGGAAATTTGTAAAGGAACTCAAAAATCACTATTTGCCATCAAAATTTAATTTTCGTTTAATCAAAGGATAAAAACAAATATTTTTTATTTGTTAATGGTTCCAATTTACGACTGAACGTTGTACCACTTTGACGGGATCAAAACGAGCAGTATTCTTGCGATTTGTTTACAAGAAACGTGGGGGTTCGATCGAAATGACCTGTTTACCATTTATGAAATATTTCCTGAGCTTTTGAAGACAATTTTTTTAAATGCCTATGTTAAAATGGCGTTACCCCTAACCATGTAGCGGCGCGTGCGGTTCACTGGGGTACTTGATAACTCAAAACCCGTTCAACCGAATTTAATAAAATTTGATACATATTTTCTCAATATCATTTTGTATCGGTTGACGTACGATTTTTTTTTATTCTCAAAAAAGTATAGAAAGTATAGTAGTTTAAAAAAAAGTTTTCTTACCAATATCGCGAGAACAAATTTAACAAAATTATGCAAACATATCCACCAAACAAGTGCGTGGAGTTCATCGAAACACACAACCAGTGTGTAACCATGGTCTTTAACGTTCGCCTACTAAGCAGCTCTGACGTATTCTCATCCACTGTAACCATAACCTAAAAATGAACGAAGAGAAGTCGACAAATTCCAGTTGAAAGTAGATAATTGCTATCAAAAATGCATAGACGGTTTACACAATTGTTGTAATTATACAGAGTGTGGTGAATTTTTTTTTAACGATTGTAAGTTTAAAAAAAAATCTTGCTAACGCTTGTTCGATATTTGGGAGAAATTTTCTTTGCAGCATCGTATAGTTATAAAAAATCGTGTTCCTTTCTTGAAAGTACCGGTCGAATCTTTAGCGGAAAGAACGATTTTGATCAACGGCAAGTTTAGACTATACTCTGAGTATACATAGTAAGGAAGACGGTCCTAGTTTACCAGCATATTCAACTTGGCCAAAGAATGAAAGAAGGTCATGTGAACATAGGTCTGAGTACGCTCCCAAGTTATGTGTACCGACTTTTCGTTCGCGACAAAGTTTTGTGAGTACGCCTCGCAAGTTTGAATACACGTGGCAGTTTACACGATAGTTTTTTAACCCTTAGAACTCGTCGATAAAACAACCTATGAACTTCTGTTCCACGGTCAATAATTTACAGTCCACTTTTGTGTTTACAAACCGAACCGTATTTATCAATACATAAATACTTCCAACCGGATACGACTGTCTTTGTACGCCCACCAAAATGGTCATTTTGAAATAAAAAGCAACAACTTTCTATAATATTACGTTTATTTATTAATAAAGTCGAACAATCCTTAAAACAACTTGGAATAAATTAATTTTTTATGTTATAGAACAATATCTCCCCTTTTGTATGACTTTACATTTTACAACACTATTAACAATCTTCCGAGACATACCTACATTTAATACATTCGACGTTGTCACAATTTGTTTCTGTTCGCTATGTTAAAAAAAAGATAATTACTGCCATCTATACCTACTCGTGGTATCTTACCGGTGCAAAAATGTGTTATACTTACAGTTTCTTAATTCTAAGAATTATTATTGATTGTGTCTTTTATCGATACGCGTTATTTGATCGTTCGAAGTTGGTGCGGCCGCTTTGGGCGTGTCTTTCCTGCCCGCAACAGAATCGTTGTAACTAACGGGGCATCGCGATCGAAAGCGCTGGAAGCTGCTGAATTTCGCAATTTCGTGCCCCAGAAGAGAAAAACCGAATAAGCGAAACGGTTGTTTAGTCACGTTCGCGGGGCGCTGGAAAGATCGGGCGAGAAAGAAGCGCGCGATTATGCGCGTACGGCACCGCGACGGCGCAGGGTGGGGGGAGAGATACGAAGAGAAGAACGAGGAGTCGTCCGATCGATCGGCGGCGACGCGGTATGTAGTCCGCTTCGTGGCGGCCGTCGCCTTGAAAAGAGACAAACGAGCCGAGCGAACCCGGTTTTGCGTCCATCGGGCCAGCACGGCTCTCTGGTCGATCGCCGCTCATGGGCGGACGGATGGGCATGGTTACAGCCGGTAAAATGGCGTCAAGCTCCGACCACTACGACCACCCATTCGACTCTGCGCAGTTGCGGCCCCGCCTGCCAACTGCGCGCGCTGCCCGTCTCATTGCACTCTTCCACGTTCCCGTTCTCGAATCTCCGACATCGGCCACGCTCACGTTATTCCCTAATTTCACCCATTTTTTTCATACGCGCCGACTCGTTCCGAACGTTCGACGAGTTCGCGTCTAATTAATCGTTCGAAATCGCACACGTCCGCGCATATATCCGCGATCGTAAACTAGCCGCGATTACCACCAGATGGCTAAGAAGCTCGTTTTCTACGTACAGCGACGTTACGATCGTCGAGTGCACCCAAGCTCTCGAAGAATGTCTATAAGTACATAATGATCTCGCAAGTATCGTTGCTCACCCTCTGGCAGCCACACGCCATATCTAATTTTTACAACGACCACCATGTCTTAACCGGGATTTTCGAGTTTTAGCCTTGTACCCCCATTTTCTACGTACGCAAGACCGTTCCGACGTCGAGAATCTTCAACAGATTTCAACAGACCTGCCGCGGAGCGCCAAACGCTTCGAATGTCGAAACGATCGTTTCCTTAATAAATAATTCAATAATTTCGTGATTGTTTAACATCCGCTTGGCAATAAAGGGGCAAAATAACTCGCGTTTGCGAATTTTTAATGGCTTCCTATAATTTTTGGGGACTTGGAAATTCGAATATTCGAACCGTTTCGTTTCCACGTCACCACGTTCGTAGAAACTACGATTTTCGAGTGTTTATTCCCACTTTAGTTGTATTTACTGCATATATCTGTACGGACCTTTGTAAAATCAAATTTTACGTATGAAAACGGCGTTTTCGATGTTTCCGAAATAGTATGTGTAATTGATTTTGTGAAAGAATGCGCCTTTGATATTCGTACGTCGATTCTCGCGTAAGGGAATCGTACCTTGTCGTATCGTTACCGGACGTGACACGATTACGATAGTGTTCTTGCCCGTATGGCGGTTGACTATCATTGTCCGAGTGGAATGTCTCGCTGCACGCTCCGTGGTATGACTTGCGTCTTCGTGTTAGTCCACGGCGTGGCTATCGATTTAAACGACGCCATTTTGCTTGCAGCGTTGCGTAAGCTTCCTTCTACTCGATACTCTGTTACCATTAAAAAATGTTGCAATTTTATTTTTGCTAATCGAACGCATCGATCAAAGATCGCGCCTCTCCTTCGTGCATTAGATATCTAACGTTAATTGGATATGAAAACAGGAGTAACAAGGTACATACAAAAGGACGAGCTTTTATATAAAATTAGTTCTTTAATGTTACGTCTTTACACGGAATTATTACAGCGACCCTTACAATGGATAATTTAATAGTACATCTTGTCTCGCCAATTCGAGCAACATAGGATCGTCGAAGAATTTGTTGATGGAAACGTCTTCCGAAAGTCCCTTTCGCCTTCGTGTTTTCAGCATGAACTCTCTGGCCAGGTGTGTGGCCGGCTGTGGCTCGAGCGGTCGGATCGTGATACTCTTGTCCAACGGATCGCCGGGCACGATCTGCCAATGGTGGAACACCGACAAGCAGAACGCCTGACCCTGTGTGTGGGTTCGTAGGTCGGTCTCGAAACCGAAGCTATCGATCGCTGGTATGAACGCTTTGATGGTGTACAACGGGCTTCCGGGAACAGGAGCGTCTTGAGTCACGTGTCCTCTTCTCTTGGCCAGCACCGTGTACACGGCGGACACACAGTCCGCGGGTGCTTGAACTTCCACGAACAAATAGGGTTCCATTAACCTGGGCGTCGCCATGAGAAAAGCGGAATAAGCCACTCTTCTCGCTGTTGGAATTATCTGACCACCTGTAACAAAAAAAAAGTTACTCTTCGTTCGCGTTTTAAAGACGAGCAACGTTCTTACGTAGATGAACGTCTATCTCTAAAGTTACAGACCTCCTCGGTGAAGAGGTTCCTGGGCGATAACCGCGTCCAGGATCTTGAATTTCACGTTTCTGATCGGCTCCTCGCAAAGGGGACCCTCTCGAGTGCCCCACTGGAACCCTTGAATGATGGCGTCTCGTGCACTGTTCAGCAACGATTTGTCCACTTCCGATGGCAGGGTATCGTCTACTAGAATATTGGGGCCTGTGGCGTCTGGCCCGAACGCCCATATGCTTCGGGCCGCTAGCAAGTCCCAATCGTATTTCGTTTGAAAGAATTCTCCCAATCGTTTTCTGCAAGATTCGATAAACATATGCAGAGAGTTATATTCCAGTTCTTAGAGAGTAGCTCGTTGGTAATAGTCCCGAAATTGCCAAAATCAAAACTACTTGCGCCCTTTATATTAAAGCCTATCTTCTAAGTAGTAACACATTGATTCCCACATATTCTTGTAAAATTATATTAATAGACGCATGAAAATATTCAAAATAATGTACAACATTTTATTAAAAATCATGAGCATAATTCATGATACTTCTAGTAGCTATGTGATATACTGGAAAGCGATTTTCCTGATAGAGAGGTACTAAATATCTTTGTTTTTCACTGCAAATGTCACTTGATACTATGCACAACACATCTGCAAACGTATTCTCACTAACTAAATAAAAGAGTTTCAATAAAAATTTATATAATATTCTAGAATCAATATAATAATAACGGTTTCTCATTATTCAAGTATATAATGTAAAACTATATTCCTCTCATTTTATTTTTAGTATCCATTGCTTATTTTAATGTTTTATTTCATTGTAATTTTAGTTTTACTGATCAATAATGTGTTGAAACACACGTGTCGCGTGTATTCACTAAAATTGTCGCAAAAAACACAGATAAACAATAGTCCCCTTTATTTAAATATTAGTGATGATTTAATCATTCAAAAAATTGCGATCTAAAATATAAAAAATTTACAAAGAAATTGAAAATTAACAAAAATGCTGTTCAGAATTTTACTACCTTAGAAACAAAAGACAAATGGCGAATATTATTATCAAACGAGTATTAAATACTTGTAAAGTAAGAAGTAGCAAAATATGTGTGTCAGTTTGTTAATATCGCGTGTTAAGATACGTACAACCTTAATTTCACGGGCAAATAGAAGGCTCTATATTATACTTACTTGTTCCATGTGATTCGAACGTGTTCCGCCTCTATGTCCTCGGCAAGGCCCCTTTCAAGAGGCTCTGCGATCATCGTCAGTTTGTTGCGCTTGTTTGGCGTCTCAGCGAAACACTTTAGTGAACTCGTTTCCACCACTGTCTCCGCAAACGCGACCACGGGATCTGCCACTTTAATGTCGATCTCTGAGTACATACGACGCAAGTCGTGCATGGCACAGTCCAAGTACAATTCACCAGTTCCCAGTACCACGTGTTCACCGCTCTCCTCGACCCTGGTGCCCAGCAACGGGTAGCTTTTGTTCACCTTCCTCAGACCGTCCAACATTTTCGGAAGTTCCGACGGATTGACGGGCTCGACCGCGATTTTAATCACACTCTGCGTGTTGAACTTCAGCGGTCGGAAAATGTGCAGATCGTCCGAACTGTTGAGATCGGTGATCGTGCTAGTTTTCACGATCGGCCTGTCTATGCCCTCGATGAGTACCCAATTGCCGGCTGGAACTCTGTTCAGCTCTATCGAGTAGCGAGCCTCGCTGATCCATAATCTACCAACGGTGAGAATGCGAGAATCTTCCTCGTCCGTCCGCGAATACGCCTCGCCCAACACGCGGACGCGTTGTCCTGCCTCCAGGGTACCGGACATCACTCTTCCAAGGACTACGAACAGCGTGCAGTCTTCGGTAGGATACATTTTTGTGCTGTGAATCATTAACCTTCCCTGAAAAATGTTGTTCGTTCGTTTAACGACATCAAATGATACGACTAAAGTTTGGACACAGTAACCATGGCAAAATACTAACATCTGGATCACAATTGATCATGTTCTGCGCAAGGGGTGAATCCATTGGACCCGTGTACACGTGTTGAACTTTCACTGGTGCGTGAGATTGAGGACTAGGAACGTGGGCTACACACATATCCACCAGTCCGCACATGTCTCCCAGAAAGCGTGTACAGACAAGCCTCAACAGAGGTCTGATGTTCATCTTCATTTCCTCTGACGTTAATCTGATGCCCAATTCGTCCAGCACTATGGAATCAACAACACATTGTAGCCAGATAAAGAAGAGAACAGCCATCGACTAATTACCAACGCGTCATTATACACGGATAGATTAACAACCAATAAACCAATTTATAACAATTTTACTCACCGTCGGGTAAAGTCGTGTCAACGTCACCGACAACCTGTGCAAATATTTTATATAGTGGTTCGAGAATAAACTCGATGAAGCTGCGTTGAGCCGTGTTGTGTGGCGGTTTCTTGGTAAACTTCCGTGTTTTCGAGTTGAAGTATATGTCGCCCCATAGCCTTTTCGCAAACTCATTGGCGTTTAATGTGAGATGAGTCTTGGCGTAGAGCGCGGCGAAGGATTTCAGGGTGAAACAAACGTTGTACTCCGAACTTGCGAAACAAACGTTTCCAATCGCGGGCGAGACAAAAGATGGATTTTCATTGTCCGAATAGAGGGCTATCAGTCCGTTGATTTCCTCGATGATGTGTCTCAGTTTATAGTACGCGTCTAACGGCGGTAATTTCAGTTCCAAAATAAGTCGATCTATCTTATTTATACAGACTGTCAAAGCAAGCTTTTCTTGTAGTGCGTGCTTCAATAGGCGTTCTGTATTTAACATTACACCCTCGGCGGCATCCACGATCAGTATAGCTCCGTCGGATAAGCGTATCGCTGCTGTCGCCTCGTCGGAAAAGTTTACGTGACCAGGTGTATCGAATATGTTCAAAAGATAAGATTTCGATTTCACGTCCTGCAACAACAGAGTGACCGGCGTTGCTTTTGTCGATACGCCTCGTTGCTGTTCCGTGAATAGCGTATCCGTATACCTGTAAATATAAACCAATTTTCATTAAAAATCATTAATAGTAGGCAGATGATATATTTGATGAACCATATTATAATACCTCAGTGGTTTTTCATCCGTCACGCTGTGTAAATAGGGATGAGTCTGTCTTACTAAACAATCTACAAGCGTGGTCTTGCCATGGTGTAAGTGACCAAGCAACACAACATTCCGTATCAGATGCGGTGCATCCATCATGTCAGCCAAAAATTCAATGCTATACGTTGTATCTGGAAGTTGTTGTTGTTTTATTTGGAATTTTGGTTTTCTGGTTGGTGCTATTAACGGTTTGTCCAATGGTTGGGCATCTTCTTCTTGCACCAGTGTTTCAACCTATAATGTATTGCACAATTACATAAATTGTAATTATAAAATTACTAATAAAAATTAACATGCTTACCTCTGGTCCGTAAACTTCTAATGCGCTAGGATAATATCTTTTATCTTCGTGCAAGACAACAGCCATAGAATTGCCTTGCTCCGATTGTTCCCTAGATTCGTCTTTGTCCTCTTCCATCTCCTCGTCGGAGCGTTCTCTGTCGTCGACATCGTCTCCAGCATTTCCGTATTCGTTTTCATCTTCGCTATCAGAGGCTAAATCGGGCCCGATGTAATTGCCAAATTCATCATACAGATCGGCATCCATAATGAGTCTTCTACTAACTTAAATCACAACTGCAAATATATGTATTGTGCTTGTTTGCTTGGTACAGGTTATCTTCACTTTGTACACGACATATTCTGTATTTTATGTTTTGTCGAAATAACCTCAATTACGATTGTTTACATGCAGTTGATGCGCGTACATAACCTTAAAACTAACAATTAACCGGCCACGGACAAAATTATAGAAGAAGGAACTACATGCTCCATTTGGGGGCCTCCTAGATATGTGAATCCACTGATAGTTCGTCATGGCACCGACAGAGGTCCTCGATTTGCAACTACTCGTTTCTCGTTTCTATGTTCATTTGTGCATATTCAAAATTCTAATCCTCTAATTTTTATGCCTTGAAACAAGGAACAACAATTGTATTTCGAAATACATTTATCATTATAATTCAAAAAATCTATCTTCTATAGAAAATTGCATAACAGTTAGTTATAAAAATATAAAGCTTATGTAAATAATTTCTGTACTTATTGATAATATTAAATCTAATAGTTCTTATTTTGATATTAATTACCGAACTAGACTGAAATTAATTCACTGATGCGTATGACCAAACAAAAGCCGATTCTAATACGAGCCATGTTGAGAGAGAGGCAATAATGCCGCGAGAGTCTGATTTTACACTTCATAGAAAGAGTACGCAATATTTGTGCATCTCTGTTTATCCAGTGGGAAATCAGACTCTCACGGTTTTATTGTTTCTCGTTCAGCATGTTCTTAATGTTTGTGCGCAGGTCGTAAAAGTATACAAGACCTATCCTATGCGACACTAATGTCAAAAGCTTACACAAACATATTTTCTACATAGATACGAATGTGCCCACAGTGGCCCAGACTGACAGCTGGAAGAACGCGAAGCAGGAGTGGCAGATCATGTAAGGTGAGTGTTCTTTGTTTTGTCGACGAATGTATTAGTTTGATACTGTTAAAGGGCAATATGACAAACTGCCAGACCCTATTTATACATTGAAAAGCCCTCTTCTAATTTTGTCCTATTAAGCGTAATTGACACACCCGCTACATTACAACGCCAAGTGTTACTTTTCGTTTCACTGGTGCGTGTAAACAAAATTATTAACTTTGATGTTGTATCAGAGGCATTAAAATATTCGTAATTAATGTGTTATCAATTTCGTTGATTTAATTAAGTTAACCCTTTCAGGACATCTTGACTAGATAGTGAAGTTTGACAATTCAAGAGCAGACACGCTGCTGAGAACACATTAGAAGAGTTGACAGAATAGGCAGAAGAAGGCAGAGCAGTGGGGGAGGGGGTGGGAAAACAAAAGGCGGTATGACCCGACCTCCTAATAATGATAACCTTATGACCTTCAAGTTGGTCGTAGTCGGTGATGGAGGTGTTGGAAAAAGTGCACTCACCATACAGTTCTTTCAAAAGTTATTTGTCACTGACTACGATCCTACCATCGAGGATAGTTACATTCAACATACAGAGGTAGACAAACAATGGTGCATTCTAGATGGTAAGTAAAACCATATTATAAATGTTTAAACGGCTTTGTTGCGTTCAATTTTTGAGTCTGTGGTACAAAATCATGCTATACGGTGCCTTTGCTTGGTGCATTATAATAAACACACAAGTATCCTTGAGTGTACAAAGGTTTATTTGTATCTAACAGTGTTAGACACAGCTGGTCAAGAAGAATTCAGTGCCATGCGTGAACAATACATGCGCAAGGGTGATGGGTTTCTATTAGTGTATTCCGTGACCGACAAACAGTCGTATGAGAATATCATGAATTTTTATACCCAAATACTTAGGGTGAAGGATAGGGACGTATACCCCATGCTTCTAGTAGCCAATAAAGTTGACTTGGTACATTTGAGAAAGGTTACAGAGGAACAGGGAAGGGAACTGGCACTTCGTTTGTGTATACCTTACATTGAAACTTCTGCCAAAGATCCACCGTTAAATGTAGATGCAGCATTTCATGAGGTACGCGATATAGAGAGTAAAAGGATAAGACAGACATTATTGCTTAGTTAGCAAGTGGATCCGGGCAGTTAAGAGGCTTGAATAATTTTGTCCTAGGTCGTTCGTATTATCAGAAATCAACCTCCGACCGAATTGGAGAAAAACCGGAGGAAACGGAGACGTTCAGGGAAATGTAATCTTTTATAAATGTCGAAAATATCAAGCAAGTATTGGGGTTTGCGTTACGATCACGCATCGCCTTTCCGAGGAGTCATTTTTTTTGCAAAATGAAACACACCTGCCAGAAAGAAACAGAATGGGTCTTCTGTTCTCCATCATATACATATAGATTACTATGACTCGTACATTTTTCATTTTTTTTCTATACACATATGATTTCGTAGTACTAATGAGCATCAAACGATTGATATTCCACCCCTGTATAATAAGTGTACAAAATAGTAATGATAAGTCATGCATTGATCGAAAGGAAAACAATGCCACCTGTCTTCAAGGGGCGACTAGATTTTTTAAAAGAAAACCAATTCAGTATCGGTTTAAGACTTGAAAAAAAAAAAAAAAAAAATGGAAAAATTCGTTGGAGATATTGACTGTTCATCATCTTGATAATATGAAACCGCATCTCTGTACGCGCGTACACATCAATTTTCTACCATCGACGAAACACTATGGAATTGAGCGTTTTTTATTGCACAATGCATACATAATTCTATAGAAAATCTTTTTACTTCTTCACGTAAGATCTTGTCATGAAATGACTATAATGGTTTCGTATATCGACTCAGCTCATTTTTTAAACAGCTGTCGAAAATCATAGCTTTAAGCGTATTTATTTGTGTTCCATTAAATTAAGTGACTTTTCTTCCGAACATTGTTTTCCTGTTGTGATATATTTTACGACGTCACGTCGTTTCAAGTATTTGTCTTCGTACTACAATTTTTTTTCGAACAATTTCACGTGAAGATTTTTTATTACGCGTGTATAATTTATCGCACAGTTTTCATCAAGTTTATTTCTTAAATGACGTTTACAATTTTTTAAGTTAACCAGTTTAGGTTTTATTAGCGATTGTGCATTAGGCGTTCGGAGCCTAATGAGTAATTAATATTCTGAATCAGGAATAAAGTATTCAATGTGAGGCAGTATTGCCTCTGCTATTAGATTATTGGCTTTCGTGCACACAGAGGTCTGATGTAAAACATCTATCGTATTTAAATTTTCAAAGAAGCAACTGCGTAAAATATTGATTTTAGATAGCCAGCGCCGCCAGACTAGTGCATTATTAGATAGCTCCGTTTTATTTAGACATTGTGCAATCAGCAGAATATTGCTTTCGTAATACAGGAAAAATTTTACTAGCATCGAGTCGTTTTGTTCTCATAAATTATCTTAGATTTAAAACGTTTTAATCCTATTGAGTACAATTCGCGAACTTCGATTATGTCAGACCTTTTTATATGTATTAAGAAAATGATGCCATGGCCTACATTAGTATTTAAACGTAAAAACGAAAAAAAGAAAAAAAAACGAAAGGAACAAAATATTTGATCTGCCCCTAAGAAAGGGGGCTCACGAGTCAAAAATCAACTTCCGGTTTCATTTATGTATAATTCTAAACCTTAAATCTTTAAATGAAATCGTTTGCACTTAAAGGTTAGATTTTGTAAAAGTTATTCGGAAAATACTTTTTATTTTTTTCTAAAAAAAAAAAATTGAACGAAAGATATATTTTAAACTTTAAACACGTTATTCTATAAACATTGTTTTTGCTCGTAAGCCCCCCCTTTCTTGGGGGGCAGATTACATATATACATTTAAGGACACTCTGCGCGAGTGTTCGTGTAAATAACTCGAGCGACACGTGACATTTATTGGTAAAACGAAACAGCACGAACGTTCAACTCGTTACCGCGTGCTTAAATAATTAGTTCGAGTTATTTATAGTGTGCGGAGGATGCACGTTAATGCGAGACGGGAGGCAGTTTACAAATCGCCCCAAGATCGTTGTTTACAAATTTTGTCCGTAGCGAGCAGCGTTTTAATTTCTCGCCTTTGTGCCGAAAGTTCGAGCTTTACTTTACTCATCGGAGTTCGATCACGATTATCACGTATTAGTGTACGCACAAAGTGCTTTTCCTACGTGTAGGACACGGTGAGAAACTGAATAGTAATTTAAAACGTTACGATACGTAAACGTGCATAAAACGTCTTGGCGCGACCGATTAATTCTAACAGTGAAACATATTTGCCTTGAGATAAAAATATAATCTGTATTATCAACGGTAAAGATTAGCGAAGGGATCCGGATAGTTTGCCATACGTAGGAATTTTGCTTAAATTTTCTTTAATAGCGAATGAACGTTATCGTTTTGTTTTATATTGAATAAATCGACCGTCGAACAGCGTTCACCGTTATCGATCGACGTAGGCATGCGAAATATTACGAAGTTAGGAACAAGATAAAAGAAAAAAAAAGAAAAAGAAAGAAAAAACAATGCATTTTGCTCTGTTGATAGTTTCGTTTGCCGACGAGTGATTCGTAAAATTAAGAGCGTCGCTTTGACCGACGTATTCCCGCAGATTTGACGAAAGCTCAATGCATAGTTTAAAATTGCACCGCGCCATTAACGAATAACGATTGTACAAATTTTTCCGAAACATTCACACGACGTCGCGAAGTTATGGTTCCGTTCGGGTTCGTAGTACGGTCCGTGCTCGTGAATTTTATCGTTGTAACACGTGCATACGTAAAATTAACAAGTTGTACAGCGCGAGTATATTAATTTCGCGTGTCCGTAAAATATGTCGAATTTGTGGACGGCTGGTTTGATTTCCATATGCGCAGCGAATCCTGGATAACTGCGAGGAACATGAGTCGAGAAGTCTGGTCGTTATAAAAGCATGGTTAAATTTCAGTTCCCAGAAAGGCACGAGTCGAGCTACGGCGTTCGGCTTTGTACTTTGCCGAACATAGACAAAGACAGAGTACGAAGGATTATAAGACTAACACAATATGAACTTATTTATTTTGTATGCTTTGTTAATGGAATTTTTATCAATATATTTGTAAGGTTTTTCTGATTAAAATAAGACCAAACGCGACATAACTTGGATCATATTTGCGTATTTAATGAGTGACAATAACTCAATTTTTTGGCACTCGCGAACACGATCTTGTATTCAATTAGAGATAGGTTAAAAGCAAATTATATTGTGTTTGGTCTTATTTTAATCGGAAAACTCTCACAAATACATCGGTAAAAGTTTCATCTTGGCATTATGTATTATGTCTGAATCGTCTCACCGATATTCGAGCCCAGATCAGGTTACACCGATCTGCTCGACGTTGAGCTTTGAAGTCCCCTTCTCAGTAGTAGATTCGAAGTTATCCAAGCGTTGCTGTGTTACCACGGACATATTGTTCGCCCAAAACTGTTTAGGTGTTTCCCTCGCGCGTTTAAACAAATCGCTGCTTCTTGAATGTATGTGTTGTGAATTATGTTGATCGTACTGTTATCGTTTAATAAGTACTACATGTATACATACAGGGCGTGCTAATATTGATAGTGCAAACGTTGAGTACGTACATTACTCATAAAAAATGAATGAAAAAATGTTGGTCAACATGGGTTTAAAAATCAACTGTTCAAAATAAGCAGAAATGTGTGATACAAGACAGTTGTTATGTGTTATTTGGTAGTGATTGCTATGTCAGTCTCCCCAGAGAAATTTATTTGTTTAACTTCTTCAAGAACAGATCAATTATATAGAAACATACTAATGAACAAAATTGAACAATAAGACTATGTTCGAACATAAAGTTTTTAAACCTAACCATGAAATGAAATTCTTCTGAATTGTAAATTTCTAAACCCACGTTCACTAAGGCTTTTTTCAGTTATTCCGACGAGTTTGGACTATCAATCTTCAGCAGATTTTGTATAACTTTATACGGCCATTCACGGTTATTGTATATAACGTACTTATTAAAAACGCCGCTTCGTTTAATGCCCGTGCATTCAATGGTAGATGTTGCATCGCGAATATAACGTGGACCATCGGTTTTTACCGATCGATTGAAAATTTCTATGTAACGATAATTGTATCGTCGACGAGCGTTGCGTAGATCCGTTTATTGATATTAATATACCAGCGTTCATCGTGAAATCGATATTCCGATATTTACGCATAAAGTTCCATTGTTTCTTTTCGCGGGAAGTTTTTCTTGTAAACGGATCACATTGGAACGCGTAACAGTTTCCGCATTAAGAGTCACAATCTAGTTTGAACAGAGGTTAAAGCAGCGATTATTGCAGAAGAGAAAAAGAAAGAGGTTAACTGTGTACGTCGCGCGTACGTATCGCGCGATGTTTTAGAGACTCAGGATATTTAGCGTTCCTCGCATGTTTTAATAATCTGTAACAAAAGCGCTACACGTTTTTTATCGCCGTCCATGAGAGAGGATCGTGACAAGAACAGAGGGAAACGGAAGCTCACCTGCGGTTATATATACGCGAGACACGAAAATTAGATACGACCACGATGCACATGCATGATCAGGCCCGATGTTCTTCAACGTGGAACGAAGGGAACGATCGAGAAGCCAACGGTCGACGTTGAAGGGACCATCGGCGAAATCGCAAAAATTCGTGACGTTAGCGTGCACGCTTTTAGAAAAAAATTACAAAGAAAATGAGACGACGACGAGATGGTTTATCTGTAAAATAGTCAATACGTTGAATCATTGTGATATACCCGAGTACGAGGAGATACGATATATGTAGCGAGTGCTGTGGTTGTGAGAGCCAGAAGTCAGACTTGGACTATACCATGCAAAACGTTGGAATTTCTTTTCGATGATATATCGAAGGGTCGACACTGATATCGTTGATCGTATGAGATCGTTGTCCAAACGAAAAACGAAAGAGAATCGAAAATATGGAACCTTCTGACTTTCGCCATCGTTTCCCTCTAGTATTTACTACTCGTTGCCACACACAAAACTACCGCACGTGTCAGTATAGCTGTATACCGTTAACATGTAACGATACGATGAGAGAAACAAAACAAATCATTAAATGACGCACAGGTAACAATGAACTACGCGAATATAAGAGAGTAATAAGATTAAGTATGGAGTACGATCGTTGCCACCGTTTTTTGTCCTATAGATAACTACGAAAGGTATATATATAAATATATATATTTTGAAATGAAAACAAAAAAAATTAAAATTCCTCCCACCCGACGATAGTTATATTATATACTTATATTATATACGAGAGATAACGACGTATTATATACATATATATGCGTATGTATATGTATGGAAATAAATGTGTGTGTATGTTACATACGCGATGCGTGCGATATACGCGTACGTGGTACACGTACCGTGATTTCTCTGTATGCGTGTACGTATACGCTATGTGGACGTACGTATATTTTTTGTTGTTGGAAGTGTGTGTGCGAGCGTGCATGCATGTGTGCGACGCGAGCGTGTCACTAATTGTGCAGGTCACTGTATGAAGTACACAATTGATAATAAATTATAAACACGTGTTTACAAAAAAAAAAAACTCATAGTAGAAACATTTCTGGCCACACATTATATTTTCGGTAGGGAATTTTTTTCTCGAAAACGCGTAGGATTTCGGAGGTGTGTCTATTGACCAAAAGTGATTGTTATTAACCCCCGCAACAGAAAATAATTTTTCTAGAACGATTTGAAATTTTTTTTTCGCCGACTTCTCGATTTTTCTTAAAAATTCATTTTTGATTTTTAATAAATTTGGTTGACGCTCTACAGAAATGTTGTTTAATACTTTTTTGTAAGTATCCATGAGCTCTGTCTCAGAAATAAAGTTCAATGAAATACATTCGCTATTATAGGAGTTATGGTAGTTTGAAAATTGCGATTTTTAATCCCTTCCATAGTCAACTCACATGTATTTATGTACACAGGCAGCTGGCTGCACATCAATCCTAATTCAGTGAATAGTTTCTCAAATGACCGCCATTCATGAGAAGAGGACGCTAAAATCAACTCCGAATTTTCAGGTCGGGTATCGACCGTCGGTATAGCAGTCAAGTTGGGCCACGAAAGTCCATAAGGTGGAAGGTCTACTTGTATACTTCGTCTATGGCGAAAGATCTACTTGTATACCTCGTCTGTACCCATATCTTAGAGCATTTTGCTTTTTTATTATAAAAATAAGCTTTCGATTAAGTTTCTTAAATAGCCCGACGATTATAATCTCTACTTAATGTATATTATGCTTAACGCGATGTAAAACTATGTACATGCACAAAGAAAAGTAGAAATTGTATGCTATTTCTTACTGCATAACGTACGTTATTGTTCATTGTTTAGTCTTTATTTTACCACACTTACAACTGCTCACATCTTCAAGACTATCAGCTGTACATAATATAAATAAGCGTAAATGCTTAAAAGTCAAACAATTTTAAATTAGAACCTGTAAACATAACCGCTAACTGCACGTGAACGATCAAACCGATCGCTGCCATAAACTGAAACAAACTGTCGGGATTGTGCTGCTATCTATATCACTTAAATGTAACTAGTCAACACGTGAGTACCAAAATTCATAATAACAGCCAGTGAGGTGCGTCTGTGCGCTTCTGTGTAGTGTTAATCATTTGTTGTGCCTCGAATTTTGAATAATTATTGTAGAAGAATGTATTTACATTTAAATTTAATCGCGGCTGCGTGCGAGGGCATGGGAATCGGTATAAATGGGGCCTTACCGTGGAAACTTAAGTAAGATGTAACCTTGAATTGCGAATTAATTTCGAATGATGATGCACATTCTAATCTGTTTCTTTCATGTGGACACAGAACTGAAATGGCATTTTTTACAGCCATGACTACGGAAACAAAAAACAAAAATAAAAAGAACGTTGTTCTGATGGGACGAAGGACGTGGGAATGTATTCCAAACAAATTTAGACCGTTGAAGAATCGAATAAACATGGTTCTAACGTCACAGTCTTTGTAATACTGATTATTTTTTTACGTAAGCAAGATACATTATGAAATAAAACTTTATATTGTATTGAAATATGTAGGAATTACGGAGGCCAAGCACTCGTATGCAAAAGCATTCCGCACGCTCTCGAAATTATTTCGCAACCTCCGTTGAAAGATCAGGTTGAAAATATATGGGTGATAGGAGGGAGTTCCGTGTACAAGGTATACATTTACTGTTTTCGTGAAAGCAAACATACATTTTTGTTGCACTCGACGCACGATCAATACACTTTCATTTTCGATTATTTAATAGTAAAAGAAACAATTCACGAAAATTTGTTCCAAGGTGAAATAATTTTTATCTGGCACATTCTTTTTTTATTATTAGGTTTCATAGTTGTAATTTATTTTAGAAAGTTACGTTTCAAAAAATTTGTGCAGTTAACAATTTTCAAAATTATCAAAAATACAACCTGTGAAATGATCTCTACCTGATTGGGTTATAGGCTGCTATGGAGTCCCCTAATTTTCACCGGTTGTATTTGACGAGAGTAAAAAAACATTTTGTTTGCGACACTTTTTTCCCGCAGATTCCAAATAATTTCGTTTTGAAACAGTAAGTTCCATTGATCTTGATGATCATTAACATATATTTTTGATTCTATATTTTAATCTGGATTATTTTCAGAGATGAAAACATTCCTTCGGGCGTTCAAGAGGAAAACGGTATACAGTTCGTATACGAAGTATACGAAAAACAATAAATAATATAAATAATATAAAAAGTACACTTAATGTTACAATATGATACCTATTTTTGTACGATATACAAATTTATCTTGCCTTCAAATAAATGCGTTTTTATAAACATTTCAACCTATGGTATTTCCTTCAAGGCTTTATTAGTGACAGAATGTACATTATATAAACACAAATTACAATTCGTACAAAATTTTATCGAACGCGGCGAATTTCATTAACCAGGGGGCCACTTCATTTGACGACCACCGAGTACATGAAGATGCAAGTGATAAACGGATTGTGCACCGTCTTTCCCGTCGTTAATGACTAAACGAAAACCGTCATCGAGACCTTGTAGCTTTGCCACTTTACGAGCAACTATCATTAAATGCCCCAATAAAGCTTCGTCCTCGTCCTGAGCTTTCGAGAGCTGCTGGATTGGTTTTCGTGGAATCACCAGAAAATGTACCGGTGCTTGACCGTTGATGTCTTGAAACGCAACGCACTGATACATCAAAATTGTTTTTAATCAGCATGTTACAATTGCAATCGTTGGGATAGACATTATTCAATTATTCGATAATTCGCAACGATACGATAAATTATGTAGAGAAATACTTCGAGGATCTACGTGTTTATAAAATTTGGTTAGAAATATTCCGATATTACGTTTAATGTGAATTTAAATATGAAAACTGTAATATGAAACGATATATCCTTAGGCAAGTTAAACTATAGCCCAGGCATATCAAATTGCAACGAGTAACATTAATCGGAATGTGACAAACCGGCAAATAACCTCACCGATTGATACCACAACAATGAAATGTTTCTGTTGTCAGAAATATATTACAGTTTGTACTATCAACTTAAATTTACCTGATCATCCTCGTAAATGAAATTGCAAGGTATTTCTTTGCGAAGTATCTTGCCAAAAATAGTGTCGCCTCCAGCAGTTGCAGTTTGTGCCTTTTCTACCTCGGTCGCCATTTTTCTCCAGCATGGAGTGTGACTTATTAGACTGGTGTGCAAGTACGGTAACCGTTTGGACAAGGTTATCGCGAAATTCAACGGGAATTTCATTTCGAGTATTCACAAAACCATCGAACTTCACAAATCCATAACAATATCGATGACAGTACAGTTAACTTGTTCCTGATTAAGTTGTACGATTAGAGGAGTCCAATGTACAAGACGCCACGTCGAAAATATAAAATGGCGGGCTATTCAAATTGTGTGCAAGATACTTCGGTTAGGCTGGGTATTATTCAATATTACGTTCAGTTCGAGAACAGTTTCGATATATAAAACTATAAAATCTTTATTTTGTTGTACAGTCTTTTTAAAGGTTTTCCACACTTCCTTACAAACTGTGTGTTAGGTGTATATAAATATTGCTCGCAAAGTTTAGATTTATACACATACTGAACATACAATTACGTTATTAAACGCTATTAATAATTTGCTTTACATACATATGGCAGTGTACTTTCTGGTTTCTTACGCAGAATATCTTATGTCTTTCCGACGAATCTAACGGGTCAAGAAAGGCCCCAGTCTTACAAGAATAACACTACTTATTAGTACGCTTATCACTAAATTTAACTACATAGAATATTAAGGCATGGGTTACGAACATTTTTACGACTTTGGAAGGCACGCCTATTTTATCGTCGGATAACATAATTTTAGGTTAGGTTCACGAATATTGTGCCTTGCATTGTTCAAAGGTACCATAACGTAAATGGTAATGAAAATGAAAAAAATGAAAAAATAACGTTACCTAAATAAATACCATATTAATAGTGCTACCACTAAATACAATAACGATAAAAAAAAAAGTTATTATTTGCCGTGAGATAACAACTATATATAATTAAATTACGATGATACTTGAAGTAATGTGATGGCCGTGTGAATTAAATATGATGATAGTTTCATACGCTATAACAAACGTGCTTTACGATTGTAATTTCTAAATAAGAATAGAATATTCATAAGCCCTACCTACTTACAAAAATCCGTGTCGTACTATACTCGCGGGACACTATACTATCTTACATAGTAGAAAAAGATAGACAAAAAAAGAAAATAGAAAAGTACTGTAACGTTCGTATACGTAAATGTGCTTACGTATTTTTGGAAACCGCAACGTCAGTCTGTGTTTAAGAAACAAATAAACACCTACGGAATACTCACGAAAAGAAAATTAGTCGTCATCACGAGTCGTCTTCGGTAAAGTATCGGTGTCTGAGGGCCCGAGCCGCGGTCAATCGACTATGAGGATCGAACATAAGCAGATTTTTAATTAAATCTAGTCCGTCTTCGCTGAGATCAGGTATTATTGCCGCTAGAGGTTTTGGTTGTCTACAAGGGAAAGCTGTCCAACTGAGGGACACGTTCTCGGGCCATTCCTCTTGCGATGGGGTTCCTATCACTCTGCCAAACGATCGAAAGAAAAACGATATACGTAAATGAAAACAATACTCCCTTTTTATCAAATAAAACGAACGTCCCGATCGACTTACTGAAAAATCCTATCGAGCTGGTCGCCTTCGCTCGTGCCCGGGAACAGAGGCTCCAGTCGACTCAGTTCTGCCAATATACATCCTACGGACCAAATGTCGACAGGTGTCGCGTAAGAGCAGCCTAAAAGCACTTCAGGGGCGCGATACCATTGCGTCACGACCTGCGTGTACAATCGATGTCAATATTTTATCATTTTAACAGATACTTGAACGAAATGTCGTGGAAATACGAAGAAATACGTAAAACTTACCACGGAAGTCAGTCTCATTTCGAAATCGTACGTCTTCGCCAGGCCGAAGTCCGCGATCTTTATTCTCCCTTCCCTCGACACTAGTAAATTCTGAGGCTTCAAGTCCCTGTGTATGATCCTGTGACTGTGTAAAAACTCGACACCCCTCAGTATCTCCTTCGACATCCGTTTTACTAGTTGCGACGGGATGCCCGGCCGCGGGCACGAGGACATGTACGACGCGAGGTCCCTTTCCACGTGCTCGAACACCAGCCACAATGTGAGTCCCCGATCTAACCTCTCCGTCCTTCCATCGGCGGAGGGCAAGTGCAGGTAATTCCCTTGACAGACGTCCAGCAATCTTACCTGCGCGTACAAACGGAACAAATAAATACGAAGACATTATTTATCATTCTGTCGACTGTATTTATTAATATATACAGGGTGTCCAGAGAGGTTAGGATCAAATTTATATTACGTGTTACTAAGGTCAAACAGATGAAAAAAGTTATAAGCATTTATAGATATTTATGATTTATTGCGACAGTTACAAGAAACGTTCTCAAATTTCTCCAGGCTTCCGTTCGTCGAACTCTTTCAAATATCCTGTCATAAATAGTACATACATTTCGGATATATTCCTGACTGAACATATCTTATAACTGCCACAATAAATCATAAATATCTTTTCAATGAAGCATTCTCGGGCACAAGTTACACGTAATATAAGTTTGACCCTAACCTCTTTGGACATCCTGCATATGTTAGGTTATTAGATATGAAACGACCGATTTTTAAAACAAACCTTAAGAGAGTATATGTTTCTTAATACTAAACTTTATTAATCAAAGTAATTACTATTACATTCTATACGCTTTTCCCAACGTGTCTTAAATTTCTTGATCCCATTTACATAATAATTTGAATTTCTGGAATTTACAATTTTTGACAAAAATGTTTAAAAATCATTTTTCACTGGCTCTCGATTGAAAAATGGTTTTACAAAAAGTAAGAATTTAAGATATTTCTTAGGATATGAATCTCAGGATTTAAAATAAGAGCACACGTGATAATACTCCCATGATATAAAAGAAGACAAGGGAGAACATATCAACATTTACAAATAAATTTGGTAAATTCGTATTACAAAATCGGACATTTCACACGTAATATATAATATTTATTTAATTGATTGACGTGACTCACGATATGCGGGTGCTCGAATCTCTCGAGCTGTTTCAAGGTGGCGATTTCTCTCAACGTGGATGTAGGCAGCCCGTCCTCGGTCAGAGGCACTCTGACTTTCTTAAGGGCGACAACCTGTCCCGTGTTCAAATCCTTGGCCTTGTAAACGGTACCGTAGGCACCGTTCCCGATCAGCGACAGATCCTGGTAGAGCGCGTCCTCGCCCAACAGCGACGTTTGGATTTGCATGTCGCTGTCCGTCTCCGGCCTCTTGCTCGGGCCCCCGGAATGCTCCTGCTGGCAGCTATACTTCATCTGAGCGATCGTTTCGAAGCTGCCGAAGTGTCCTTCCTTCGACGAGCCAGCCGTGACCTTTGCCGGCCCTTCCAAACTAGTTTGGATCAGTTGTTTCGTGTTGTCCAACGATTCCTCGCTGATCTCGAACGGGCTAACCAGCTCCTTCGCCTTTCCCGACAACGAAGCCGCCACCGAGCTCGCCAACTTCTCCACGCTCTTCAATTCCTCGGTGCTCAGCTCGCGCTCCTTCTCCGGCGACTCCTCGCTCGACGCCTCGGCGAATTTCGATTTCTTTGGCGGCGTCGGGGACGACAAATCGTGTCCGAGCTCTGAGCTCGGACGTCGGGACGTTCCAGCCATCACAACATTTCGACTTCTACCTGAAACGAAGAAACCAGCGTCACTACCATTCCCGCCATCATCCGTTCTCTTTCGTCAAGTTCGATCGTATCGAGAAAAACGACACGTCCTATCGATTCCTATTCGACTCGAGCAATTATTAATACGTGAATATTAGCTTCTAACGGTTTACTAGGACCTAGGTGATAACGTGTGCCGACAGTAATTTCAGATAATAAAATGGACCCATGTTGCATAGAAACTTTATTGCGTTTTAAATTAAACAAAATTGGTATATTTTTATTAATAAAGGTATCACATAATAAAAAAAATAGTAATAGTTTGATTGAATTTGTCGCGATAAACCTTCCGTTTGCAACAATTGATGAACCTCTATTGGCATGTTGAAGATATTACCAACTGTTTTACGTAAATAAGACTGCTTAAATATAATAAATAATGCAGCTATTGCAATATTTCGAGGTGGGACACTTTTAATCCCAGCGTGCCCCAAAGAGTTAAAACAGAGGCTCACTTAGAATATTTCATTTTTAGATACATTAAGAATATGTATTCTATTGAGAATCGTTTAAAATAATGATTCCCTTTTTTTTACGTTTTCTTGAAGGTATATGCAATGTCCTGTGTCTAAACTGTTCCTTTCTTATAAATAATCTTTAAACACGTTTGTTTGAAAAGTACGCTTTCTAATATCTGATGTACTTTTTTTCGAAATTTCCAAGATCATCCGATGATTCTGTTACGAATAGGTATTTCTTGCATGTGGTAAGCGACTTTAATAGGAATTCGGGCATTATAATAATATGACTGTAAAATGATAACGGGTAGGACATTCTAGTTATCTGTGGAGCGATAATAGATACATTTGTTTACATTCACGAA
The DNA here is from genome assembly GCF_013123115.1 of Colletes gigas. Taxonomy (NCBI): domain Eukaryota; kingdom Metazoa; phylum Arthropoda; class Insecta; order Hymenoptera; family Colletidae; genus Colletes; species Colletes gigas. The sequence goes on from NW_025106680.1 coordinate 343,945, forward strand.
CTATCTACCGCTGTCACCCAGACTTGGAGAAGCTCGATAAAATGTTAGATACTTTTTTAGAATTCTAGACCATTTTATAGTTATAGTATCACACCTTGCATGAAAAACTTACTGACTTTGAAAGAAACAAATAAAAAAATATTTTATTCACGTTTAAATACTGTAACGTAACTAATCAATACCAAAAAAAGAAATACAAATTACAAATAAAAATAAAAAAAAATTTATAGGTTAAAAGCATTAAAATAATTTAGGAAACGTGTTGGCGTACTGTACTATGAAAAGATAATAATCAGGCGGCCCAGTCTGAGCAAGACACCCTGTATATCGATATACTTGCGGTAACCCAAACGCAAATATCGGTGACTCTTTGGAATTTCATTAAAATTTACCCGCGCTATCGTGCTGCGCCGTCTGCTACGCGACATCTGCACCGACACCTGCGTTCGTATAATAGCCCCGCTTCATCGTCGGCTTTTCAGAACATCTTGTAAATGTAAGAACGCTCCCTTGTACAGGCCTTAAAGGGGCCCTTTCCCTTTGTTTTCCTCGACACTATAGCGACCGACGCCCGCCTGGTCAAAAACTGTGTTACCTGGCCGTGCGCCGGAAATTCCCCACTTTTCAAGAAACTCGAGCTCGTACGCTGCACCACGTGCACCCGTCTCACCCGAATTATCCTCGAATTAAACCTTTCGTTAAAAAAAATTCCCCGTACGAATTTTATTGCACATTACAAAACGACTTAAAAATAATATTAAATCGGCGCGTCGTTTTTTTTGAATATTTGAATTGGTCGAAAATATTTGTAAAGATTGTACACTTCGACCATAGAAACGGCACCAATTATTTTACGCGTTTCACTCGAATTAAACCTTTCGTTAGAAAAAATTTCCCATTCAAATTTTATTGCACATTACAAAACGACTTAAAAATAATATTAAATCGACGCGTACAAAATATCGTTTTTGTTCGAATATTTGAATTCATCGAAAATATTTGTAAAAATGGTACGCATCGAGCACCGAAACGGCATCAATTATTTTACGTATTAAAAGGCACGTTACAGCCAGCGTTACAGAGCTAACGGCGTCAGTGTTCTAAGCGCGAAGAGAAAACAATTACGTTCGTTGTGTGCATATATAAGTACCAGCGGCCAAACGTGACGCTGCCAACAACAAAGATGAATGAAGGAGTTGAAGATAATGCCGGGTTGCGTGGAGGCAGATACGAAGACCTACTTTTCGTTGTAGCACGCGATACGGAGCGACGAAAATTCGAACACGGGCACTCGAGAGCCGTGGAAAGCCGAAGTACCCACGGATTTCGTAATGTTTACGTGGGCCAAGGGGAGTAATAAAGTACGCGATGTTATCGCCCGAGAGATTTAGAAAATTTATCGCCCCCGGCCAGTGTCTTCTATCGCGGTACGTTTTTCTGCCGGAAGTTTTTTATCGTACGTAATCGTTCTTGAATGAAGCGTAATTTATGTAACGATAGGCGCAACGTTCTTTTTTCGTTCGCGCGGCGCTTCTCGAAATTGTCACCGCCAACTATAAATACCCAATGAAACGTCATCTTGTAGAAAGCTTCGCTCGGCTCTTCGATTAAATTCTTTTATCAACTTCCTTTTGCGATAAGTCACGGTTGAAAAAAAGAAAGAAAAAAATGAAGGGAACGAAGTAACGAACACGTTACATCATTTGGAACGATCGCGATGTAACGTACGAGGCGAAAATCACGCGTTCCCGTGAACGTCGTCGGCGGTCCTAACCTAAAAAGTACACAGCAACTTTGTAGCGCGTTCCCATGCAACGTTATCTCGGGACCGCTTTCTCGGAAGGGTCGCATGTTTCTAAAGTACCATTTTAACGGAATAAATGTGCTTTCACGACCCCGTGGAAAGGAAATGCATTCCGGGAAAAGAAATGGTCGCGGCTACAGAGAAACCCAGAAACATCAGCCTTGAACTTCGTAACGCAGGGGCGACGGGGGGAGAAGGAGGAGGAGGAGGAGGAGAAGGGAACACGTTCACGACGAAGTTTTCCGAGAATTAAGGGTAAAAAAAAGAAAAAGGAACACTGTAGCTGAGCATGGGGAACGATAACGTAGAAAAGCAACAGGTTCGACACGATGGAAGATAAGGAGAACGCGGCGGGGTCGTAGGAAGTGCAAAGAACGTTAGAAAAGTAAATACCGGGGAGGCGTAAATCAAACTTTCTATTATCTCTGGAAGCGGAACGAAGTCGAGCGCGTGGTGGCTACGTGGCCCCAAGATTCGTCTTGTTGGTAAATCGACCGTGATGATTTTCTAACCTCGAAACGGCACGTCAGATTCGCTCGCAGCGTTACATTACGGTTTCGTGCCCGCGACGAAGTTTACGCGCGCCGCGCTGTTTACAAACTGCAGCGGGACGGAAAATTATTGGCACAGGCAACGAATACAATATAAATATTTTTTAACACGACTACAACTGTTTTCCCTGGGATATCATCGATATTTTTAAAAATTCTAGTACAACGAATAGAAATATTGAATGGTTCGATGGGAGTGTTTGTTATTTTACAAAATTACACAGTACACGAAAATAGTATTCATATTTTGTACTACTGTTTTGTTAAACTATTATAAATATTAATTCCAGTGTTCGTTGCTTGTAGTTACTTATTTAGAATGCTAATAGCATCGATCAAGCTTCTTTGTTAACGCGTTCACTGTCCGGTCTCTCAGCGGCGTATCCAATAGCATAGCGATATGACCCATATACGGGTCATAGACAGTGAACGGTGTGTTGATCGTAGTGATCGATTCGAGAATAGAGGAACGTAGTCCCGGCATGAATGAACCGGAATCGCGTGTTCTCGGAAACGGACCGGCTACTTATCAACCGACACTTATTATCGCTGTTTATAATAGTCGCACGACGATCGAGCGGATCGTTGTACGGCACAATATTTTCGGTCGTCACCGAGCCAGAAATACCTGCGGTTCCGTTCGTCGATCGAAGAATTGGAAATTAGTCGGAGATCAGGAAGCGTCGCAGACAGCCAGGCAAAAGGGTACACACAACCGAAAGTTTCGGTTCAGACAGGAAGCGACCCATAGACGAAGAAAATAAACACGAAGGCGCCAGCGGTCTTCGGATTATTCATGGGGTTGACACTACTATCTGCTCGGGTCTTTCACACAGCGGAACACTTACGGCCGTAGCCCTTTCCCATTCACTTCCCATTTCTAAACTGAACGAGCCACCGAGAGCAGCAGCGTGCTGGGCGTCCTCAGAGTACACGGGAATTACGTACCGCGCGCACGATCGATCTTCAATGTTTACGTATTCGTGAGGTCGAGATGAATGGAGTCGTTACGACAGCGGACTGCGTTCGCGGAAAACCAACCGCCGATTAAGCCCAACGGCGCGGAATCGCCCGATGGTACAGGACGAGGAACGCGCTTATTGATTTATCTTTGCGCGATGAGTAATCTCGCGACGCGCGTGCCGTTTCACGCATGGCCGTTTGAAAAATTTTCGCGTGACCGAAAACGATAAACCGGCGAACGATCAGGAGCATCGGGGATCGTACAAGAAGCGGGTGGAATCTTCGACAGTCGGACAATTGCGTGCCAAATGCAAAGGAAAGGCTCTTTACGACTACCTCCGTTAACAAAAAAAAATTACACCTGTATTTAATTAAACCGATTCGTGAATTAGGTCTGGAGCGTTGGCGTCTGTTTTAAGGGAAACAAGCGTCAAAAGTAACATGTTAAATAACATGTAATGTAAAACTATATTTAAAATATACTTAGTCAATGTGGGTATTCAATGAACAAACTCGATGAAATAATAATTATTTCCCGTACAGGTAAATGCTATTTTTCTTTTTCAATTTTCAGTTTGAACCTTTCGATGGAATACTGGTTGATTAAAACTTCTAAACAGATTGTTAGTGAGACATTGTAATGTAGGTTCGAAGAGTGAGACTTGGGACGATTGCAAGACAATTGGTGAATAATGCAGTTCTTTTCGCGATTATGAAACGTCTTCGATATTCTGTTGTAAGACGTTTCTTCGAGTGTCTAGCGGTCTAGTATCCTGTGGTTTACCCAATCTTAACGAAATTCCCAACGCATCGACAAAACTGAAGAAATAAATAATAAAGAATTTTTTGCTGTGAAAGCAAGTATGTATAAGCTAGATGTACATTTTACGTACAAGAATTTTGATTGTATGTATAGATGATACATTTTAACCTATATCGCGATTCATTCAGCAATTTTCCAGTGACGCGATAGCGAACAGATTACAATTGTTTAGTACTTACCCCCGTTGAGAGAAGCTGTGATATCCTCCATATACACGGAGCAAAATAACGGTGGTTTAATCAAAATCAGTATATTTTGAATTACGGAACGAATAAACAGATGAATAAAATTTCTAAAACTGTGTAATTCGGTTTAGATAACCCATAAACGCTTAAATCAAAGTTACTTGAAAATTGTACGATTAAAAAGTTGCAGTTTTATTTATTTAAATATAAGAATTCTTCTTAAAGAAGGCTCTCGAAATATGTTAATTCTAATACTTTTGTTCGATTTTATTTCGAAGACCCTAACAAGGAATTTAACGATTTCTAATCGTCTTAATAAATCTAAAATGAAATTGTGAGGCAAGAAGCTGTGTTAATAAAATTATGAAACAAGATCTCGAGTGTTTGCGATCGCTGTCCGACATCGGGGCTACGTGTCCGTCGCGATACTGTTCACTTTAAGGACAGGTTGACGAAATTCGATCGTCACGGGTTTGAATTCGAGGAATCTCACGACGCAACGAGCACGTGGCCGCCGACGACGTTCCCCGTGCACGCGGTTCGTAAACAAGAGAAGTGCCAAGGGGGATCCACCCTCGCCGGTGAACGGTTGACTCTTGTCTTATCTTCACGTGCCGCGACATTCCACGTTCTCACGTTCCGAAGATACGCGACCGTAACGTGACCGGCGTTCTCACGATAAAAAATAATACCGACGAATTCGAGGGACAATAACCACCGATAGCCGCTCGATCGAAACAATCAGCCGTCCCTTTCCTCCACCGCGCGGTCGTTTTTTTGTATCTCTCGATGCACGCGCGTCGTACGTGGTACATATTATCACAGAGAGCCAAAGAAAATGTCGAGTCGATCATAGTTTATGAAAAAGATTAAGAAAAATTTCATTTACAAACGATAGTAATAATAAACCGACGAGTCTGGAAAGGTCGGTCGAAACGCGCAGCCGAAATCCGGCTGGAGGACGAGCCGAAGGAAACCGTCTCCGTGTTGGTTTTCTTTTTCTCTTAGCACGCATACGCGCCACGAGAAAAAAACGAGTAACAAGTGTCGGGGCATCGTTCGTATGGCGCGTAGCGGGAAAGTGTGTAGTTGATTGTCCGATCCGCGGGATACGGTCCTTCGCGTTACGCTCGTTCGTCGCGTAGGGTACGCTCGGGAAAGGTGCAGTTTGCCGCACCGGAGCGACCGTAGACTCCACACTTACCCACCCGGCTAGGTGCTGACCTCCCACGAGAGAAGCAAGGAGCGACGGCGATCGGCCCCGGCCAGCCAGCGATGCGCCAAAGGGAACAAAAACAGAAGCGCTGGTACGTTCCACGTGCCGGAAGCGGTATTAAGGGCACTCCCGTACCCTACGAGACGCGATTCCTCACGGCCCCGCGCGTCTTACACGCGTGCACGGCGAGCAGAATGCACGAGACACTGGGCAGCCACTGAGTAGCGCGAGAGCACGGTCGACCACTCGCGAGCGTGTAACCCAACGGCGAGTCGACGAATCGTCGTGCAGCCGTGGCGAGACGTGCGCCCGGCCGAAACACGATGGGTAAGCGCGGACTGCACCGTGGACCGACCTGAGAAGTACTGACACGACCGACGGACACGCGTACGGACGGAGGAGTTCAGTCGTCGCCCAGCCCTCGGAGAAGTGCGGAGGCCCGGGCTTCGCTTTCGAGGGGACTTGGATCGAACCGCACTCGCATCGACCGCTACCGACAGCTGCCACTAGCCCTTCCAACATACGCTCCTGCCGCCTCGACGCGATCGGCTTATCCGTATGCACGCGGAGAGGGAGGATAGAGAGGAGTTTGGAAGAGACGCGCCATGACCCGACCCCGACGCGCCGCGTCGCGTCGGCTACTAAGGATGCCCGATACGCGCTACGGGAAGCCCTCGAAATTACCCACTGCCAGGACCGCCGTGACTCGCTTTCAATTTATGTCGCTTCACGGGGAACAACGATGACTTATGAATTGCGTCGGACGTTCGGGGAAACGCGGCGTTACGTTCGAATAGTAATAACCCGTCTACGAGGGACACGACCATGACTCACGGCGATGCATCGTAGAGGGCGGCAATGATTCCTGAAATTCCTGGAATTCTTTGCCCGTATAAAGCGTGAATGTCACACTTGTCCGTTCGGCACCGTTGTTTTCGTTGTCGGTGAAATCTAACCTAACCCGTACGTTTTTCTTTCGAACAATTTTTGCTCGAAGACAATATCGGGGCAGTGTTTCTCAATATTCTTAATATAATTGTTACATTCATAGGCTTCGATTTACCGTTATTCGAATATTTATCAATAACGAACAGAAATTTGTTGTAATAAAATATGTATTCTAATTAGTTTTCGTTCGAACAAACGTACGGAGTTATTCTAGCTAAACAAGGTATAAATATAAAATATAGCGTGTTATTTTGTCCTAAAATAATTGTAATGTAATGTATACAAAATTTTGTTTATTTTTTTTCTAATAACAAGTTTCGATTTCCTGGAAACTATTCGTCCAATTCAGACTTCTATTATCGATCGAAACAAATGTAGATCTTCGATCGACACACCAATCTTAGATACCTTGAATAACTCGTCAAAGATTTATCTGTTTGTTCAGTATTCGTCATACATATTTAAGAGTTTAAAGACAGCCGGCGCCTGTACATACATCAAATGTATACGTCGTTATCTTCTATTGTAAACTACTTTTATTCGTTCGATAAAGACGCCACGCTATCTAGACACTAATTTTCCGGACAACGAAAACAATCTGACGGTGGGATGAACGACGCGAAGTGCAGCTCGTGGGTCACTTTCGTGTCGAACCGACGCGACGCGTACGTACTTTCCATCCGTCATCTGCACTTGACACTATCGTCACGGTCGAAGAAAGTTCGCCGGTATCGTAAGAACCGCAACGCGAGTCGTGACGCGTGTTTCCGTTATTTCAACATCCACGCGATCGTAAAATATCGCCGTGCCTGCCAGTGTTCGTTCGTTCCGGCGTTGTTGGTTCCTTGGTCCGCGAGTTTCGTGTAAAAAGGATGCAGGGAAAGGGAGACGAAGACACGGCGACGCGACGAACGAGAACGAGAGGGACGAAGGATCGGAGACGGAGAGCGGACGGGAACGAGAACGCGAGAGGAACGCACGTAACCCCGAGGATCAGCGCGATCACAATTCCCGCAGTCTAGCACCATAATCCCTCGCAGGACACCCACGATACTCACGGACAGAGGCGACACTGTTCCAAAGCACCGTGGAGCGGTCGCGTCAGCGTGCACGTTCCCCGATTCCCCCCAATTAGTCGATTTCGTACGGCGGAATCGACGATCTGTCAGTCACTTCGCGGCACACCGCGCGATTAATCGTAGGAAACTCACCCCGGACGATGTTCCACGGAAGTGCAGGGTGCCGTCAAGACCCGACGTGTGACGAGAAAACTCCCGACGAGCACCACGTGGCCCGAGCGTTCGTTCTCTCACCGTTTACACGCCGATTGTCATCTCGAGCACTGCATATCGGCAGGTCCTTGTTCCTGTCGGTGGCGCCAGGCAGCGCTAGTCCTCGCGAGGAGTCCCGGTTATCTGGCTCTTTCTCACTCTCGTCCTCCTCGCAGCGTCCGTTGCGCGTCCCGAAACATGAATGGAATGCTTCCTCCGGCGGCCGATGTACGCGAGAGACGACGGCCCTCGAATGGAATGGGCCGGGAGACTCTCCAGGCCAGGGCCGGACCACTATCGCCGGTGCCCTTCGTAGGGTGACTCTCGATCCTCCGCTGGACAAGGGGTTCTGACGGCGCCCGCGATCCCACCGAGATACGCGCGCCCCTTTCACTCGGCGCTCGAATTTCCGGAACGGAGGACCGAGGAGTCGTGCGCCCGGACACGGACAAACTATATTTCAAAATTAAAATGACGAACAACCGTTCGAAATTTTACTACGAGCCGATCATTCGTTCTGGCGATGGCAACGAATCGCTTCGAGGTTAATTCGAAGTTGAAAAAGCCTTGCAAGTGGAAGAGTCGAAACTAAATACTTATTTTGTCCTTACGTATGGTTACAACCACAACATATTTGTATTTATAGAAGATCAATTTATTTATTGAATAGGTTGTTATACATGAATAGCTGGGTGCATGAAGCTTTAACTACAAATTAGTTGAAATATTGTTCTTACCTTACATGTATCCTTAATGACAGTTAATATTTGCACGAATATATATTAATTTAAAAAGAAAATAGAATTTTATAGATTGTGCATGATAGGACATTGTATTTTGTTGGATAGTGATTCCAATCCCCTCCCTGCAAACGCTAAAGTTTCCTCCTGGAGGAATTTCATCCCGGTTGAGAAATGCTAGTCCAGGATTAAGGCTATGTCTCGAGTTTCGATATTGTTCGCAATAATAGTTAGTCACCGATGCTGATGAATCAATGTTGCTTATAATTATTCACCGTATGAGTTCACGAAAACATGACTAATCCGGGAAACGGCAAGTACAAAAATAAGTTATCATCGTTTCCAGTTTACCGAAATGCTCGATTATTGCAGTGAATTGCGGTTGGGACATGGGAAAAACGGACAATAGTATTTACGACACGGCCGTTACCGTGGACAAGAGGAGTTAGACGATGAGACAGACGTTAGCGGAAGAAAATACGACGACGTTAAGAATGGAAGGGAATCGAGTGCCGTTATGTGCCATATAACAAGAATGCACCGGGAAAACGACTATATGTATATTGTTTTCCCTCGAGGACATCCGTTAAATTATGAGAGCTACACGGTCTGTCGGAAAAAACAATGAAACGTTTTAAAATACTTTAGGGTACGTTTATAAATTACATTCGACTGATTTTTACTTCTCTTTCTCGCGTCAGTTATTGTCATAGTCAAAAATATCTACCATCCCTCTTCGAAAAAATTACGGTACAAATTCTGACCCTCCCCCAATGAGTATACGAATATAAAAACAGAAATTACAAGAAATAAAAATTCCATTTCTCAAATGAAATGAAGAAAATTAATTCTTTAATGTTGTTTGATGTGTTTATTCGTATCAGTAAATAAAATTCTACTACAATTTTGCAATAATTAAGCATAACTGATTTAGCGACTTGTTATTCTCTAATCGAAGAAGAAATTAGCCAATTTTTTACGTTTCAACCCTATGTGGGGATTATTTTTTTAAATTTTTATCACATGGTTCAAATAAAGTGTTACAAATGGTTTTTTACAAACCAATGAAGATATCAGCATGCATTTCTCGATAATAACGTGTATTCTCGAGGAAAATATATGTTTTGGGGAAAACTATCGGGTAAAGTGTCAAGTACTTACTACCAAACCAAGTATCTAGAGATATTCTTGAGCACTGTAGTGGCTTGCGACGCGTGCCACCATCAAAGATATCTTTTGCACGGCGGCTTGCTGTGGGTCAACAGAGATATTATTTTTCGTTGTTTATAATATTTAAACCTCATATCTCTTTCTATCCTTCGTTCTTTCTCGATTGCATCTTGTACGAAAAGGAGACATAACCTGGCTTTGAAATATACTTCTCTTATTCGAAGTTATGCTTTCATTAGTTGTAATGGGAACAGAAGACTGTACTGATACTGAGCGCTATCTAGCGAGAGATCTGATAGCGATCCTGAATCCTGAAAATATCAAGAGTTTTTGAACAAAATCTGGGAAGGGATGTCCAGATATCCGGTTATTGACATAAGGGTTAAAATAATAAGTAGAAAAAATAAGTATATCGTCGTTATTTTATCAAAGGTTATATTTGTGAAAAGAACCCGTTTATCGATCTATTGTTAAAGATTATCGTTGTCCATCCAATCGATCTCGAAATTCAGTTCTCGCCACCTGGAAACCGCGTGCACCTGGTAAACTCGACAGAGGCCCCTATGAATGTAATTCGAAGCAGAACGAGAGAGAGAGGAGGAAGGAGAGCACAATGAACCGATTGTACACCCTCGAAACCCCCACGAAATGCCACGAAAATGTGCATTCCGGGCACTTATCTGCAACACCGGCGCGTATCGACCCCGTCGGACGTCCTCTCGTTTCGTGTTGGGCCGAAACGCTAAAAATAATCCTGACCTTTTAGACAACTGTCATCGTAACTGGCCCATCAATCCGTACAATAAAATGGTTGCACGAACCGTTTGGCGCATTGAAACACGATTACGCGGCAGCCACTGGCGATCAGTGCAAAAGAATCGACGCGTCTGCGCGCTTATGTTTGGCGACAACACCGCACGAGCAACTTCGAAACCGTCGAACAAAAATTCGACAGTCGGGGGTGAGTACACCAAAGTGTACCAACTTAAAATATCGGCTGCGTAACATCGTAAAATTCCTGCCGCGAGAAAGAATTGTCAGGAACATCAACCATACCTCGATTCTTGGAACAAGCAAGGATTTCTTGGTTAGGTAACAGGCGAAAGTTCAAGCAGTATAACAGTTTAGTTTAAATATTCTCACAAGTTGGACAACACACACTATTTAGAAATTAATGCCGGCCACGGTCTGTTACCGCACCATTTTAAGAATAAATGCGATTATAGCTAGCTACGATCGCGCGGATTCGAGACGTGATTCTAATTAGACGAGTAGCGTGTACAGTCACGTGGTAACGTTCCTACGGCGATTCTGGACGAGCGGAAACGGTCAGAGGCGCCCCGACGGAATTGTTTCGAAGAGTCGCGCGATAAAGAAGCGGTGAATAAATAAAAAGCGAGCGGTGTCATAACCGGTCGGGAGTGCGATGAACCACTCGCGACACGGTCTTCCCCCTCCCCCCACGCCGATCACACCGGAACGAACAGTGGAATGGGACATTCCTTCGATGAGCATCGTTAATTACCACTTTCACCCGGAGCTGCTCCGTGGGCCGTGAGGCCGCGGAAACGAGCGTCGATCGATTTTGGGCAGCGGCTGCTAGTAGCCACGCACGTCGACGGGGCCTTATTGTGGGACCCCTGGCTGCCGTCGTTGTTCCCGTCTGCGCCGCGGAACGCCTTCGGCCTCGCCAAACTAGACGGCAGACTGGTTTTTGCCCAATTTAGATCCCCCATTGTTCGGTCCAGCTTGGAATGAAAATAGAGAATACGCTCCCGGTCGTATACCGGCTGCGTGCTGCATAGGAAAACGCGGATGAAACGGGCGCGATGGGGTTCGCGCGAGATCTAATGGCCGCTCAAGGTCACCGGGCTGCTGCCCCCGCCACAACACGTGGCTCCATCCATATACGGTTCCAGACAAAACTCAGTGTGCAGACAACAGAAATAGTTATCCATGGAGTTTAATAAAACTGTTATTACTATTGTATATATCGGTTTTATTCATTGTATATCCTTATAGTACATAGATTATTTAGCGAGTAACTGAAATTAATACTTACATTTCTGTATAAATAAACGAACAAAACTACCAATTTAAGATTAGTACTCAATATATTGTTTCCTTTTGCCTCAATTATTCTTTCTAACTTTTATTAAAAACTGATTATTAAGTTTTCAATATAATCTAGACTAATCTATGTTGGAGTAACAAGATATACATAAAAAAGTATTTACTCAAATACCACTTAATCCTGGAACCTGTTTTTCTCGAAATCGCTAAAACTGGGCATACAACACCCGTGCCATAAATTATCAACATAGTAAATTAACTGCAAATTTTATTGCACATTGGAACTTTTAATTTACCGACTGCTGAGTGTTGCAGGGTTTTATTATCGACCGAGGGAACCTGTCTTTCCAGTGTCCGGTTATTAAACTAGCTACTTTCTCAGCGGCGGATCAGCTTCAGCGCGCGAGGAAATCATTAATTAAATATCAAACGCCGGGAACGTTACTCGAGGATGACATAAAGCAAACACTGGTTATAAATAGAGTGCAAATCACTGTAACCGATGCGTCGAATACTTAATGCCACATTAGCATTACTTGTACAGCGATACAGGATATTTAAAATAGATTCTGTTCTTTGATCCGATCGGAATAACCAAACGATTCTCATTCTATTATCCCCCTCCCGGATAAGGATAAGTTACTGACCGAGTAATTTCATGGATACTTGCCCAGGGGGCTACCCGTTATAGAGAAGTGCAATTTTAATTCTTTATGCGGCGTGTGTTGCAACGCGGACGAGCCAGTCGAAGCTTCTCAAAGTTTGAGGATAGGAAACAGGTGTGTCTGTGTTACGTGAGGTCAATGGGTAAATAGACTTCGTTACTTCGAGGAACACTGCCCAAGAATTCTAATCGAAACCTGAAAACGGTTGATTCGTACTAAAAGGGAACAACGAATTTAGAGACACGCGCGTCTCTAAATTCCGTTCTCTTCGTATCAGTACACACGAGCTTCTATGTAACTAACAAGCTAACAATTTATAGCAATGTTCCGTAAGACGTTCCAAAGTTATTCAGTTCTCAATCGATGGTGTTTCGAGATACAAAAGAATGGTTAACTGCAAAAAAACGATGTCCAATAAATTTTCAAAAACTTTAAAAATATTTTGCGTTACGATACAATAAAATTTGGCAGTTTTTTAACATCCTCCTTTACGAATTAATTTACAAACGAAACGTAAATTTTTTTACGTAAATATCCCCGGTATTTGGGAATAGAAATGTTTAATTTGTTCGTAACCTGCTTTTCGACCTACGTTTTTTAAACAAAGTATTTTAATGGATTCAAATTTATTACCGAAGACGGAAGCTAGTTCACGAACGAATTAAACATTTCTATCCGTTAGTCGGAAATAAAGTTTTGCCTGGCTCCAACCACCACGCGTTAGGTAACTTTTCTCAATCGTATTTCGCTTGCAGAGAGATCGAGGATTACGATGCAACTTCGCGAACCACCCGTCGTCTCGAAGATCAATGTTGCTCGACCGATCTCGGTGAGGCAGTCCTGTGCATTCCAGGCTGGTTTTACCATACCGAGAAGGAAAGAGGAAGAACAAGAAGAAAACGAAGGGTCGCTGCCGTGTAACAACAACGAACACTGGGCACAGAGAAACGGTCGAGACGTTCCGGAGAAACTCCTTTTTCCGGGGAGGGGAGGGGATCGCACCTGTTGAACTGTCATGAGTTTGCAACTCTCTCGTTAAATTGCTATAATCGCGTGAAATGATTTCTTCAATGTTCTACGTTGTTATCTCATTAAATTCCCGTCTTACGAATGGGGATGCGATGCGTGTTATTATTCCGTTCCATAGAATTCCAGAATTTCAAACTACGCAAAATGATTTCTGCTAACAGGAGTAATAACGGAATATGAATAGTTCGAAAGTGTCTTGGGATCGAGGATACAAACTCGAGAAGCGTTCAAAACGCTTTGCTAGAACTCTGTAAACAAAAGTTCGGAAAACGCATGATTCGATCATTTTGTTCTTGATTTTGCAATACGTTCGATATGTAGTTTCTTGAAGTGTCTGTATATTATTATCAAAATACTCTTCGAGGCTATAAATGCAAAGAAAATGAGAACGATACATTTGTTTTATAGACAGTCGCAAAAACAAATTAAAAGTTGAAAGTCTGTGAAATCCTCTATTTTGACAAATAAAAGACAAACCGTTCGTGTGTTCATAAATTTCTCCTTGGTCACTCGCGAAGTAATTGCTTACAATACATTTATTCTAACGTTTACGTTTTTTCAATGCTATAAAACATTCCGCAAACTGAGTTTCTAGAATGACTTTCAACTTGTTCAGCGAATTGAATTGAACTATTCTGTTGCATCCATTCTTTTTCAAATTATATTCGTGCAATCATGACTCGTATTGCAACTTTTCAAATTAAATGACACAATAATATCGTGACTTGTTTTCTTTTACCAGATTTTGATACTAGGTTTCACAAGCATATGGCATATAAATGAAACCTTCGGGTACCCCGTTTACCTCTAACAAAAACAAAACAATGAGAAGCTACCCAAGAATAACGAAATTTCTGAAAAAGTGGCTCCAAACGCGTCTACGAATCGGCTAGAAATGGCATCGCGTCTCAAGTTGGGATGCATCAGTTGCTAAGGAATTCCCACTCCCATTTCTAAAGTTCCCCCTCCAACTTCGTTTGCTACCTCCCACTACTTTTAGCCACTTTCGAAGCAACACTGGTCCTCGCCGTAAGCCAGTCCCGTGTGAACGACCGCGAAGCAAACCTTGAACGAAACTCCATCGAGCCTTGAAATCTTTCGTTCACCTTACAGGCCGACTTCCTCGTTCGATACACGTTCGATCGCGCCGGTCGATCGACGACAGACGAATTTCAGCGCGATCCAGTGAGCCCCGTCCACGGATCGTGAATTTCACGTTCGAGAACACCAGCTGCCGACGAATGGGTGCGATCGAACGTCGACAGTGTACGGAAAGTCGGTGTCGTTTTGTGGAACACAGTTGACTCGCGCAACACCTCGACCGTATGTAAAATGTAGGATAAGGAACAGGTCGAGAAACGAGGGAAATTGGAGGGTAACCGTGCAGCTCTGGGTTTCTAAATTCATTGGACGAGAGAAATCTCCTCTTTTCGTAATAAGGACGCGGGACGTATCTGTGCATCGCATCGACCCGCATAGCCAGGCACGGTGAAACAGCGGCTTCGAGTCGATTGAACGAGACGAGAAAGTTTCGAGCGGGCAGAAAAGTCGAGGGAAAAGGTGACGAACCGCCGGTGGACGCATACCGCTCCGAAAAACTGACGTGTACACCGGACCTAACCGCGGGCGAAGTAGGTCAGAGCCGTCGTGCGCGAGAGTGCGAGACCGAACGAAACGAGAAGAAAAAAGGCCCGCCGTCGGTGGGAAGGATCGTACGAGGAGAGGAAAGAATGGCGAACACCCGGGGACATCAAAGTTTCGACGATGCCCGAGGTTTTTGCACGGCGTAGGCTCGCGATCCAAAATGGCGGCTGGTACCGTGGCACGTTTCGCGACGACAAAGACTGGTCCAGCCACCGCAGGTGCTCCTGAGGAGATCCATCAGCGTGTCCTTGGCGTTTAGCCTGACCTTGATCAGGAAGAACAAACAACGGCGCACCGTTCCGACCGCCGACGCGCGAAGAGAACGAAGGATGGCGGGACGCGTGGAGTCGAAGGTCCTGGTGACCTTGTTGCTCCTCATCCTACCAGGTATGTTCCGTTTTCTGCTGTTTTGTGCGCCGAATGCGCGCCATTATCGAACGCGAGGGGCACGAGACGAGGAATTTAGGGTACGCAAACACACCGCTGTACAGTTACAAGCAACGTTACGCGTTTCTGCCCGATGGTCACTTTGTCTCGGGGTAATTTAGCTCGTGCATCAGGGAGACGCTTAGCATCCTGCGAAACATCAGACCTCGCGAACCATGCTAGGAGGTAATTAGGAATCCTGACGGGAGAGATGGAGATCAATTCGAGGCACACTTTCCGAGCTCGCATGTTCCACTGCGGTGCTAATGATCATTAGAGATTAGACTTTGTAGAAATCTTGACGCCTGGAGCTTGCTGTCTCTGGGATCGTCCTCGTACGCAGGAAGAAGCGGATATTCGGGGAATTAACGCGTGGAACCTGTTCGATAGGCCTTTAACGCCGTTGACTGCCGGACCGAACCCCTCGAATTGTCCATGGAAACGAAACCTTGTTTTTAGACGACAGAAATTGAAGAATTGAAATTCAAGAGTCCTATCTAGATTTATTTTCTTTAACATCTAATCTCGAGAATTAATTGTTTTAGCTCCCCAGTGAAGAATCATGTCACGTATGGGTGACACGGCAGTCAATGAGTTAAGGGGGGATCGTTGAGCGACAGGTTAAAAAAATCGATTTTTCATTTTTATCAATGTTTTAAGATTCGTGCAAACTACTTTTTGTATTAAGTTTTTGCACGTGGGTGTATGGGTGGAGATTTGACACGTGTCAAAAGTGTGTTATCCATGTGAAACTCGTAAAAGATGATTCACAAGTGAGAAGTGGCAAGGAAAGGAGAAATAAGTTCCATAATTATCATCGAAAATGGGAGTAGACGCCGTAAAAGAAGTGTTTTTGAAATCGGGAAATTAATTCAGTGTGAAATGTATCAAAAATGAAACTCTTGATTTCCAACCGTATGTCGAAGATGTAACATTGGACGAAATGAATGTATAGGGCACGTGTCTTCGAAACGTTATGAAAAGGAGAGAAGATGCACTCATGCAAAAGTTAACAGTATATTATGATCCAGCTATTCGGATTTTGTAATAAATATGAAGAACCCCATCTTAGCCACATGTTACCGTATGTGTTGAACCGATGAAGAACCGCAACATCAATACTGCCAACGGGTACGTGAAAGTTGGTATGCTACTATGCAAGCAGCATGTGGTAGAAGCAAAATTAAAAGAACATAAGCACCAGTCAGGTTTTCCAAAGGAGTTTCCAGTCATTTATTATCAATTTACGAAGATTTGGTCAAGGAGACTTTATGGAAACGAAGGATTGAATGCTTTTCTGGCTGACGCAACATTTAGTGGAGGTTTTAAACATTGTAATAACTAGACTGCGGATGTTTATGCATTTATGGGAAATTTTAATCCTCAAAAAACTATAGAACGCATTTAATATGCAAAAATATAAGAAATACTTAAAGTAAGATACGAATTATTATATTTAGGGTTTGAGACAGCCCTCTGCGAAGCTTCCGTTTCATTAATTCTATTAATAAAAATGTGAATTTGCATAAAGATCCGCAGTCTAGTAATAACAATTAAATAACAATGACAATGATAACAAGAAAACGGAGCATCGGAGTACAGAAAGTTCGAAACAGAAATAGACAAAATTGGTAAACAAGAGATTTTATGAGGAAGAAAAATATCGATTTTGTGATGTAAAATGTAAAATGTACTCATTAATATTCGTCTAGGGACTAAACCTGCAATTTTGATCTTATCGTTCATTTACAATAATACTACACAGTAAAATAGTATTAAAGAAAAAAGTAAACTTTCTTTAACAAGTTATGAATCTTCAAAATCGTCAATTTTTTTCCCCCCAAGTCAGGTTCAGTCCCAAAAGTTTTCATCTTTGAGAGAAAATTTCATTTGCTGCGATTCGATGAAGATATTGATAAAATGTAAAAGAATTATTGTTAAAGAAGAAATGGGAATAAAAAATTTTTGTCTACGATTCAAAGATGTTTTCTTTTATGATCAAAAAGAGTTCAATGTAGCGAATAATTTTGTGAGAAATAATTCCTAAATAACAACTACTTTTAGACCTGTCATTCGACAATCCCCCTTAAAACCAGAACCCGCGCGGTTGATGCTGAAACCGGTATCTTGACCTCTGTCGAAAATTTCCTGTCGTTCGAGCAACGAGTTTGAGAAGATAAAAAGCGACACGCCGTGTTCGCGGCTTCCATTCGGCTGCCAGCAGTTAAATTGTATCGAGAAATATTGCATATGCCTTTGGAATTCTGCGCAACATTCCCAGCAATAAGAAGCGTTCGATCGCATTAAACGACTTCGTAGATAGCTTGACTAATATCGACCATAAGCGCCAATAATTTAAGGGGTCTGGTACCTCTAGCGGTATGGAAAACGAGGCATTTTTTTAAGCAACACTGAAGATAAAGTAAGCATTCAATTATTCTGAAACTTTGCACTGTATTTAGGTATAACAAATGTTGAAAAAAACCCTTGGCAATGTTTAAAAAATATTTATAATTAAGCCTACACAGCGCCATGTTCCCGAGCCACTTCTTGTTTTGATGGCCAGCTGGTGTGCAGGATTGTGGTAAAATGGTTGTTATGTACAACAAAAACCGAAATATTCCATTAACTATGATAAATGTCCTAGGCATTGACGATGAGACATTTCAATTTATATAAAAATGAACAATGTGGCAGATATTTGAAACTTAAAATCGAATTTTAACACAAAAACGAGTTCTTATTACGAATATTTTGCAGAATTATTTGACAATTTTGAAAAAAACGGATCGTCAATGCCTAATAAATATAATAGTAAAGATAACTGTAAATTTTCAAAGCAATTGATTAATTAGAACTGGAGTAATGCTACACACCGTTTTGTAAAACATAGTTCCGAGGAAAATGCATTTAACGCGCTACAGGACGCAGATACACGTCATCGTTTGGGGCTCTAAATTTTCAGCAAAAACATTGTTCCGACACTGAGACCATTCGCATAATGTTTTTAAGGCTTCAAACCATTATTTAAGCCAAAAAAAAAAAAATCGAAGTTTTCAATATTCTAGAGTTACCAGACCCCTTAAGAGCACGAAAGTCTTAAAAAACCGGTGAACAAATAAAACACAGTCACCTAAGTATTAATTACTTGTGTCTAATAGCAAAATCGAGTTAAATACGCAATCCAACTGTTAATTCATACTTTTGTAAATTATATAGGATATAGTAGCCACCTCTCGTGGAATAATATTCCCTATATAAAATTAATATCGTACTCTACACAGTATAATTTACTAAAGTATGTATTAAATGCTAGATTTTATCGCTGATCGATTCGATTTCGCGCCGTTGAACTCACTTTATCAATTCTTAGCATGTTTTTATTATTGGTCATTCGATTTTTGCAATTTCCGTATTCTTGTAAAAGAATTGCACAAATAATAAAGTATCTGGAACACTTACTACAGTGAAAGTTTTAATTCGTTAAATGAAGGTTTCTTAAACTACGTTCCTTTAATAAAGGAAAGTTTCTAGCAAATATTATAATTACATTCTAATTTTCTAAATATAATTAATCGCTTATTAAAAAATTTATCGTTTAACAGTTTCTCTTGGATTTAAACGGTTCCCTACTTTTCAACTTAAACTCTTATACATGGTTTATTAAAACAATGCACAGATATTGGCGAACGAGATACTTACAACTATATAATACATTTTATTTTATTATACTTGGCTTTTGAGTAAAAATTTCGTAAAGGAATACCGAATTTTAGGGACGTGGTTTAAAAGTCCCCCAAACTAACAGCATTTCTTTTATTCCACGACAGTATCTTGTCCTTCTAAGAGCTCAAAGTGCTACATTCACAATATAACGTTACAAAGAAAAAAAAATTAAAATTAAAACACGCTGTCTACTTTATTTCCGTGGATGGTTTAAAAATAACGAGTAGTAAAGTGGGTAAAATTACTCTTTGGCGGGTGAACCGATTCTAAAGAATTCCCTGGAATGTTTATTTGCGTCCTAGGCGCAACGACCAACAGAGATCTCGCGAAGATAATCGGATAGATCTGGTAATTGACTCGTGCAGTCGCGGTGGGAACTGATAAGAGGCGATGATTTACTATTTCTGCGATGCGGATACGTAAGTAGGCGCGCATCCGGTTACATTGCCGCGCATGCGCGCCAGATAAACAATTTATCTATGAGAATTCCGTATACGTGACGTCGAATCAAAGACGGAATCATCGCGACTTTGTATCGTGGAAACGTGAAAAGGTTCGTCGACCGCCGTGCAGGGCCAGCGTATAAATATTTAAAAGTAGAATAAAGGACGTAATTATTTCCCCGCGGGCACGAGATACCATTGGCTCCTTCGCGCTGTGCGTGGCGTTAATTGGGGATTAAGAAACCGTAAACGATAAAGAACGTCAGAGAAAACGTCGCGTCTGGTGAAATTTTTCAAACGTGTTCGCTGACTTTGTTTAAAACGAAACGTACCGAGCGCGTCATAGACGCGTTTCAGAACCGACGGGAGAGAAAGCCGCGAGCATGACACGCATTCGTGTCTCCGAAACGTACGTACCTGCTGCTCCGACGTTTTCACGACCCACGCTATAAAAGTTCCCTCGAAAGTATTCAACGCGTCGATTATTCGCATCTGGAATCATCGATACGAACGTCCAGAGCGACGATTACATTTTTATACCGATTCTTCAAATTTTTCAAAGTTTGTTTAACTTTTGGGAGAGGTTTGAAACGTTTTTTTTTAGAGCAACATTCACTTTCTCGCTCCGTACTTGGAGAAAAAGAATCTGCAAAATTCAACTTAGACACGTGAGAGGAGAAAGTTGGACAGTTTAATGTAACCGTCAACGTGACGAGTTTTAATGAGAGTATGTGCAATCTGTAAAGAATAATATTTAGTAAATGGGAAACCAAAGGGTTTGCTCTTTCTTGGAAGTTGTTCATATTTTAGTAAGTAAATAGCAGTCGAAACTCAATATTAAATATCTCGTAAACTACTAACCGAATGGCGTTTTGAGAAACTTACAAAATACATTATTTTTAAATTAATTTCCAGAGTTATTTGTGAAGCGTTTCATATGGAAAATAAATTAATGTATTTCCAATTCAAATTTTTAAATAATACTGAAGCCCGAATTCGATAACACTTCGAGGATTACGTGTTCCACCAATCGCTATAAAAAAAATGATTAATCAGACTTTCACCTTGGGAAGTTCCCTGGAACGTCGAAGGAATCTATCGGTAATTTTAGCTTGGAAGGTGTCATTGACGTATGCTAATTAAAATCTTTCGTGGCCTCTAGGCGTGGTTCGATCGCCAAGCTTCCCGAGCCAACGATTGGAGGCAGAATACGATTTTTATGGGATTTTTTACCCCTCTGAAATCCATCTCCGGTGTTAACGTCTCGTTTACGCAACGAAACGAATCTGCAGAAAACGCAGGGACGTATCCGGCGCAGAGTTTCGTCACTCCGACTTTCGCCCAGCCGTGTTAATTGTGAAAGTGTCACGAAATCGCATCGAACGCGCCGGGACGGAAAGTCGATTGGTTCGTCGAACCAGATTTCGTCTACACGAGGAGGAGCCAAACGTTCGTAAAAGCGTACGTCATGGGAAAGCTAGTACCAATCGGTCGACACAATACCCGGATCCTGCTATCTCCACGCGATTAACTACGCGAAATGTAGTAACAGAATTTTAGCGAAAGTCTGTAGTATCCGTTTCACGAATGTATTGCGCTCGACTGCACTTGGCAGAAATAAAATAAAATAAAATTTGTTTAATCTACATTCTATAATCTATTCAAATTGTACTAATCACTTTAAAAGTATAAAAACTCTCAGAAAACTATCCTATCGAATAAACAAAATTAAAGAACTTTGATTCTGGAAATTTTCATTGATCCAAAGGCGTAGAATTCTCTTAATCCTAGCCATGACAAAACGAAAAACCTAAAACCTATAATTCTATACTTTAATAATAATACTCGTAAATCCTATACTGAATGTCGTTTTTAAAAACACATTTTAGTATCGAATAAACGAAATTAAAAAACTTTGATCCTGAAAATTTTCATTGATCCAAAGGCGTAGAATTCTCTTAATCCTAGCCATGACAAAACGAAAAACCTAAAACCTATAATTTTATACTTTAATAATAATACTCGTAAATCCTATACTGAATGTCGTTTTTAAAAACACATTTTAGTATCGAATAAACAAAATTAAAGAACTTTGATCCTGAAAATTTTCATTGATCCAAAGGCGTAGAATTCTCTTAATCCTAGCCATGACAAAACGAAAAACCTAAAACCTATAATTTTATACTTTAATAATAATACTCGTAAATCCTATACTGAATGTCGTTTTTAAAAACACATTTTAGCATTGAAAATTCACTTGAAACCAATGATAGATACATGTATACAAAATTTAAAAGCATACGTGTATCACGTTTGCATATTTTTTGAAGCATGTCATACGTTATCTAAATTTTTCGCGACCTCGAGTTTTAAAGTGTAAAAAGTTCCCGCGTAAAAGTTGATCGTTAATTTGTGAAATAACCGTTTCAAACAGTTTTGATCGTCGACTCTGGTTTGTATCGTAGGTGTAATCTTTCTAGATCCCCCCAGCGTGACTCGTAATTCACGAAAAACGCGCGTCGAAGTTGAACTCGAGGCACCTGTCGAACATCGCGGGGAATTAGCCGAATGTCGCGTTCGCCGGCGAAAAGAATAAATATTGGGCTGGAATGGGATACCGTTAAGTCTGCCGTTACCGCCTCGAGAGACGGCACATAGCTCGGTCTACACTTCCACGGACAAACCCCTTCGACGTTTCTTTCTTCTTGCCTCGTGCTAGCGCTCGTCGCCGTTCGAGTCGGGTCGAAGGGTCACACGATGCTCCAACACAGGGGTCGCCATTCGTGGCCAAAATTTATATTATAATCATAAAAGGAAACTCGAACCGCTAGAAATTACAGCCTGGATAATGCAAAGATAATCCGGAGACAAAAAAAAAGCAAAAAATCGCATTTTTCCGAAAGCAAATAAAAATCGTACGAATCCAATTTGTTCCCAAATATCGAACAAGCAAACACGCAGTTCTACAATTTTTTATAGTCGAATAAAAATACCAATTTTTAATTAATTATCGTGTATAAAAGATTATGCTTATATTGCTTTCAAAGATATCATACAAGTATTTAGTAAATTTCTTTTTGGCAGGTAAAACATAGAAAACAGTGCTTAGTTATATTTATACTCCTATACGCTGAAAACACAAACGTCCGAATAAATTATTGAATCTAGTCGATAAATATTGCGACTAAATAACGCTTCTATTAAATTCTTCTTTTACATTTTTAAAACAGAGTTACCTTCCCTTTTGCAGAAATAATTTTTTTAACGATTGTAAAGATTTCGTGAAAAAATAAGAGCCAGCCTATTTTGCTACGTGCGACTGTATTATGATTCATGCGTCCGATCGCAACTCTCGACTTCCTGGCGTCGAATGGCAGATGCACGCCATCTTTATCGATTGTTTTTCCCGTGCACGCTCGGAGCGATCGATGGCGCGGCCTGACAACGAAATGATTCGAGGATCCAAAGGTGCCACGAGCGTCGAAGGTGTCTCGGTAATTGGAAACGGAGAGCCATTCAAGTCAATGAACAGGGAAACGCGGCCGTTAATCGCGTACACGCTGAGATCCCATTAGCGGGATCCATAGAGGCTGGTAAATATTATCGCTATAGGCGCGTATCATGGCAGGCAATCGTAGATATTCAGAACCGGTAATCATTTTTACGGACGGTTTGCACATAAGACACAACTATGTTACGTACCCTCGTTACCTCGTGGAGCGCGTGTTCGAGCAACGAATTAAAATAATCGATCATCCATTTGTATTAAATGGAAATAAGTATTTAAATTATGGAATAAAATGTTTCACAACGAATAGAAATTGTGCTCTAAACAATATTGTTGCAAGTGACCAAGAGTATACTTGGCTATCTTCCGAAAATAATTTGTATATTTCTAAGATAATTTGGCAATAATTTTGAAAATATTTCTAGAATATTCCTGTCGATTAACTGTGCTGTATGGGTGGTTTCGGGCAGGGACAAGTCATAAATCCTGTGAACGAGAGTCCTGGACCGCGGAACCATTCGAAACGGTCGTGTTTCGAACCTGACCAGCAGGAGACTGCATTCCGTTCATTGCAACAGAATCAACCATGCAATTCACCTACATTCTCACGGCATCCCTATCAGATGCTCTCACGTTAGGAAGGTTATGGTGTTCACGTGAACACCGTTACTCGTACGCGGCATGCCAGCCGCGGTTATAATTATTATTTATACGCGCATCGAAATAGGAAACGGAAAGTCCCGGTAACGAACTCTACAACTGGTTGCGATTCTTACGAACAAAAGAAGTGTTGTCAGACTTATTTCAGTCAGTTTGCAATTCCCTAATATATCTTATTAATAATTGATTACTTAAAAAGTTGCGATATTTGTTTAAATGGCGTCGTATACATATATTTTGATGACCTTGAAATGACCCTGGACTCACAAATCTAAGTTGGATCAATGGAGTCATTAGCTCTCGTTCATAGCAATAACGTGTGTACATACGTTGTTAATAAAAGGGAATTTCTAAATATACATAAATATGAATGTATTGTTGCTGTCAAATTATTCAAATGTCCAAGGACAATTTTTGGTAGATTTCCGCCGTTCCAAAAGCGTAGAATCACACTGGTGGTGGTCGTGGCATATAATTTCGAGATACCATGTGCAACAATGCACCAGGTTTTCCATAATAGCAGAGGGAAAATTGAATTAAGCGAGCGCGTGCACGGAGCGGCGGATAACTGTAGTTTCAGCCCGATGCGTGCAATTTAAATGTTATCGTCGACGATCGTTGAAAGAACCGTTTAGAAACGTCGATGCGTTACGTTTCTGATAACTAGAGACGGTTTCCTGGCGGTCGTACGACCGCACGCCGTGAATCTCAATATCGGCGTACGCGTCAGACCGATCTCGAAGGGATCATCTGCTTCGTCAGCGTTCCTCTGCGCATCTCAGCGGGGATCAGAGAGAGAACATCGAGAGCACGATGCTCGACGAGTAGAACGAAGCAGCGGTTAACTTAATTGCAATCCCTGACGAGCAGCTGTCTGATAATCGTGTCGCTTAACACAGTTCCTAATGAGCAATTAGCGATAGATCGTCGACGCCGTTGCGATCAACGGAAATGAAAATCGTGATTTTCCTACAGAATTTTCCCGACTAACTGACCCAGCAGAGTCGGCAAACTTGTTCGCGTTCGCGTACCAAACGTTCACGAATCCTATTTTATTGCCTTTGTATAGTTAATAAAAATCAACACAATTATCTATTAGCGGGATTTTTTCTATCGCGTAGGTATTGAATGGCAAATGTTTCATGCGTGATTCATATTCTCTCACGTTCAATAGCACGCGTGCTGAACTAGATTCATCAAACATTCTATTTCGTGTAGGTACTGTTCTCTACACAAAATTTATACTGGAAAATAATTATATTTCAATGTTCCATCATAATCATCGCCCTACGCAAACAAGTTTCTGAATTCAATTAAAATATCAAGTTTCCAATTATATTATGCAACACAAGCATGTGCATTATATCTACCGTATTTCAGGCACACGCCACGTTTATTCACAAGTATGTACGACGACTTCAACAATTTCTATCTTTAAACATTACCTTTGTACACAGGAAGAATGAAAATAAAAAAGAAGAATAAGTTAAAAAAATTGTTTCGAGTTCTGCAACTTTGCCTCTCTATTCTATTAGCTCGTTTGCCGCGCTACAAAGACGACATGAAATAGAAATAAAATAAAATTCCTAACGCGAAAGAAGAATAGTAGATAGCATGTATGCTCGTTACACGACCAGCCTACCGCTTCGGCGATGGGTAATTAATTATCAACGTAGAACGATAACAAATGCAACGAGCCATGGGCACATCAATTATACAAAAGCTGCCTGTTCCTTCGCGAAAAAGAAGCCGTAACGAGCGAACGAAAACAATTAGCTTTTGATTCACCGATGAAATAATTCCTTAAATCGATCGGCGAGTTTAATAAATTGGACGAGCCCCGTTAGGCGATTATCCTCGTTGCCTCGTTAGCGACAGGAACTCCGCTGCAGACTAGGCGCTCCTCGAATCGACCGTTGGAAGACGGTGAAAGGTCCGAATAGAAGAAAAAACCCAGGAAAATGATACTATAATATGCATGCACTTTCTAAGGAACAAAGCACCGGCGAATCGTTCGCGAACATCTACTTTCGTCGGGTTTCGAGACGCGTATTTACCCGCACCGCTTACGTACACACGTAGCTGGATCGACCACTCGCGTGGCGCGTCGATCGAAACGATTAATTATCTCGGTTAGTAATCCAAGTTTCCACGCGATATTCAGGGCACTCGATCGTTATTATCGAGTCGCGATGATCTCTGCAACCGGCCGGCAATTGTAGTTTCACTTAAATTGCTTCGCGCGTCGTTGAATCGCTGCATGGAAAGCCCCCCATTGTTCCCTTCTGGCTCGTCTGCCAGGGAATTTCAACGCTAGAACTGTACCTGAACGCGACCGTAAAATAGTTATACGCGCACCAGCCGCCCAACGAAGCTACCCTGTTTAATAAATATTCACTATTTATTCGGTCTAGAAGTAACCACCATTGCTTACGATGCATTTGTCGATTTTTTCATGCTACTGTGGGGTTCTGTGAAAGAGGAATATTGGGGATGGGGGGTTGTTTCTCACTGGGTGTGTGCAGTTCCTTTCTCCCTATAACCTGCATTTAGAATTTGTGTGGTATTTTTTCTAGTTAGATTTCATGGTTACTGTTAGAGGGAAAGATTTCAAAAACCCCCTTATCATACATCATGCGATGTGTGTGTTAGAATCAACTAGGTTTGGGAGATTTGCATTTTGAAAGGAATATCTTCAGGTCTGTAGTTCTCTAGTGAGGCTACTAAGGAATTTGGGTGAACGCTTGCGAGAAGAACGCTCCCTCTGACGGCGATTACGAAAAACAATGGACCCGAAAACTTATTTTAATCATTGAAAAAATGAAAAAATTCATTTCTCGAGCGACTGAAAGTGGAGAGTGGTTGAAAATTCTCGAAAGGGATCGTCCACGGTGTGCAATTAAAAAGAATTCAATGCGCGCGATCTCGACGAACGTTTTTTTGCCCCCCTCGCCAAAAGGTAGAAGGTGTGACGCGAGTAACGAGAACGGGAGAGTACAAAAGAGAGAGAAAGAGTAGTAATTTCATACGCGTCACGTCCACGGTTGGTCAAACCACTCGATACCGGCCTCGAGAATGTCAACCGCTCGAGTACCGTTTTCCTTGCCGATCAGCCGTGATCTTCACGATTTTTTGCGATTCTGCCACGGCCATCGACAGCGCGACGCTTCTTGCGGTTTACGCGACGCTCCGACTTAAATGCTCGATCGATGGAAAGACCACAAAATTGCCATGCTCCTACGTTAAGGTAAAATATCCGATCGTTGAACACCAGCGTGTATAATGTTGATTATCTCTGATATTCGTTAGATCCATTAACCCTTTGCACTCCTATGTCGAGTGCGACTATACATCAATTATTATTCAGGAGCTCCTTCGTCAAGTCTCATTCGACATTTTTTCAAGTCCAAACCAAACAGATATTATACACTTGAAAATTACAAAATACAACAGTGTAAATAAAACACTTAAAAGCATATTGGGAGCCGCTGGTAACAAAATTGGAATATAATTTGGAGTGCAAAGGGTTAAAGAATAATTTTATTCAGTTCTCTAATTATATATTTTTATTTGCTAGCAAACTCGTCGCATCTGCGAGAAAAGAATTGTTTATTCGTTACTTGTAAATAAAAATCCAAGATTGTTCGAGTCGAGTAACCGACGTCCTTCTCACGCGAACAACAAAGGTTCTATTACAAGATTTAATCGCGATACAATTACCTATCTCTATATAGGGCAATTACGTGGTTTTGTGCGTAATGAGCCGCGCAAACCTTTTTCTTGGGTCCGTTGCTTATCGCGATGCCTTCCGTGCTCGAATGCAATGGCGAATTTATGCAAAACAGGAGCACTCGAAGGTTATTAGAAAAAGAAAAATAGAAGACATTGGTAAAACAGGTTTATAAATTGCTGTCTAACTATGTACAGGTGTGCTGACTATCCAAAACAACCGAACGTCCTCCCGTTCCTCCCAAGAAGTCACGGTTGCTAGCAGTGACACCCAGAGGTACCCGAATTGGGAAAAGACGTCAAACGTCTTACACCGTGATGGATCGCCGACTTTCCAGAGGACCGTTCCGGCGTTCCAACTGGAAAGCTCAAGGAGCGTTGACAACTTCGACAAAAACGAAGTGAGATTCGAAGACGAGGATACCAGACACGTGGAAGCTATGGACGAGTTGACGTCCTCGAAATACATCGACCATATCGATGGCAACAATATAGAAGTCAAACCTGACAAATACTATCAGTAAGTCGTACGTTTATTTGCCATGCTAAAACGGGATACAAGCTTCTCGAGACACGACATAAAAAAGTAAAGCTAACAAGAAACGATACGTAAATATATGTTACAAAATTTTTGTTTACCACGGAAATTTATTTTAAGGAATGGGAACGAGCATATAAATACATTTTTAGAAATATAATTGAGGAAATATCAAAGATAATAATCAACATTATGTACACTGATGTTCGAGTAGGGGGACCTGTCCAAGTATTGGGTCTTTTACCTTATTGGGATTCGAATCGCATACCTCTAGCACCATAACTGAACACTTTACCGCTGCAGCTACAACTGTTCACTGTTGTCATGGTTTACGAAACTAAACTAATGGTAGCGTGCAAAACTTGAAACTCAAAGTTCTCAAAGACCCATTCTGACAAGATCTTTTGACACGAACTTGCCCCCCTTTCAATTTTGATAAGACTTTGTTATCTAAACTAATGGTAGCGTGCAAAACTTGAAACTCAAAGTTCTCAAAGACCCATTCTGACAAGATCTTTTGACACGAACTTGCCCCCCTTTCAATTTTGATAAGACTTTGTTATCTAAACTAATGGTAGCGTGCAAAACTTGAAACTCAAAGTTCTCAAAGACCCATTCTGACAAGATCTTTTGACACGAACTTGCCCCCCTTTCAATTTTGATAAGACTTTGCTGTCTAAACTAATGGTAGCGTGCAAAACTTGAAACTCAAAGTTCTCAAAAACGGAGGTCCATTTTGACAAAATCTTTTGACACGAACTTGCCCCCGTTTCAATTTTGATAAGACTTTGCCGTCTTGCTAGCCAACTTCTCGCGAGTGTACAGTACCTTTTACGTAGCGCAGACGATCGATACTAAAAATAATATTTTGTCCACTACAGTATATCACCCACAGCGAGCGAATTCTTGTCGGGGGAAGGACAAGGGGCTCCGCAGAGACCGAAACTCTTGACGGAGCCCCATCAGCTAGCTGGAGTGTCGCCCCAACAAGCACAATATCTGCAGGCGGTAGATCAACAAAGACGAGCACGCCAGGAGACCGCGAGGATCTATAGCGAACACGCACCGCCGCCTATTCTGCAGACCGCTTCTCCAGGGCAACGACAGGCGAACCCCGACATACAGGACATCATCACGGGGATCGTCAAGCTGCTAAATGGAAACGTAAACGTCGCAGCGAACACTGTTAGGCCACTGAGACCGATCCAAGCTACCAGGTACAAGGACAAAATTAAAAAATTTCAAATCGTTCCAAAAAAAATTATTTTTGGTGAATACACATACCCCCAAAATCCTACGTGCTTTCGCGAAAAGAATTCTTTACCGAAAGTATTACATCACATTATGTAATTTTTTTCTGACGCACTCTGAATACCAGCGCGTAATTATCTTTTTGAAGGATCAATAACAGAGGGCCACCGCGAATTTCCGACGTACCGCCGTTACCACCGGACTTCGACACGCCTGGAATGAATCCTCCTCCTCCGCCGGATCATCCTTACCCATTCGAGAAACCGCCGGCACCAGATAGACCATTGGTCAATCAGCTACCACCGGAAAGACCGGTCAGACCCTTCGTGAACGGAGTCCCGTTGCCAGAGCAAATTGTTCCGCAAGGGAATCGCCCGTGGACATGGAATCGTCCCGGTAATGTTGCCAGCCCATATACACGTCCGTTTCTTTTCCTTGCTTATCGTTTTAATCGCTCGCGTCGATTTTGGTCATTCAGGGGGCAACAGACGACCGATCCCGCCGTACAAACCGCTGCCGCCGTCGTTGGATTCCTCCTTTCATCGGGAGAAGGAACAGGACGACAAGCACACGGATAAATATCACTTCGACTCGAAACCCGACGGCAAGCCGACGAACGAATCCTCCCCTAAAAAGGACGAGAACTATCGGAACGAGACCACCACGAATGGTCTGGAATATCCAGCCAAAGTCCACGCGGAGGATAACCACCAGAAAGATAAAAACGACTCGAGGATCGCGGAAAAACCGATCGGTGAGGACGCGACGAAAAAACCAGACGCCGAGAGCTCGACGAAAAAAGAGCACAAGCATCAATCGCCGCATAAGGAGAATAAAATAAGTAACGAGAAGACGACGACAGTTGGAGTGGAGCCTAGTCATTCCAATCAAGTGAGCGACGCGAAGCACGATGACTCTCCGAAGCCTGTGATACCGTTGGAAGTAAAACCGACGAAATCGACCAAGAACACCGACGCTCACAACGCCACTTTAAAACCGAGCAACGAGAAGACTATGGAGAAGTCGACGATTACCAAGACGACGACGAAATCCTTCGCTACGTCCACGCTGAACATCGAGACCAGCTCGTCGGTCCACGTGATTCAACCCACGACGACGAAAACGATCGTCTCGGCCACGAAGCTTGCCACCGCTGATAATTCGAGTAACAATCTCCCGGACACGACGACCATGGTGGCATTGGAGCCGAGCAAATCGTCCGATTTCGATACCGCGACGAGCACGTCGAGCGTCCCGACGCCAACGGACAATTTCCCATCCACGTTCACGAAAACCACATCGACCACGGAGAAAAGCACGATTCACGCACCAGCCACCAACACTTTTACCAAGAGTTCAGGTAAGACGTTCTCACGAATGCTCGAACGGCTCGATATACGTTAAGAATATCGCATTCGATCTATAATGAATTTCTACGCGTAGCCTACGAGAACAACAAGCACGCTTAATTAGTTTCCTTTGTACACCCCGATAGCCGTCACGGTAAATTAATTTCCTTTGTAGCCCCCACGGATCGCTATGCTTACCGACCCCGACCTGGAATCGTCCTCGACGATACCTTGGATTACACAGGATCTCAGGGACTGGCGACTCAACGACCGTACGCGCCACCGAGGCATCCACCTCTCGGTGATATTTTTGATGTCACGGTCTCGGCTATCCAAGGCCCTGGCGGTGGAGGCTCCGGTAAACATTAACGCGCGCTAATTGCACAAACGCTCGCGCGAACAATTCTGTACGTCCCTTTTTTCCTTTGACCACAGGGGACGGAGTCAGGGTGCCGGTAAACGCGGGCAGCGCGGACGTGATTCTAACATCCGCTGTCGAGGGTCAAGGATTCGTCAGCATCGACGGGAAAAGGACGTACCTGAACCTGTTCGAAAATACGGATCAAACGTCGACGCACGTGCAGTCGCAGCCTCAACCGACGAGGACGCAACCGCCTGCTGTTGTCGGCACTGGGTTTGTTTCCCGAAAAATTTTTACTTGACTATAATGAACGTTCGATGTATGCACGAATCGACCTACGCGATAAATGCTCGGTGTTCATCCCTACCACTGAGGAGACATTCCCCTTGACTAGTTGCTCCTTTCTACGCTCGACAATCGATTGGGGTCCCAATTTTTTAGCATATATCCAGCTTTTACTACATAGTAGGGGTGTGAGAGGTCTCGAAAATATCGAGATTTTCAATATCGTTTGTTACAGATTCGCGGTCCCACAACCCGATCCTCCAGCTCTGAGTCCAAGACCCATAGGACCGATTCGAAGGCCAACGTTCCACAGGAGACCGACTCAACCCCCGGTGAGAATCGACACTTGCATCGTGGGCGACACGAGCACTTGCGACATCAGTCAGCACGAGGCGTGCGCCACCGTCCAAGGAGTGTCTGCTTGTCACTGTAAGCCAGGATACGCCAGATTGCAGCACTCCTTGCCGTGCAAAAGTTCGTAGATGTTCAAACTTACCGGATGAAAATCCAAAATTAGTTACCCTTCGATCAATACCGATCCTATTTTCTCAGAAATCATCAGTATCGTGGTGTCCATGAGAGTGGACAAGATCTACGACAGGAAAGTCGTGTGGGATCAAGGGTTCACGGACAAGGACTCCGAATCCTACCAGACTTTGGCCTACGAAGCCAATCGAGCTGTAAGTTCGACCAGCCTTGAATCTTACGTCTCGATGAGCGAAACGAATCTTTTGAATTGTTCGCGTTGTTTAGATCGAATCCGCCATGTCGATGACGCCGTTCTCGGACGAGTACATGGGCTCCTCGATAAACGGCGTGTATCAGGGTGACGTGAGCCAAGGGCAAGGAGGTGTCTTCGTCAACGCAACGTTGAAACTCACTTACGAACCGAGAACGATCAGACCGAGCCTGGCGGGAGAATTGCAGAGACATTTGCTCGGTGTTATTCACAGAAGAAGCAATAATATAGGAAACAGTGCCCTGTACGTCGACAGTCCACCGGGATCTATATCAAACCTACAAGGTCGGACTCGTAACAATGATTAAAGAACTTATCTGAACCGTACGTTTCGCGTCACAAAGTACGACTCTATATTTTACATTTTAGATCTGGACGAGTGCATGTCGTCGGAATTGAACGACTGTCATTCGTTGGCAACTTGCGTAAACAATTGGGGCGGGTTCACTTGCTCTTGCAATCCGGGATTGAAAGATACTCACAAGGATGACCCTAATGAATCCGGCAGGACCTGTATATCCTGTCCCTCGACTTACTGCAACAATCGAGGATCGTGCTCCTACCAGGGAGACCACATGCAGTGCACGTGAGTGAATGAAATTGTTCGTTGATAAAAGCAAAAAGGAAGTTCTGTACAGTAAATCTTGGATAACTGCGAGAAATACGGAAGCGAAGCAGTTGTAAAAGCTTGATTGATATAAAACAGCGAACTAAGGATATTTATTTTAATTAAAGAATCAGGATATAACTCGAATCATATTTGCGTATGTAATCGTATTTAACGCGATTTTATACTCTATTAGGAGTAGGTAGAAAATAAATTATATCGTATTTGGTCTTATTTTAATCGGGAAACTGTCACAAACACGATGGTAAAAGTTTCATTAAAAAAAAAATAAAAATAAAAAAGTTTCACTTTTGCATTCTGTACCCATTGTATCACCCATATATGAGTTCAAATCAGGTTACACTACGCAGGTCGTTCAAGGTTGAACTTCACAGTGTGTGAAGTGTAATTGCAGTTATCCAAATATTTTTGTACTCCTACAAAGGTTTTCGGTTTCGCAGGTGTACTGGTAATTACTATGGTGCTCAATGCGAGGTCGATGGAGAGGTCCTGGGCGTAGCAATAGGAGCGTCGGTAGCTGCTTTAATAATTATAGTTTTAACGCTCGTATGTCTGGTCATGTGGAGGTAAGTAGAATCTCGTTAAAACATGTTTTCGTTGACGCCTTGGTAATCGCATTTAACACGTGCTGCAGTCGAAGATGGTCGCGGGAACAGAAATCGGTTGGTTCGCCAGTTTACGGATACATTCAGGGTGGTATCCCTGGTACACTCCCAGGAACTTTAGCGAGGGTCGGTTCCGTGGGCACTCTGGCTTCCGTAAAGCAAGGACCACCGACCAACTTGCCACCCTATATGTGGGCACACTTTGCTGATCACATGGCGACTGCCAACGTATACGCGGTTGGTATCAACTTTAACACAGTTAACCTTGCGCCGAACAAACTTGCACGCCGGAAGGTTGCATCCACAGCTCGGTGCATCCTTCCATTGTTGTTTTATGAGTTTATCGATAAAGCGTAAAACGGGGAAAGCCCTTTACCGCGTTAGAAAGCATTTTCGCTGGGTTCACAATTCGAGGGGAAAGGGATGTACAAAGTCGGACCTCTGTAACTCGAAAGCCTTTATGAATCGAAGCTTTATTCGTTTATAAATATTCTATAAATAAAAAAGGTAAAGCGAAGCCGACTCGAAGCTGAGCGTCGCTCGACCTATGCAGCTCGAATGTACGTCAATTGACTGTAATTTGTTTCTTTTTTCGAGAACCTTCTATTTACTCATTTTGATGATGATTACTTATCATTTGTAACAATTAAAACAGAAATAGAGTTGAGCTATTTTTTACAGAGGTTGAGCAAAACTCACTCAACACTGTTCTACGTTCTATTGTTTTCAGAGGTCTGATTGCTTTCTAGACTTCTATTCAATAATTTCTGTCGAGACATTGTGTGTTAAGTTGTGGTTTGACTATAGACGGAGCCCATGGGTCCGACTCGACCCAGTTCAGCCGTGTTTGGCTATCCACCTCTGAACGTTCACGGAACATTACCACCAGTTCCGTTGCCAAGACTTCAAGCTCCACCGAGATCAAGACAAAGACACCAACCAGACCCGGACAGCTCGGACTCCGAGCTACAGGATAAGGATAGGGCTGACTTGATCCCGCAGAACAGCGGCTTCCATGTTCCCAGGCCGAAGTCTAGGTCATCCTTGGCGGTGAGTACCTACCTTATTCGATAGTACATAGCAAAACGAGCCACCTTCCCAATATTTCACAACTTTTCACCTCTCAAACGATCCTGGGGGGTTCGTTGGGAGCTCAGTCTCATTACATTACCAAAAACTTATGAACTTAATTCTTTGAATATTTGATTGGTGCTTTACAAAATTATGAATTATATTTTTTATAGGATGAATTAAATATATATGTATGTTTTTACTTATTCATGAAGGTACAAACAAAACTAGAAACTTAAAACAGCCTTAATGCTTGATACATTTGCTGATATACAACGAAAAATAAATAAAAATTTAATTTTTAGACTCCGTTCTGGTTTCTGAGTGGTTTCAAAACACGTGATTTCTGTTTCATTATAGAATCAAAGCGGAATCTACAACGATGTGGAGTACGATCAGGGCGACGTGCACCATTTGTCGAAAAATAATATTCCGATGTCTACATACCGGCCGTACTATCGAACGTGAGATCCGAGAAGTCTAGTTTAGTAACATTTTAACAAAGACAATGATCGAAGAACTGTGACTGGTATCGTAACGTAGCCGAAAACAACAGAGAAAATAATACAATTTATTACCAATCTACTTTGTCACTTTCGGCTACGCTGTTCACGTCGACGTAACTCAGTGTTAGCATTACTTAATTCTTAATTATTCGTTATTATATAGATATTTATTATCCTAGTACTATCGTCGAAATATCGTATCTATCAAAACACCCAAAAAAAAAAAGAGGAAAGATATCAAGGCTGTTTCTTTGTAAGAATCTATCGAACGAAGGGTGCATACTGAACGACTAGTATTAAAAACGATTGATCCTTTTAATTGTTACTTAGCATAAATAACTTGGAGCATTAACTCGTCTTAACGATAGATATTTATATTGTACGGTTTAATAGCACGTAACGACGAAGACGCGTTGCTATGCGACGAATAGCGATCTTCTTAAAGCAAATGTTAATTACGCTCTTTGCGCGATCATCGTTATCTCGACGCTTGACTGGTTAAACCGTCGAACAACAGTAATTTTTACGCAGTATCGCGTAATGTTACGCAAATTATATGAATTTACCAGTAACCAAGAATCTTTAAAGCGTGGAGATTACGTTGTAAACGAAAGCGTTCCTCGTGAGGTTCGAAAGGGTGTCGAATATCGTAATTCACCATGTAACTTCTGTAATTGTACATTATATATATTTTTGCAAATTGAATACAATATACATTTGAAAATTCATGCGCGTTATCGCTTCTCTCTTAATTCTCCGATGCCTAAGGTACGATAATCTTAACAGCGTTTGACCTGGATCAAACGGCACACACCGGAATATTGTGCGCCATAATGAGCAAAAACGTTAAATCACTTGTGTGTGTGTGTGTGTGTGTGAGTGGGGGGTAACTTGAACAAACACCAAGCATTCTCGTACACGTCGCAAGGTCTAATAGAAAGTCGATCGTGCAGAAGTATCGGATAAACTTAGCTTAATAATTGATAGACAACGTTCTTGGAAAGCAATACACTCGTCCCGTCGATTAAAAACGCATCGTGGGAGGAGAACGAAATATGCACGCTCGGAGAATTTGCTTCGATTACCGTTTTCAGAGTATTTTCTTCTATTTTTGTTGACATTGGTGCTGTTCGTCGAAGAAAGGGGGGAGGGGGGAGGCACAGAGGATTTCGGAGCACGTAATGATTTCTTTATATAAAGATTTAAAAAGTACATTCATAAAATTTCAAGCTGAGACAAACGGAGTGTGTCCATTTATTATATAATTAAATTATCGTAGATTCGAAAGACGAAGTTTATAAAGAGGTTCTTCCAACGTATTTTTTTTTTGTTTTTTTTTTTTTTTAAATTTTCAGTGAACATGAGCACGTATCGTGATAAAAGACTTGTAATCCTGAAAGTCGTATTATAACGTATCTTGCAGAATGACAATGATAAGAGAATATGTCACCGAACGTTGACAAACATATACATATATGTATGTATATGTACGCATGTATATGTATAAAACAGTGTATAATTCAACATTTCCGACTAAACTCTCTCATCGGTGTATCGAAATCGACACAATATAATTAAATATATCAATATAATAAATATGAAATGTTGATTAATATGAGTGTACGTGTACGTGTCCGTGTTTGTCCCGCAACATTTATATTATACATATACATACATATGTATATATGCAATAGTTATCAATTTCCTCTGATATATTTAGTAATACCTTGAACGACAGAGAGATTAGGTCTCTGGCTCTCTCGTTTCTTCTATTTTAATAATCGAATATACTGCACGCTAGAAAGGTCCCGGGATTTTTTCACGCACGACACGACGCCGGGCGTCCGTGTAAAAACGACGCGGGCGTGTTCCGTCGTCGTGGATCGTACTCGATTTTCTTTCGGTGACTAGATGTTTTTCGAATAATCGTACGTAACACGATACAAGCGAATCGCAGCGAAACGCACGTCGACGATAGAAGACAAAGAGAACTAGTGAAAGATTCTGGAAGGCAAAGAGTGGACGAACTCTTAAATTATCGACGCCGACTAATCGATTCATCGTCGCTTGATCGACGAACCGACGCGACGACGGTCCGTTTGCGTTCGCTCGTCGATCGATACTTTTTCCCCCAAAATTCTTTACCGATCGTGACAATAAATTCGGGAATGGCGATCGTAAGAGCACCGCGAGCGAACGTTACAGCGTCTCGCTGTAATTTTGTTACATTTCGTCGCGAATAATCAACGATTCAAAGTTTTCGTTGTCAGGATTGTTTTGGCATTCGGGATACGAGGGATGCGCGCGCGCGTTCGTTGACTCGAGGACGATCTTTCGATGTAGACGATTGGTCGTGCGGGGGTCGCAACCCTGGTACGAATTTGGTTCGATTTGCCGATTTCATTTCGCTCGTCCAACATCGACCCCGCTGTACGGAAGATAGTCGCGTCGACGAGCGAACGCACAGTCGTTAAGAATCAGTATTATTTTTTTTTTTCCTTAGTATAAACAGTAGACAAATAGCTTGTAGGTATTCAAAGTAGAAAGTGTAAAGTATCACAAGAATTACAATAATCGTAATAATTACATTATCTCGCGAAGAATTTGAGTTCTTGACCTTACTATATCGATCGCACGATAATAATAAGCGTTTTTTTTTTAGTCGCGTCTGTGTCTCGGACGCGCGTTAATAGATATATGCGTCGATCGAAGGGCGACCTACCATCGAGCTTCTCGGAGATTCTCCGTAAATACAATCAGTCTTTGACACAATAATTATAACGATACAATACCATCGATAGAGCAAAGCGGTGAAATAGATTTCTATACGAATGTATGGTAAAACATACAAACACGAGGACACTCATGGAACCACGACTCAAAAACTTGAAACATGGTCGATCGTAACGTGATAGTACACAATAGAGACAAAGGATCTCCGCGACGCGCTGCAAATAACACTTTTTTCGAAAGGGACGAAAGAAACGTTTTTCAGCATAGCCTAGAAATACAACGGGCAAAATACTTATTCGAGATACATTGGAAAACAGCAGCACAGCACGATCACTTTGCTCGTCCGCGAGCTCGCGTACCGGCACAGACAACGCGATCCGTTAATGTTGTCGATCCGATTTTTGATTTTGGAGACAATGGAAAAAGAAAAGAATGTTTTCGAATACGTTGCTCTGTACACTCAACGACGACTAGCTAAATTCGTAGCGTCGATCAACGCGTCTTACGATTAAATTTAATCGGTGGCAAGAACGGGGCACGCATCAAGTAACGTTTAAACATCGACTTACGCATCGAGCATGAACGATCTAATATTTGGTAAACGATCGATCGGTTCCAGTATATATTTCATGTTACACGGAAACGTCGTGAGCAACGGTTAAGCAAACATAATTATCCGATTATGACCCAATGTTTCCGCTCGTGAAGGTACATGCGCCAACCAATTCCCTTAGGCCATACAATTGATTTTGACATTCGAAATCAAAGCAAAACGATCGTCACCCTGCGGAACTTACTTAAGCGGCACGTTTATGTCGGTGTCGGTTGTGGCTGGGGTGAACGAGGGACCGATGGGTTCGCGATCGGCCTATGAAACCGGTCGAATAGTTTCTCTAACGTCAACACGACCCCCAACCCGGTCTCTGGATCCGTGTTGATAAAGGTATCCAAGTTATCCTTGCATCCTAGAACGTATGCAAACAGAAATGCACATGTTGGATAAGAAATGATGCTCGTTTACGCTGCGTCAGGCCCAAAACGAGCGGTAGTTTCACCAATTTTTCATAGGAAATGTGTGTGTTCTGCCGAAATGACCTGTTCACCGTGCACGAAGCATTTCTTCAACTTTTGAAAAGAATTCTTTTTTTCACTTCTATGTTTATTTACAATTGAAAACCCGTTCAACCAAATTTAAAATATTGTTTAAAATTGGATCGGAACCGATGGAAACCAACCAGCTTTAAGAAAATTTTTGTACACCAACTATGGTTACATCGTCCAATAGAATTAACTATTTAACCAAAAATGATAAAAAATGAACTAAAAAAATATTTTCGTACAGTTTAAGGGTCCTTCTTCAGGTTCCTAAAAGGCTAGTACAATAGAGCTCTTAAAAAATTAAAAAGGAAAAGGAATTTTAATACGCTGTTACACGAGAATCTCCTCCTTAACGTGTCGAAGCAAAATCTTGTTATTCACTTGAGAGTAACTATTGTAAATTGTGCCGTGAGTTTAAAAAGGTTAACCAATGGTGGAAAGAGACGCGAGTACGGGTAAATGTTGCTTTCGATGGATGCAATGGCGGATGTAAATGGGGTCAACCTGTTCCATTGAACGTACTTGGTGTTGAGATCGGCGGATAATCCGGCGGAGTCTTGATCCATGTACCATCCTCGCGTTTCATGTGATGCCGATCTGACGCGAACTCTCGCAAGTATACGCTGGCTGGCAATACTCTAAATCTTCTGTGATGCTCCGGCGGCACCACCTCGTCGGATCTAAACGTTTCCATCGCGTACTTCCAGAAATGCGTCGGAAACGGCAACACGCTATCTAAATCGTACACGACCGCCCTTTCGTCGGGTGCATAGATAAAGATTACGTGGAAGTCCTACGGATACAACAAACAAACACGTTGCTCTTTCCCCGTAGCTATTCCGACGCTAAGCAGATGGGCTCGAGGGGTCTCCCTAGTATAGAGGTTCCAAAAAAAAAAACGATTATTTTTCTAAATTTTATTACAGTCTTCCAATCCATCGACTACATAATTGTAATTTCGTAATCGAAAAACTTTTTGACAATCTCGACTTAGATAGTTTTATAAAATATTTTTGTTTGCTTCTTCGAACCGCCATTATTCTGTTCTGTATACCAGATGAGTGATTTAACCGTGTTATCTGGATTTGCTTGTGAACTGTTTGTTGTATGAACAAAACATTTTTTTTTACACAATAAATAGTTTACAGGTAAAGTCATTTGATACAGTTAAATGGCACATCTTGTATATCAGGAACAGGATAGACTACTTATCATCTTTATTTAGCTGGGTTAAGTACTGCGGTGCTTCCGAGTCCGAAAACTGGTGTCTGTACTTTTATAAACAAATTCATAAATTTTCTTAAAATCCATGAGTAGTTGCTACGAAAAATGAAACAAACGAGCAGACTGTTCCTCTGATGAAGGGAGGTTCGCTTTAAAGGAACTAGCTCACTTTTATCCGTCTTTCTTTTCCATATACAGGGTGTCCAAAAAGTTTGGGACCAAATAGATAAACAAGTTCGTATAAACTTATATCCGGAAATGCTTCATTCACAAGATACAAGATTTTCATATGAACTTTTTCCATCCATTTGACCTCAGTAACGCGAGGTACAAGTTTGGTCCCAACCTTTTTGGACATCCTGTATATGAACTTTCCCACGGCTTAGAACGTTTATGAATGTACAAATTAAGCCTCAAAAAAAAAAACGCGCGCCATACGAGCACGTCTGAAAAAGAATCGTGGAATTTTCAAAAAGACCAGAATTCCTCGAAAAAGAAGCTGTAGTTACTAAACAAGTATTGTATGAGGAAGCAGAATTATTATGTGTATGCTGCTATTGCTGATTAGATGTACGTATAAGCAAAAATGAACCGTGCACAAACACTCTTTTCTCAAATTTTAAACAAGTTACGATTAAACCGTCCAAGATATACTAATGAACTTAACTAAAGTTAACTAAAAAACGATACTTAAGCCTATTCACCGAACGAAATTGACCAAAATATTGTTAAATGTACTAAAAAATATACTTAAAATACAATGATCAATCTTAATTTGGTATCTTCAAAAAAAAGATTTTTTAAACTTCGTTTTTCGTACGTCTACAGCAGGAAGACCCCTTAAACGAGACACTACACATATTTTGTTTCCTAACAGACCCAAACAACGAGCTTATCCTCGTCCTTTCCTGCCCGTTGTCGCCATAGCGGTACGCTACGCCAGGGGTTGCTCACGAAAGCAACGTAGCAATGATTTATTTCCGATCCGTGTCTCGTGGCTACGTCCTGGCACAGCTTCCATACATTTTCCTCGCTAAAATAACAATTTCTTCTTGCAGACTAATGTGTACAAGGAACAACAAAACGTTTGTGTGCTTTGATGAAAATATGACGCAACGAAGTGCAACAACATGAACGCAGGTAAAAGAGGAGTGGAGAATGTGGCTAAGCAAGCGTTGGCTACGATAGAAAAAGGAACGATCCTCTCTCGGAAAAATAAATGGAAAATGTCGAGGCAACATATTTCTTTTTAATCGTGAATTTCAGTTTCCATTCCCAATCTGCTTGTTCGGTATAAGTCAGGAATTGTAATCGAGGCCCAAACCAGATCCGATTCTTAATTAACGTTCGAATTTAGATAAAAATATCGAACAGATAATAAGCAACGTTCTATCAGTTACTCGTTGATTAAAACCTATAATTTAAGATACTTATACGTTGTTTTATGCGAGACGCAGTTAAACGTATATCGGTAACAGTTCGATCGAATAAATGTCAAGAATAAGCCGATGCACATTGTTTTTATTCGTCATTCATTGTATGAATAAAATTTTGCCCGTCTGTGGTGAGTGTGGGTATGTATGCAACGATTTAGTGTGTTGGTAATCCGAGAAGTATAAATACGAAATGGTAAAGTGACAATAGACCGTGGAACAAAAAACAGTCGATAGCATGATACGTGTATAAAATCACAATAAATTTACCACGCTTTAAGCTGGCCTCCTTTTTCATCAATTGCTCTCTGTACGATAGTACGCTCTACATCGACACTTTTATTTTTGATTCAACGGTTGAAAAATGCATACGTCTTATCGAAGGATATAGAATAAAATTAGAAATAAGTTATCTCGCTTCCGAATAGATAACGTTTATATTACACTTATATTTTAAGTATTAATGGTAAGAACATTCTGTTAATTACAAATGAAATGAAACTTTTTTTCAAATTTAAGGAAACATATGCTGTCAATCTTACACATTACTTGCGGTATAATCATATGAATGAACTCATTATAAATACAAAGCAGAAGAAAATGCAAAAACTGTAAAAAAGAAATTGTATCAGAATTGCTTTAATACAATTACCATAATATAATCAATAAAACTCTACTTTTTAGCTCTAATCATTATTAAAATTAATAATATTTGCAATGTTCTTACTAACAAAGTAGTGCAAATTAAAAATGTAATAAGAACTCAAGTTAAAAATAAATTAATTAATTTTGGTGCAATACGTG
The DNA here is from genome assembly GCF_013123115.1 of Colletes gigas. Classification (NCBI taxonomy): domain Eukaryota; kingdom Metazoa; phylum Arthropoda; class Insecta; order Hymenoptera; family Colletidae; genus Colletes; species Colletes gigas. The sequence continues at coordinate 386,144 of NW_025106680.1, forward strand.
TATTTAAGTTCCTTGTTGGTATAAATTTGCAATATATTCAGAACGGCAAAATTATTATTCAAAAATGAATGTATGCAAAATATGCAAAACGCATTCTAAGCAAGTAAATCGGTGTTTTCCACTGTTTGTGGATTTACGCTAACTTCGAATCGGTAACCCAAGTTTTCACTCGAGTTAGGCAACGATTACAACCCCTGGTAAGAATCATCTACATTCGAGTTTTAAGACTGCTCATCAAATTTAAACAGAACGGTATGCAAACAAAGAAAACCCAGACGCAAACGTTTCTAGCGGAGAACGTTCGCGAAACGTATGTAGGCAATCGCAAACGTAAGCTACGCGAAGAAATATTGTTAATTGCGGATGATAGATGGTGCAACTGATAAAATAAATGCATTCAAAGCTTTGCGAAATAGCGAATGGAAATGAGGTAGCTGGATACGCGGAGGGTGATTAAAATAGAACTAGGATAGCAATGCATGTCCGTCGTTAAAAATCCATCGTACGTTCGTGCGAGGCGAGGCACGATAGCTTCATATGTATTATCCACTAGTGCCGTGCATGCATTATTAATCGAAGGTACATGTACACTCGTATATTCTCGTCGAACAACGATAACAAAAGATAAAATTGCAAGTTCTGCTGAAAAACGAGAGCACAGAACGCGCGGTATTTTTCAAAGCCGAGCAGACGATGCGCTGTGATTCGTGGGTACTTTGTACATATTAAAGATGGCGGCGGCATTTCGCACTGCCGTCTCTGTACCACTGCAACGTATCGATCCATCGCGGGATATACCGCAATACGACACGTTTATTTCATCAAATCGATAATTACTCGCACGACAGGGAACTCGAGCGAATTTCGCTGAACACTTACCAATAACAACTCGTGTACACGCACTCTGATGCTTTTGGAAAAAGCTGCACCAGCGGCTTCGTATGCCCGATCTCACGAGGCTCCATGGCCATTCTTTGTTTACAAACTCGTCTCGCTAAAACTACACGGATACGAGAATTTCTTTTCAACGGAATGCAGAGCTTGTTACTTCGATCGTTAAAACGTCAGCGATTCCTCAGTCGACAAACCGTACGCGAACATCGTTGCCGATTTGGTTCTATCAGCTTAATCAGCTTGACAAACTCGAAACGAACCCGTGCATCCGACCAGCCGGAACAACATTGTTTGACTACCGCCGGTCGCTGCTGCCACTCTATGTGGCCTTCTCACGTTCGAGTCGAGTCGCACCTGGGTCGCTGCAGTACATACTACGCACGCGCCAAACGAGTCGATTTAAATCACTAAACATACATCACGAAATGCGTATTAGAAAATATGTTTTACAAATTAATGCCGACGGTGTACGTTCGCATTTCACGCATAAAATTTCCCATAGATAACGGAACACCGACAAGGCATAAGAATTATACGGTTATGGTAAATTATTCGTTTCAGTCACGATTCGTACTTGCAGCAAAAGTATGTCTTCTGAAACAACGTGCAATGCACAATTGCATTTCATATATTTGAGAGACCTTTTTAATCTATAAAAGTCGTGTAATATAGTGTCTATAGTAATGTCGTATTTATTTTGACTTTTCATAATATATTCCTTAAATACATGATCTATCGTATAGCAAATAGTGATAACGCCATGCAGTAATGTTATCAATTGATAACTCAGGGTTGCGTAAAAGATTGTCCTACTAGGTTAATCTTGCTTGTTTTCCTAATTAAACAAACATTTATTACGGTGCCCTTGCACGCTTAATTATGTCGCTTGCGCATCGAGAGGGGCACTTCAAAATCGATGAAATGCAACATATCTAAAGTTAGTAAAGCTAAGACTGGCCATGAACTTTAGATAACGGAGAAATATACATAGATACATATCATATGCGTTACATAAAACACATTACTTGGCAGGAGAAAGTCGTAGATGTCGTAGACTTATTTGTTACCGGTACTTTCACGAAAAATTTTTTCCCGTGACGAAATAGACATTACAACTTCGTCTTAAACTTTGAAGTAGTTATTATTACAGAAAAAGACAATGAATGCTGCAAAAGCGATTCTAAAACAGGGTAAAAGTGTATTGCTAATATGCGACGTTCAAGAAAAACTGATGAAGGCTATCTTTGAATCCAATAAAGTTACTCAGAATTCGACAAAACTGGTAATTACTAAAAATATCACTTATACGATTCAATAGACCCTAGACGTTAATGTATAATATATGTCTGTGTATATAGAAAGATTAAAGGTTATGTGTTCATTGTTATGCATATAAAATGTCTTTGAAATAAATTTCAGAAATATGTAATAGTTTTATGTTTTTTAATTTGTGTTACTAAATTGCAATAGTCAAAGGAAAATGACATTTGCAATACACTTAGCTTATAATCAGTTAACAGAAATTATATTAATGTATCTAGATAAATGCATTGAAGATTTTGGACGTTCCTATGATAGTCACTGAACAAAATCCAAATAGTTTAGGAAAAACGATTCCTGAATTTGACATTTCTGGTGCCAAAGGACCATTTGAAAAAACTTCATTTAGCATGTGTACACACGAAGTAACCAAATTATACTATTTTTTTGTTGAGTGCACATGAACCTTATGCTAAGTTTATTTTATTTCTTATGTTTTCATTCATTTTAGGTAATTAAAGAACTCTCTACAATTTGTTCTGGACAGAAACCAAATGCAATTATTTTAATTGGCGTAGAAACGCATGTATGCATAGAGAATACTGCAATTGATCTAAAAAATGAAGGATACGAAGTACATATTGTTGCAGATTGCTGCTCTTCCCGTATCCAACAAGATAGATTATTAGCTTTAGAGGTAAAATAAAAATCATTTATAAAATAAATGCAGACTTAATACAGGTACATATTACGTGTAATTTCTGTTATTTTGACAGAGAATGAGAGGAATAGGATGTCACATAGCAACTTCAGAAAATGTTATTTTCAAAATATTGGGAGATGCAAAGCATAAGGATTTTAAAAGAATATTAAATTTGATAAAGACACCATCGTTGCAAATAGGTCTTAATGGAAAATTATAAATCATTATTAATTGATATTTTATTGTGGCATATTAATGCCTTGAAGAATCATTAGAAATAAACATTTTTATTCAGATATTAGTACTTTGTTGGTATAAATGTATAACAATGTCATGTAAAAAAAAAGTGTTAATCTAGTTCTTTCCTGTTGAACCAAACCCTCCTTCTCCTCTTTCCGTATTATCTAAACTATCAACTTCTTGAAGTTCAGGATATGTAATATTTTCACATATCAATTGTGCTACACGATCTCCTGGAGAGATTTTAAATTCCTCATCGCTGTGATTAAATAGCACAATTCCTAAATTTCCCCTGTATTAACAGAAGTATAGACTTCAATATCTTATGTATGAATGTGTAATAGACACATTCAAATACTAACTAGAACTTTTAAACACGACACTCATTCAGAAAAATCTCTATCTAACCAATTGCTTCCAGTTTCATACAACTATTGTGCATACACTCTGAATTTACTGATCGCTTACTGCGTCGTTATAGATTTGTTATCTAGCGAAATATAACAAATAAGACTCACCGATAATCAGCATCAATAACGCCGGCGCCTACGTCGATATGATTTTTCCATGCTAGTCCAGAACGTGGTGCAATTCGTCCATACGTACCTTGAGGAACTTCGATTTGTAAATCAGTTTTAACTAGATTTTTACCACGTGCTGGCACAACGTACTCGTAAGCACTGTTAAATAAATAAGTATAATATTCGCAATTCCGTAGACTGTCCCTGTAAAAGATAGAATATGATGACGTACCTTCTTAAATCATATCCCGCAGCACTTTTCGATCCTTTCGTAGGGGCGTAAGCTTTATCGGTTAGCCTCGCGAATTTTAATACCTTTGAACCATTTACTATTGGCATGATGAAATTCAGGATGTCTCACCTGAACGATTCAAAGGACACTGTAACAATGGCTAGCAGACTGGTCGATGGCAACGGATTTTTTCTGCAGATCATTTTACCGCGCTTTTCTTAGTACTGAAACACCATGATTTAAGTAAATAAGTTGCTTGGCTTATATTTTATTTATTAAGGCAATTTGTTACAAAACATTTTTGTATAATTATGGTCGATTACTTTCGTTCAAAATATTTACTTATTTTTATTAAAAATTATGGGTATTAGTTCGTGTAAATGATCGAATATAAATGTTGGTTATTAGCTTCCGGACCGCGGTACTTAAACGATTATCTCGATTCTTTTGCAAAGTAAAGTGAGTAAAGCATTAATGAAATACATAAACCATCTATTGTTATTCACAGTATACTATAAATTAGGTTGTTCTATTTATTGTAATATATTTGATTAAATATAACAGAAAATTTGAAAATTATAGCAATAGCATTACACAATTAAGTAAACCGCAAAGAAACTGGCCAAAATTCAATTCTCCGAAGAAACGATTATTGTTTAAACGAGTTACAATGTTATTAGATAATATTTTAAAGCATAAAACAATGTATCGTTAGCCCATGGAACGCTAACCTCAAAGCAACGTCCATTGTTTTCTAGATGGCGTTATCGTGACACGTGTTCTAGACGTAGACAGCCGCTAGACGTATCTGTCCTTGAAATTCGTTGATAGTTTATCGTGCCACGAAATGGTGAATCTCAACGGAGGTTCCGACGGCCCGATCGAGCACAGCTTCGGCAATGTCATTTTCATAATTCCTGCGATTATCGTCATCGGGCTCGCCGGTAAGAATCACTTGTGGAAAGCGCGGCATCTAACGTTCTCTGTATACGAATAACGCCTTCTCTAGAAAACATATGGTTTCTCGTTAGTGTCAAATAATTTTGTTGCTTTTTCTGCTTCGGCTTCTAAGATCGATTTATATTACCCGTTCAGGCACGATTCGTTTCCGACGAATACAATTGACGAGTAGAAGAAAGATATACATACATTATATACCGTTCTTCTTTCCATTAATTGTATTTGTCGAATACGGAACGTCTCTAAACGGATAACATAAATTGACTCTTATTTGTTTATTTATGTTAGGGTGACAATGAAGTAGGAACTATTGTTTCCACAACAGTTTATTTACATACATCTAATCTAAGAAAACGACGAGTCTTGTTTGAAAGCTATCGATCCGGCACTGTTCGATTAAGAAGTGCTCGTCGGAGGCAACAGGTTTGAACCTAGTTATCTCGGGTCAAACACCTGACGCTGTTGCACGTGATTCAGATTTATGAATATAGCGTGACGCGACGAATAGCGACGTAATTGATGCGTCCCGATTCAACGATTTGAAATGTTACGTACGTGCCACGTGCTTGTATTGCTACGAGGCTACAAATTCGTTAACCACACGTGTCAAATGCATTCTACAAAATTTATATTTCCGAATTGTTTCAAAAAACTGTTCATCCTTGAAATCATAGTGGGTTTCTTAAAATTGCAATGTAGTAAAGACAGTGTGTCGAGTTACTTGGACGATGCAGGGGGAAGGAAAGGACATACGACAAATGATTCCAACATACGATTACTTACTTAGGATCGGTACATTACGCTTATCTTTATCCAGTTACTGACATTTCGATGTATCGTTGGAGAGGTTTATTAATCTTGTCGTTTGGCAAATTTTTTAAGTACTCGATCTACTTGAGCACGCAAGACAGATGTACCTGCTTGGCTGTTTCGTATATGCATTCTGAGACGGCATCGACTTCGATACGCGAATTAATCGTGTACGTGGCTTCGAGATCCCACCAACGGTCGAGACGAACATTGTAGCGTTCGTGTGACGTATAAGAAACGCAACGCGCCTGCCTAACGCGTTTCGTCTTACACGTCGTAAAGGTCAGGTCGGTCAGCGTAGATTAACCTGTGTTTCGTGGCTTCTCGTTTAACACGTTGGAAGCAGCCACGTTGGCCCGACGCATGCACTGCTACCAATAAGATAAAAATTCTCGTTCGAATCGGCCAATCGTCATCCGAACGTCTGCTCGTCGCTTATCTTCCCGCCAAACGCGAGCAATCTTCTTAGTGAGCAATTATCTTCCACGAGAGTGCACAGTCTCCTAACATTTACGCCCACTTTCTCCACTGTTCGATCATCTGTAACAAGTGTTTTTTGGACCGCTGTATTTTTCTCTATTTGAACGACAGAGCAATTCTTACAGGTATGCCAGTTAGTCAATGTTCATACACCGTGAACAATACGCTAAAGTAATCGGTAGTGGACTACGTGGATATAACAAACGAAGACTTCTTTACATTTCGACTCTTCGGTTTAGTATTATTTTCAATAAAAAAAATAAATGCAAGGACGTACAATAACTATTCAATTATAGGCTCGTATCGATTTTCTTTCTTCCTATACTCGCGTGTGACCGTATGTTAGAAAAAAATGTAACGAAAATTAAGCGACAATATTTACAACCGAATATAATACAGTTTCCTTTACTTTGTGAATATATTGTTTTTTATTTTTACACGTTGCTGTATAGATTTATTCTTTGCATAAATTTATTAAACACAAACGAAGAGATTGGTTTCGATTCTTATTCATAATCTAATGATTATAAGCTGTCCTTGGATTTATTTTATATTTCTCAAGATAATACCAAACCGTAGGATTAAAGTAATTTTGAATTCGTTAAAGATCATTGGCCGTGAAACGCACATGAGTAATATTTTCAATGGAACGGTAAAAATAGATTTTCTCACCTTGGAGCGATTGTTTTGTCATACTGGTTAGACGTGCTCGATATTATGCATTGTTCTTAAAGCATCGCGGAGAAACATATGGCGGTTCACGGTACGTCCACTATCGGTGTCCGCGTATAAATATCGTTATCTAATCTTCTATTGGACGACGCGTCTTTTGAGACGATCGCCTGAAACCCGTTGCTGAATCACAGATGTTTTTAATTAGGATGTGGATGGCACTTGCGAGCGGGATTCATGGTGTCGCGTCCATGGACGTTAACGACGCACCAAACGTCGCGCCCTATGTCGAGCCCAATGTTGTACCCGATGTTCCGTCCAATGTTGTGCCCAATGTTGCGCCAGAAGTGTATCCTGATGCACCCTTGCCGTCTGAAGCAGTTTACGAAACAGTATCCGAAACAGTATCCGAAGCAGTTTCCGAAGCAGTTTCCGATGCAGTTGCTGATGCATCTTTGCCATCCGAAGCGATCCCAGCCTTTGATGGAACCCTTCCAACGGCGCAGGAACTTGTCGATATGCTCGATTCGATGACCGGCATATCGGACGAGGAAAAAGCGAGTCTCAAGGAAGACTTGATGAACAATATTCAAGGAGACGCTATGCCGGTCGCAGCCAGCAATGACCCAACCATGCAGACCCTGATACTCTTGTCCCTACTGAGCGTAGTCGTTCTAATTTTCGGTAAATATCTTGCTGCGCGCTGGACCAACGAGTCCAGACTTCTGTTACAACGTGTTGCCTTTGTTCGGTTCAAGATTTAACATAAGTTGCGTCGCGCAAGAAATAAAGTCGAGTTCTGTTTTCTCTTGTCTTGGCTACGTCGACAAGATTCACGCTGATTAAGCGAATTTTTTTTTTTCGTTTTATCAGCGATATTGCATAGCAATCACGGCCGAGAGTCGCAGTTCGAACACCTATTGCGATTACAGTTCGTTCGCTGTGGTGCTTGTTATCTAATCGACTACTTAACTACCGCTCGCGAACAGTTATTTAATCAGATTAACATTGTTCTTCTAAACGAATCGGGTGTTACGGTTTAAAGATTGCCGTCTCGTAGTCGCAAGAAAATTTCGTGGCTTCTTCTCTCGTTTCGAGCGTTCGAAACATGGCGCAGAAAATTTTGGACACTTTGCGTAGCAAAGGTGTGTTGACCGGCAACGTTCAAGAAAAGTTGATGCAATTTATTCCGGAGAATGGTATTGAAAAACTGTCAAGTATTTTTCAACGATACCAAGAGTTAAGCGACGAGGAGAAACAGCAATTCTTGAACGATGCGTTTGTAAAGCTCAAGGATACCTTGCAGGATGAAAATAAAAGTGATTCGAATGTGTATTCGCGATTCCTGTACTCCCACTCGTATACCGTTTTCTTTTTCGCTGTGCTATTGATTGTTTCTGTGCTTGGTACGTTACGTTCGCTCCGTAGTGCCATTATTTGCAATTTTTTTTACAACTGTTCTTCCGTTGGACTATTAATGCACGTTTTTGTCATTGCAGTTTTCTTCGTTTACAAACTGTTCAAATGTCTGAGGGAGAGAGAAGCGAAGCGGGAAGAGAAGAAGAAAAATAAAGAGCTGAAGAAGAAGAAGTAAACCGGACGAAAATCACGGAGGATGTCGCGTCATCGGATACAGTGCAAGAAAATATAATGTACAACGTTCACGTACGCGCTACGCAGACACATTGCGTCGTTTTGCGGATAATCGTATTTAATGTACGATAAAATACGATCTACATTTTATTATGACTTATTCTATTTTATTAAATAAAATATATTTATGAGTAAAAATTTTAGTCGTTTAGTGGATGATAAATACGCAGATAATACCAGAATATTTTGGCATCAGAGCATTATTTATTGTGCCGTTTTGTGACATACATAACATGCATGGAAATTTCTAGCGGACTATACTGCATGCAGTTTCCTGATATGCGCACGAACTTCCGTGTGTCACTGTGGAAGTTTAAATTAAAATACACTACAGTTAGACAGTTCCTTCGAGCGTATAGCACACGTAAAATCTTCTCAATTGTTACACGATACGTCCTTATACGTTACGCGTCGTATTAACCATGTTTTACAGTTCAATCGTAAATAAAATATACAAGGAGAAAATTAAAGAAGAACTGTCAGCAGTCGTACCATAAACACCGACGTGTGACGTAAAATTTTGGAAAATAACGATTTAGCATTTGGTAAATAGGTTATAGTACTTCACGCGTTTTTCCAAGACAATTAAAAAATTTTGCCATTTCTCTTTCAATTTGAACTACAAGATAAAATAGACACTTTGTCCCTCGTTTTGATAAGATAATAATCATTCCTCTTATAACTGTCAAGCGCTTATTAAATAGATTCTAATGTTTGACTAATAAAAAAAAAAAAAGGCACTTATATTTTGTTCTAAAGACACTTTGTTTAATCTCGAAGAACAGAACCTTCGGTACTGTATTTCATTCCTAACAGTAATACACGCTTTGCATTCTTTCAGACTTATTCGGCTACATAACATCGTTGTAATTTGTAGAAAAAAAAAAAAATATTACACTTTGTGTAAATAGAGATCATATTCATCAGCAGTATCGTCAACGCTTCGGTTAACATACGTAAACTCCTAATAATAACAGATTCGACGCTGATGAATAATCGTAACAACAATAATATTTCGCAAACTAGATTTGCAGATTTGCTCGTGGCACAAAAATTGAGTAACAGCGGTTCGTCGCTGCGACGTAAATATTTCCTAAGTATGTTTAAAACTAAAAATGATTTGCTTAAAACCTACGAAAAAAATCGGAAGAAAATTCATTGAATTCCATGTAAAGTAATACATATAAAATATATATCTGTTATATGTACATATGTATTTTTGTAATGCTGAAAACAACTCATTTGTTTAATGTCAAAAGTATAAATAACTTTCGGAACATGATTATACTGAAACCTTCTAATGAGTATTAAATATAGAGTAAGAATTGATTTTCCTTCTTTTCCTTTAGTTTGCAAACAAGTCATTATATTCGTTGAACCTATCGCCGTTAAAAAGAAAATTATTTATTTAAAAACGACCGCGCAGTTATTTAACATTAACTAAAAATTAAACGTACGTTCATCTGTACGATTTGTATCGGGAAATAACTAAACGACTCCAAAAAATTTTTCTAAAATTTTCCTAAAATTTCCAACGTAATTTACGCATAGAAAAAGATAAAATTCTATTAAATTTATGTTTGCGTAATAAACGCCCTTATGCTTCCCTATGTAACAATTTTCCGTCAAATCACAGATGCATTTGGCAATGTAAAACCTATGGTAGATTTGTATTACCCAGTTTTGCAATTAATTTATTAATCGATGTACGCTTTAAGGATGCGACGATGGTTTCAATAGTAGCTTGTATCGTTCGCTCGCGTTATCTGCAACAACAAAGAACGTGATCGAATTTGTGAAATGTTGAAGAGTGGAAAAGAAGCACTTTCCCCTCTTACCTTTGATAGTTTCAACGAAGTACATGCTCTCGTTTTTCATGTTCGCTACCAATTCATCGGTAACTAAAACGTGGATACCCTGGGGGCCAAGGAAGAGCACAGAATGAAGTCGATCATGAGGTAACTTTAAAGTGTTCAGGAGCTTGTTCATCAAGGCGCTGCTAGTCAAGCTGTCCAAGTAGGCGACCCTCCACAGTGAACCGTTGTCTTCCAGCGAGAAATACAGGGTAAGTTTCGGGTTTGGCGCCTTCGAGTGGAGCGCGTTGAATAATCGGATGCCATCGACCAGACCGCAGATTTGGATCAAGTCGTCTCGAGAAAGTCGCAATATATCCGAGGCCGAGAAACTCGCGAACGTTGATTCGAAGGCGCTGAATCGACCGGCACGGAGCCACGTATTCGTCTGAGTCGCGGTAGCATCAGGTGACAATGGTGCCAAATACGACGATCCCTAAATCCAATTATACCCCTATTATTCAAGATCAAGAGCAATTCTAATCTACCGAAGAAACAGAACTCGAAGAAGGTATTTATTCTCAAATAATTATCTCAGGGAATTCTAAAACAAAACAATTAGCTATCTTCCAAGACGACGTTATCTCTTACATTAGTCGATATATAAAATTATTCCAAAATCTATGGTACAACCCAGGGAAGTTAACACTTTACCAACCGGGTATCCTATCAATCGACTTTCATAAAAATAAAAATAATTACCTCCGCAGTAACAGAAAGTTTTATTTAACATTTCTATAGACGCAAGAAAAAGCACATAGGGTCAACCGCTACTGGCCGGTAAAATGTTAACCCTTTGCACTCCAAATTATATTTCAATTTTGTTACTAGCAACTCCCAACGCTTTTAAGTGTTTTACTTGAAATTTACGTTAACTAAAAAATAAAGCAATTTAAACAAATTCAATCAAATATCTGCTTAATTTACACTGATGTTGTATTTTGTAATTTTCAAGCGTATGACATCTCTTGAAACTTGTTTCGCAAGAAAAAAAGATTGATTTCCCTTCTTCCTTCGGGTATTTCTCTGTTTGAGCAAACTGCACAAACCTTATGCTTTCTTTCGGATTACATGAAAATGAAATTGAATTCTATTGGTTTGAATTTGAAAAAATGTCGAGCATGACTCGACAAAGGAGCACCTGACGTAAGAACCGATGTCGAGTCACGCTCCACACAGGAGTGCAAAGGGTTAATAAAGAAATTTTACTCCATGGTTTTGAGTTTCCTTTAGGATCGCACCAGATATTTGGGTTAATTTTATATACCCTTTGGATTTTCATCGGTACCAGTTGCTGCGGGCTGTCAGAATTCTGTGCGGGCAAACTAACTTCTGCTTTGATGCAGGACTGATCTGGCAAGAGTGCCGCGGGCGATGGCAGAGCTGGTGCTGTTCCCACGTTTTCCTTGACGGCGTCCGAGGCAGGGACCAGCGGTACGATACCGGGATTGGAAACAGAAAGTGCCAACGGTGCAACCACAGGCGAAGTATTGCCGCTTATGGTCGAGCGAGATTGGGGTGATCTACAAGAACAGAGCAACCTTTAGCAACATTTTTCTAACACGTTTTGCTGTCCATAAATTATTTTCCGTGTACCATAAAAATCTTCAATTTTATATTCTTTGTTTTTTTTTTTAAATAAATTGGGGTGATCTACAAGAACAGAGCAACCTTTAGCAACATTTTTCTAAAACGTTTGCCGTCCATAAATTATTTTCCGTGTACCATAAAAATCTTCAATTTTATATTCTTTGTTTTTTTTTTAAATAAATTGGGGTGATCTACAAGAACAGAGCAACCTTTAGCAACATTTTTCCAACACGTTTGCTGTCCGCAAATTATTTTCCATAAAAATCTTCAATTTTATATTCTTTGTTTTTTTTTTTTTTAAATAAATGTATTTATAATAACAAAGATCTTGATAGAAACTATGGATAGAAACTATGGTAGTGGGCAGCGAATGTGATAAGATTGGAGGCAATATGGTGTCCGGTACAATTGCAAGAACAATTATCATCCGTCCAATCCGACTACTCTCAATTCCGACCGCGTACAAGTTCGAAGTTGGCTAGTTTAACGCGCGAGCAGTTTTGCATTCGTCAACGAGGATACATTGTAGAGCAGACGTTACGGAAGATTGACGTACGCGCACGGCGCGAATTAACGGCATTAGGCGCAATGAAAGCAAACACGGTTAATAATTGACACCGCAACCTATAGTGGTGTGCGAATATTATTAGTCGTCAGACCTTGTCGAGCTATCAGAGAACGAGGGACTATTATTCATAATGAGCGCTCCGTTTCGAAACGAAGCGCGACGGAATAAATAATGTAGTTTAATCGTTGACCTTAAAGTCGTCCAACTTATTGGCGGGTTACATAATCACGCGAGATCGCGAAACACGCGAATCAGTGGAATTTTCGTACCCCCGTCGCGTTACTTTTTCTTTTATCGTCTTTTTTTTTTTGTTCGATACCGACGAAATTTCGTACGCTCGGAATCTTACATGGCGCGACTCCTCGAGCGGAAGATCAGCCTTGAGATTCGCTTCCCGTCGATCCTCCTGTTTTTTCGGCCTTTCCTTATCGTCAGGCTGACTAATCCGCCGCGCATTAGATTACCTCTTCTCGATCTGGATTCCGAAATAGAATGAATAAACTTAGCCACCACTTCCACTTGCAGGGGGCCGCCGGTGACTGTTACTTCGTGCTCCAGAAGGTAAGTCGAGACATCGCTGAGAAACCCGGGCGTCGATCTAACGGCCCAGCAGCTCTTCAACTTCCAACTGGGACAGCTTTTTGGCATCTCGAGTACTCGTCTCTTAAATTCCATCTGGCATTACCCGAAGATCTCTCACTTTCGTGCAAGTTTCGCGTTCTCCGGTACTATCTCGTGCTCGTGTTTCCCGCGAATGCTTTCTTTCGCCTCTTCACTCGTTCTTTCATGAGTGCATGCAATCTGACCGCGCGAACGTTCCAGGAACCCCGAATTGCCTTTCCATCCATTCGTACGAATTTTAGTGACGATCGTTAATTCCACGTTCGGTTCACCTTCCGACTATCGGCGACCACATTACGATCGAAAGCAACGTGGTGCCCCTCGTGTCGTATCCCGGGCCTTGTTCGAGGCGCGATCAGCTTTGTACCTCATTCGCGACTGCGAGCCAATCGGTTCGTTCGAAAGTCTCGATTCGCGGACCAGAAGGTCGACGCCGGATACAATCGGTATGAATCAGATCGCTATTGGTACGCGCGTCTGCTCGAAACCGGATATCTCCAGTAACGGCTTTGTCGGCTGTTGTCGCGTGAAACTTTTCAAATCCTCGATCCTCCGACGATAACAAAACCCTATCTCGTTACATTCGTGCAGCGATCCTCTTCAATGAGACATTATCTGTTCACGTTCGATGTATCGATTCCTCTTTAATCGTCTTCAAGAAACGAACGCGACGCGATCACCGGCGTCCGCGAAACGCATTCTAATCCGAAGGAGTCCTTGGTGCGCCGACCGACAAATTACTCGATCGCATCCTTGCTCGTCGAGGAAATCGTCGTTGGTACTCGCTTCGCGTTGTTTCGGTTCGGTGGTTCGGGATCACCACTCACGATTCGCGTTTCCGCTTAGATCGAGCCTCGTAGCGATCGACGAAACCCGGTATCCGATTCGATCGATATCAAGCGATATCGGAAAGATTAAAGGAAAGAACGAACGGGCCCGGAAGTCACTCTCGGTGACGTTCAGTTCAAGGCTGAATCGAACCGCCCTGGCATCAGCTTTCCGGCGGCCAGGCTGCTCGTCATCTGAGGAAGTGATCCTGCCGTGACAGGAGCAACTGGCTGGCCAGGATCTCGCGCACAAGCACGCGCTGGTCGTCGACGCTCAACAACGACTCGAGACCGAGGATATTCGACGCACGTGATAATTGCGGACGAACGGCCGGAAATTGAGCTTCTACGCCGGACGAGGGCATTCCAACGGTGTGTTGACGCTTCACTCTCGATTCGATTCGCGATCGACAATAGGAAACTTTCGCCAGTCCCGTGCAACGACGATGACGGTGATCCGTCGTAATCGCGCTATAGTCGGCGTATTGGAAACACGAATGATTCACGGAGAGCGACGCCCGCGAGCAACGATTATCGTCGTCGCGATTCCCGTGACAACATTACACGCGTTCGACCGTTAAATCGTTCGGCTGTACCCTGCTGTGACCGGCTACCGTCCACTGAACAACGGATCCTCTCTCTGTTCGAGAAGCGAACGAGCGCGTTCTGGAGTCCACGGACGATTTATTTTTAAATTCACGGTCGATGCAGCGATCCGTTTCTTCCCCGATGCTCCGAATCCGCCGAAGGACGCGATCCAAGCGAACGAACGGCACAGAAATTATCTCACAAGGTGTAACTGGTTGCACTCATTTCCGTGCATCGTGCACGAGAGCCTCGTGGATCACCCCGGTGGTATAACACTGACCAGTCCACGTAAGGTATTCGTTTCCCGTGATCTTCTCGTCGACCAGCCGATGAAAAGCTGGCGTAGGTCGTGCTCGCGTGTCTCTCTGGTTGGCAGAAGTGGCTCGAGGCCGTGGAAACGAACGATAACCAACGTCGCGTCGATTGCTCGTAGGAAATATCGCTCGGTAATGAATCGACAATAACACGCCCGAGCGCAGGGAATTTTCACTCGAGAAGACAGTCACCGATCACCGCTTTATTTATAAACATGCGCTCTCAGCGGTAGATCATGTCTGCGACTCTCACTCGATACCGTTTTCCGTCGACTATCTTGATCACTGTACGCTCGACGGTCGCTCTCCTACGTAAGTCGCGATCCCGTCCGTGAGAGATCGGAGCGACGAACAAGGGAAGAAAATCGAAACGGAATCGCAGTCCTCGGACCTGTATTATATCGCGAAAAGACGAACGACTCCCCGTATTTTCGTAACAGGCTGATGAATAAACGAAAACCGAAGCGGCTGCGCAGCGACGCGTGTATCGTGTGGCGTTCTGAATCTATTTGTCGTCGAGGCTGTCTCTCTCTTTCCCTCGGCACATCGTTGTCGGCTCTACCAGATGCCGGCTCGTGCCAGTTCGAGCCAGTTTCCCGACTCCCGTGCCGGCACCTCCTCCTCCTCCTCCTCCTCCTCTTCCTCTTCCTCCACCACCAACCTTATCCCCCAACCCCGTATCGTCCATTGCCATTACCATCGCCGCCACTTCGCCAACCGTTTCTACCCCTTCCCCACTCATCTTCGATTCATCGGCGGTTCCCCTTCTACGACCACTGTGCCTCGGAGAGTACGGCAACGTTGCAATGCATTTGCAACTTTGTTCGTTCAGTGCATCGTGTACCGTAATCTTTTCTCTCGAACGTACGTTTCCCTACTCTACGCAATTTTAATCTACCGGCGGTACTGTTAGGTTTAAGCGATCTCTTCGGCTGAAGATAATTCGAGAGGATCAAGTTTGACGAAAGTTCTTGCGACTCTTTAAGTATTTGAGAGATTGCAATTTTTGTAATACGATCTGTACATTTTCAAGAGTTTAGCTATTCAGAAACTACGTTATCCTGAGTTTTATATAGTTGGTACACGTTCTAAATCTCGATAAGGAGAGCGACGCGTTGCATGCATATGCAATTCTCATCGAAGAGGCGTCTCGAGAGCGTTGTGCGCAGCCCGTTGCGCATCCAAACATGGCGTACATTTTTTTGAAATGCCGAAATTATTTTTTTCCACGGCGTCATTTATCAATTTTAATTCGCGAATCAATTTTTTTTATGATTAAAATAGTAGTTAAAGTAATTGGTTGCTTGCAAAAAATTACGAAACCTCATAGTCTGCAAGCTTAATATTGATTTATTTATTTATTAACGGAAATTAAACCTCTATATACAAATAAAAACATATGTAAATTGTAATGATTTCGGTTCTTTCCGATAAATAATAATCTATAAACGTTAAACGTGCAATTTAAAATTGGCATAAATATTTTTCTATTGGACAAGTATCTGTGTGCAAGACAACAGAATAAAAATGACTTAAATATTACTTTATATCAAGCTTGCAAACAGTTCAATATATTTTCATAATCGTTTACGATTTACTGAAACTCGATACGATCGCTCGGGAATTGTTGACTGCCTTTTCGCATTTTATTGCGTGGTTTGTCTTAACCATTTGAAACGATCTGAAAGTTCGAGGCTCCTTTTGCGCAACAACACGGACACGCGATTCTTTGTTCCTTGTTTACAACGATGCTTATAAATAACTTGGCCTCGAAAAAAATGTCGGTCCTGCGTCAGATCTGGTATTTATGGGCATTTAGAATGATCGACGACGAGAAGGTGAACGCATCGTGAATGAACGGACTTTGAAGCGTTACCGAATATCAAAATTGCGATTCCAAAAGTACTTTGAACCGAAATCGGTCATTCGACTCTTACGTATCTCTTCAACAAAAAATCGTACGAGGAATTAACCCTATTTGTATCTTATTCGTTTTGTTTCTTTTCCTTGGGGAGGTAGTCTGATCTAAGGAGGGAAAAATAGTTTCAACGTTTCGAAGTGCAATGTTAAAATATATACGAAATTCAGTTTTAAGAACTTTTAGAAGAATATGAATAAAAGAAATCGACTTCTTTAAGTTTCAGACTAAATTATCATTTTAAGTCGCCATTTTAATGCGTTGACTTTTAAACAGAAGCTCGTTTGATACTTGTTCGAATATAATTTAGTTTTGCACTTCGTGGAGTTTGCAGGTACCGGGTCGACTGATATAGATTACTGTTTGTTTGGACGAACGACCTAAACTTGAGATATCCGGAACGGGCCAGTTAAAGTTTACGCGGCGAAGGAAAATTCGATAAACAACTTTGCGCGTCACGAAACGAATAACAATTATTGTCGGCGTGATACAATGGAGGCGTGCCAATAAATTTCGCGCGCAATACTATGTCGAACCATCGGTGACGATGAACGAAAAATGATCACGAATTTTAATAAATGCAATAATTCTGGACGACCATACGTAAGAGATACATATACAGAGATAACAGATACCGCAAATCGAGTAAATTTGAAAATATCGAATGTCATTGATCAAACGCAAGCATAAACAAGTCATGTTTTGTACATAAAATTGCGTGTCTTTTTCATATGGGTTGTATAAGCACAAGCTTAACGCAAATTGAATTCGTACTCACACTGCCTCCGTCGAAGCGTAAGGACTCCCTCCGTTCTGTGCTATCAAAGTGGACGATAAAGATTCTAAAGGAATCTGTAAACAGAACCAAGAGACGCCATTTCATCACTTCGCGACGTTGTTTGTTAAATCCATCACTTACGTCGGAAAGAACCGTGCAGTCGTAGCTTGGTTGGTACTTGTCCTGCTCGTGCGGCGGTCGTCGCAAAATTTTGTCTCGATCTTGTTTGTGCTTTCGATCGGCTCCTTTTAATTTGAAGACTTTCACCTGGCAAGAAGCGGCGTGCAGACGTGGTCCACTTGGCAGCCGTGTTTCTACTTGGATTCGAAATGGCACGCCTTTTTCTCCGCCGTGCTTCTTTGGCGTGAATTCAGTACTGATACAATTTACCTGAAACCCAAGAAATTAAGAGCAACGTTATTTAGGGAACAACTTGTGGATCTGTCGATAGCATTAACACATTTTACAAGATGAACCAGCTTGGGCCATTTCTCTTAGACCTCATAAAGAGCCAAAAAGCAATATTTATAAGCTATTGAAAGGCAAATTGGTACAGAGTTCCTTTAAAACAGCTCAAACTACCGGTGACAAGTTTTTTTGATAGCATTTATATTTTTTCTTATACACTTTTGTGACAAGTAAATGATTATGCATACCACACTTCAATCAATTTGATATACCTTTATGTAAACGCCAACTTCCTTGGTAGGATCCCACATGAATTCCACGCTATTATTGGACGGAGACGGTTGACATACGTCCACCATCCCATAACTAAGGGGTACATCAACCTCCAACAATCTTTCACCGGGTCTTGTGCGTTGCCAAGCAAGCATCTGTTCCCGTTCCGTGTATTGAAGTCGCCTCTCGTGGAAGCATATGCGTATCGTCGACTGAAACAAAAAGGTCGGATGTCCCTTCAGAGACGTTGTAGCACCGTTTGGGTCGTACATCTTTCGAACGTCGAGAATCTATGAGCTCGCACCGAATGAAAGTGATTACATGCCGATACAGTGACGAGTTATCAGAATGGTGAACACTTGGATGTTTTTCTCACGATTCTCTGAACAATAACCGGTATACAGACTGCTTGAACAATATTTTACGAACCTAGACGCTTGCTGGTCGTACACAAAATGCATCATATTATACAATCGGTTGCGTTTGAAGAGATAAGCTCCAAGAAAAAAACTTTCAATAAAACGATAATACTATAACACACGTGTAATTGTAAGTAAATTGCAATGTCCCTAAACAGGCTTGTTTTTCTTTTGAAGTTGCATTGTCGTGCTCGAGCTAAATTTCGTCTCCTTGTTACGACATCGTTCCTTTCATACGAAAGGGAGGTTAGCTATTCTTGGAACGATTACACGACCAGTATGAGCTCACTTGGTTCCACCGTGAGAAACAAGCACGTTTTTTAAGATGTCGCTACCCAAACAAACAGAGCATTCCGAGGTAATCTCGTGAACAGGTGGCAGCGGCAACGTACCTTCAGAATTTTCCCGCGATAAGCGGACAGGTCGCCTAGTTTCTTCAGTTTGATCTCGTACGATTGCCCCTGATTTAGGTAGGTGAGCGTCTCCTCGTTGACTTTCGTCGCGATGCTCGTGGCCGCGGCAAGAACGCACTGAAAGCTGTGGAAAATAATATTCAACGTTCACCTAATACGATTTGAAACATTCAATTTGTCCAGAAGTTATGACTGTTTAAATATACGCATGAAATTTCAGAGCAACATTTCTGGCCAGAAATTATTTTTTCGGTAAGGAATTTTTTTCTCGAAAACGCGTAGGAATTCGGGGGTATGTTTATTCGCCAAAAATGATTGCAATTGATCGCTGCAACCAAAAATAATTTTTTTTAGAACGATTTCAAATGTTTTAATTTTAGCGAAAAAGTCCACCTAGTCGAATTTTTTTCTCGAAAGTGCGTAAGATTTCGGGGGTATGTCTATTCACCAAAAATGATTGTAATTGACCCCTGCAACCGAGAATAATTTTTCCAAAACGATTTGAAATTTGTTAAGTTCGCCAAAAAATTTCCGGGTCAGTATGGCAGTCAGATCAGGCCACGAAAGTCCATGAGGTGTAAGATCTACTTGTAGAGTAGATCCCTTTTTCCACGTTCAGACTAAAATACCCTTTCAAGAAATTCGTCGTCGGCGTACCGGCAATCCTCGTTGAGTTCGTTCACTTGCTGGGAGGAGGAAACGTGATTCCCCGAGGAAGAGGTCGGAGGATACTCCTCGTTGGACGGGTACAGCAACTGATGGAGACTGGCTGCCGTTTGTCCATTATTGTTACTGTCAGCCTCGACGGTGCCATTCGCGTTGTTCGCTGGCGCTGAATCGATCGTTCTATGTGACACGTGGTTCAAGCTGAAGCAGACATCGAACAGTAAAAAACAATCAATTCTACGGGTACATGGAGAGTCCTGGGCATGCATGTGCTGGTACTGTGCTTAAACATAATCCGGAGAACAGTGGAACCTCCGCATCACGTGCATTTCGAAACACTTTTCCAACGTTCACATTGTTCTTCATTTACCGTGACAGACCGCGAATGCGGAGGTCTCACTATAATTTCATGTTCACTCACTATAAATTAAGGAACACCGACGGCGAGATGATCAAATCCGAAGGAGTTCTCATAGCGACGATCGCGCGGTCTTTTAACGCACGAAGGGATCGATCGATCGCGCGGGACGACGGTCGATCGAAGTCGCGAGACTCTCAGGGAAGTTTCACTGCTTCGACGAAACAGTAAACGCGATTGCACGAGAGCGTTATGTTGTACGTGACATCGGCGTTCAGTAATTGGTGGCAATTTCTAGAGGAACAATTTATCCATTACTCGAATGGCTTTCGGGGCACGGTGCACCGAGCGTTTCCATTTCCTTCCCCCGGAACGGTCTCGTCTTTGAAGACGTTGCTCATTCGCTCGTGCAACAGCGTATGCACCGGGTTGCACCGAAACGATTCCCGGCAACGGGCGAAGGCCCGGTTCGCGTAAATATAGATCCAATTGTCAAAACATTTAAAAATAGTCCCCGTTCCCCGGCTATCGTCCGACGACTCCGATGCTCGAGATTATTGGAAGTTGGTTGTATTTTCGCACGGAGGATTTCGCGTTTCGAGTGGTCTCGATGCTCGATCGTCGATCACGAGATCGCCAACTACGTCACGTTTCGCGGGTATCGCACCGCGGTGGAATCACGTTTTTCGCGTGGCCGATCCGCCAACTGGCATTTAATACTGACGGTACGCCATCGCGAGATTACTACGGAGGAACCGCGTAAGAGAGTAAAGGTCTGACCCGCGTGTCATTTGCCCGATAGTTCTACGAAGAAACGGGACGATAAAGAGCTTATCTCGCTCGAGTCTCTGCGGGGGAGTCTCGTGGTAAATTCCGTTCCAGCTTTTTCTTTTGTTTCCTCGCGCGTCGTTTGCCTCTCCTCGATCGTGTTAATCGGCGGGTCTCGCCGATCGCGAATACGATTTCAAGTTAAAGACTGTCGAACGACACGAAATTTTCAGTAAGTTTTTAACGTTTAATCGAATATTCGATACCCTACATTCTTATATGCATTTTTGAAAAAAGTTTTAAGGACACTCTCGTTTATAAGAAACAGGAGATCCTATCGTTTGTTTTTCTTTTATTCCGTTGGTACACTTTACCATTTTGTTGGATGACCAAATAGAAATTAATGAATAAATGAATAGTTTGTGTTTTATAGTGTGGTACAGTAAGTATTCCTTCGTCTATTCGTGTATCTAGTTTATATCAAAAGGGATAGACTCCCTTAAGTCTGTTAATAGAATATCAACATAGAACATCACAAAAGTGGATAAACCCTTGAAAATAAATTTTGGAATAATTATTACAATGAACATTAATTCTGTTCTATATTTTTGTATTACTCCACGTTAAATGAAATTTATCTTATTTAATCGAAAAGAAAGAAGAAATATGTTTGTGACAAATGTTTGAGCGTTACATAACATTAAAAAAAAAAAGTAATACGAATATTGAAACCGCAATACGTATTTTTAGAATTAATTTACATTGCTATCGCTAACAAGTGTATCTGGTATTTTTAACAAGCGTAACACTTCCAAAGGAAGGGTATTTAAAGTTTATGTACACTTTGTGGCACGAAGTACAGTGAAAACTCGATAAATGTCGCTACTCCGGGTCCGGTCAGCAACACTTACGGAATAGGAGAATCGTCTTTCGAATTTGATTGTAGTTTGCCGACGCTTCGAACGCAGAAAGAGTCAGTAGCTAAAGAAGAAAAATGGACTGAAACTCGGATTTATCGCCCCAGTTTAAATATCCGCGTCAGTGTGACCACACTACTGCACAGAAGAAAGTTTTTTATTTTTTACTTTTTGTTAATAAAAATTTCACTATCATGTTGGGGAGATTTCTCTGATTAAAATGAGGCTAAACACGATATAAATCGGTCAATATTTGGTAGCATAATATTGAATTAAATATTGTACTTGCGAGTCTTTCTCTCTTTATTTATCCTTCTTGTGCTGTCCTTTTCTATGTTCGGAAATATCAAAGAACGACGCATCGAGGTGCTGGCTACATTTATCGAACGGGAGGTAGCTATTTTCAAACGGAACGATTCCACCGTTTCGTAAGTGATCAAAAACTGCAACACTTATGAAATAGGGGGTTTCGTTAGCTACCACTGTTCGATAAATGTACCAATCCACTGACCTTGCGAAGATACGAGTACACAAATATTGGCCGATTTATATCGTGTTTAGACTCATTTTAATTAGAAAAATCTTCCCCACATGATAGTAAAATTTTTATTAAAAAAAAGTAAAAAATAAAAAACTTTCTTCTTGTACAGTAGTGTGGTCACACTGACTGGGACATTTAAACGCAGGTGACGAAGGCAATAAAGATATTTAAAGAAAGCCGCTTCGTCTCCGGTTACACTTCGCCTCACTGGTTCAAGGGGGATCCCCCTAGTGGTGGGGATAAAAATGTATCACGGAACAGCTCTTGAGGACATTTATCGAGTATTCACTGTATCATGAATATTCTTCGGTGTATAATTGTGTGGTTTCTATACAGTACACATTAAACGTTTCTGCGTTTATCTCAAATCCAGAGGATGTTGTTCTTAGTATGGCATCCAATCTCCATATTAATTCTTCTTTTACTCCGGCGATTTGAACAGTTATCGAACAATCATTAAAACTCAACTGCTTTTTCCTCGGTTCAATTTGTTGCAAATATTTTTTAACTTGTCAGACCTTTACCTCTAGCCTACAGGAAATGTTCACGATGCACTGCAAAAAGTTTATCCATGACTATAAGGTACAACATACAGAGTACAACCAGAGAGAAAAGAAAGAACGTCAAAAACATTTAATCGAATTATTACGAATGAAACTATCCGAATAATTTGCTTACAGGTTGTAATATTTTAATAAATATGTAGAGTACAAAAACTTTTTATGCGTGCATCTTCAAAGCTAGTCACGTTTTATCCATAATTACCATTAGAAGCAGTAAAGGTTCCACTTTGAAATGGTTTTATATCGATTCGACTTTCCGTTCTGGTGATATCGTCGTTTAAATAGAAGCGTAATTTTTCTAATTCCGCTATCTCTCTTTTCGTCTCACGCGTCGAACCTCTCTCTCGTTCACGCATCGTGCTGACCTACCTCAATCTAGTCACCTGTGCGGTGGTCAGTCGCGCATACTATTTACACGAATTTACTATTTATTACGAGGATCCGGTATTTATCAATGAAATGCTTCGAAATCTTATATCTCCGGAATTAACTGCGCTATCGACTTGAAATAAAATTCGTTTTCAAGCTTGATCTTCTATCCGATGAACGTATTATTATAATTTGTGTTCTTATCGTTTTATACGTTTATTTTATAATCTTAAAGTTGTTCTTATCTTTCGTGATTTTCGATATGTCTTTCGAGTCTTCCGTGATGCCTCGATTATCTTCCTGGATTGTTGTGTCAGGGTTGTACAATTTTAAGGGTTGTTGCAATTTTTGTTCCTTTTATTTAGAAACATTACGTCACAGTTGACCATTCACTGCATTTTCACCTCGATTTTTTTCCACCAAATCACGGTGATATCAACAACGAACATAGAGGATATTTTTACAATAGAGAAAAGATATAAAGGAAAAAGTATTCATGTTCAACGCCAACCAAAACAGAAACATTTTTAAGTTTAAGAACTTTTAAAATTGTACTGATTCACAGTTATGGTGGCCTGATGGTAATTTTTAATTTACGATTGCTTTTTCCTTATTATAATAGAAAATTGACTGGTATTATGTTCCAAAATACGTTTATACTGTTATAACATCGCTTTGATGATTTCATATCGGTATTCGTAGAATTTGGTTATTTTAAACTTACTGGAATAACTATCTAAGAACATCGATATTTCACCGGTGAATATTGCGAAAGTTTGGAGAACTTACTTGGAATTTTGTTGATTTTCTGGCGATGGTGCTTCTTGCTTGAAGACCGTCAGCGATGGCAGAGCGAGGAGGGCTTCGCTGCAAGTAAACGAAACTTTGGCTACAATTTTGGACCATCGTACGCACACTAATCAGCGACTCAACGTACAACAACAATAAGGCAAGATCTACGCGATTATCTGATGCAGCGTTTCCCAAACTGTGTTTGAAAACTGAGAAAAAAAAGTAAACCAATTTTCTATTAAAATAGTTTTATTTACAAATCGTCGATACGTTAGTTGTATTTGTACATTGAAAATTTAATTTTTAACATAAAATAATCACGTAAGATGCTTTGTATTCAACAGATACGTTATCTCGCGAAACGTTATTGAAATGTAATTCGGGTTTTCGATTGGACGATGTCTCATCCGATAATAACCGACAGATTCCAGTTTCCATTATCAGCGTTCATTGATTAAGATTTCGTGACGCCGGGAACAGACGGATGATCAAGAATAATTTATTCGGGGCGTTCGTCAACGTAAGTTTTCGACTGTCAGTGCCGAGTCAAGTACGGAATAGTGATTTCTCCCGACGGAACAAGTATTAACATAATACAAATACACAGTTCGAACAAAAGTTTAGTATTCACGTTGATCTTTAATTCACCTTTTCGAGACTTGGCGAAAACCTTTGAACTTCGATACGTAAGGATCGCGGACTCAAAAAGAAACACTCGCATGCGTAATCTAAGAAAACAACAAATTGTTGAGTAACAGCAATCAGCATGACTGATACGATGCAAATGTTTATAACTACCAAACAAATTGATTTAAAGGAAAATTTATTTCATGCATCAGTTTCCTTGTGTTATCGCGTCTGTTATGTAATAAATTAAGACAATCTGTCAGAAAATGTTTCTTTTAAATCCGTTTGTTCAGTTACAAGTATTTCTGTCGTAACATTCGTAAGTGCCAATACATTTGTTTAGCATTGTACCTTTTGCAATTTGTTCAAAGATAAAGCTTCGTTTCGCTACGGAGAAACCAACGCGAAACGTAACAAATTCTTTATCCGTGGCTTGCGTAAACCACACTTTATGCAAAGACAAAACAATGAACATTCTCAAACGCGTTTCGGTTATTCTGATATTTGTTTTCCATCTGCGAGCCAGGAATCGTAAATTTTGTCGGGTTCGATCGCCGGTCGATAGAACCGATATACGAATACGATAACGATAAATCGATAAGTGGTTCGCGAGAACGTTACGATGCATTCGATCGTTCAAGACGGAACGAAGAATCGGAGGATCGTTTGAGAACCTCTATGATAAGAATTGAGTCACTAAGGTCAACCAAAACCGGAACGCACCGGTTCGTTAATGCAGTGAATTTAATATCAGCCGTGCGAGAAATACCGCGATAAAGTAATGCCAAAAGTAACGTGGAAACTTGTTTACAATTTCCTTTTTGCCCGTTGTTGCAATAAAATCGGATGAAGCAGCATACAACGAAGAAAAAAAGATTACTCGATGAACCGGAGAAAAAAAAACACACAGTATATTGTGTAACGATCGTTTGTTTGAGGAAAACTTCGTTGTAATTATTGACAGAGGACTTTACGCCTGCATACGGCTTAATTAGCAATAACTGGTAAGCTTCTCGATGCATTCATTTATTCTTTAAAAACATTCTATAACCTCGTCGAATAAAGGTTTATTGAAATTGAAAACAAATAACAAATATTTAATTACTTTTTTAAACAAATTGAAACAAAGATCATATTACGTTGATGAGAAAAAACTGATAATTAGTAGATAGTAGATAACTCATCAGATGAGTAAATATTAAGCATGAAATAAATAAATATTTCGTGCATGTTCTATCTTCCAATAAATCACACTTTATTCGATCAAGTTTTATCATTTATTTAAGAGTAAAAAAATTATATTTATGATTATTACATTTTGGTACTCTGTTCATCGTAAACCTTTCCTTCTCTCTTTTATTTGCATTTTCCTGTGCCTTTATTTATATTATTTGATTTAAATCGTATAAACACATATATATTGTTTAAGTCTATCACTCACCTACTTTTCAAATATTGATGCATGCTTTTCGAGTCTCGAAAATCACTCGCGATTCTTCTTCCTCGAAAACATTTAACCACCGAGTATCCACAAAACACTTCGATTCGCTAGCTCGAACTCACCCGATCCGACCGTAAACAGCCGTTTCTAATCATCGTCGTCGTATCGGTTCTTTCGTTACGGATTGTCGAGTCGACGAGATTTCGAGCTTTCCGTTTAAATTTCGCCGGGTGATCTAGGGTCACGTGCGTGCAAGGATGCGCGCGGTACTTCTAAATAGCAAGCACGCCGAGAAAGTGGAAAGTGATTCACCACAGGGAACACAAATGCCAAGAATAACTGTGTTTCACGCTCGGGAACCGTTCGAGATGCCGGTTCCTCGTAGATTTCCGTCCTGAGTTACGCGTTTCGCGAAAATTTTCATTCATGAACGATCGAAATGCTCGCGGAACGCTCGGGAGCTCGCGTGCCACGTGCGTACTAACCGCCAGCTGATAGCTGACGGTGGTTTACTGCACCTCCTATTAGCGTTTACGCGTCTATCTAGTCGCGTAGAAGACTCGAATCGATCGGATTCTACACACTTTCTGTCTTTGGTAAACGTCGATGGACTTCAGATACCCTGTCGTGATCCGAATCTTGATAATAGATAAAGGTTAACAACGAATATCTTTCGAAACGCGTGTTCGAATGACCGCCGAAAAGAGTATCTTCACGATAAACGATGGTTTCGAGTGAGATAAGAGGACATGGCGAATCTAGCGAAACGAGTTGCGCAGTGAAAAGATTCAAGAGCTGAACTTACTTCTCGTCGCGGAATAGCAAAATTCGTCTGGTATGTTAATTGGAAGAGTAACTCGAAAGTAGAAGTGAATTAATAGAGCCGGACGTAGGAATTTTGCGGACTTATTTCTCAATTGGTTCCGGGACAGAGAAACGCACGTGCCTGTACGCGCGAACACTCGCTAAGCGTCTGTACCCGGCGTGGTTTCAAAGTGTACGCCATCCGAGCGACGAAACACCGACAACTGTGTCTGGTTCGAACCGGATTTCTGACTCGACGCCACGCTTCCATCCCACTATGCTTCGACCATGTTTCGATCGAGATTCGATCCGCTCGCGCTTGCACTTCAGTCAGAGAAACCTATATTATCGGCGCTAACCTGTTGGTATCGACTGCTGGTCGAATTCGACTTCAAAAAGATTTAACAAAAAAATAGCGTTTTGCGTCCGAACAGAGATAGGACAAATAAAAGAAATCATTTTTCTAAATGTCAAATGTGATGTTAATCATTGCACTTGAATGGAATAAAATATCATTTAAATGAAAGTATGAAAATACTTGTTGTGAAAATGTCAAATGTGATGTCAATCATTGCACTTGAATGGAATAAAATATCATTTAAATGAAAGTATGATTTGAAAGACAATGGCGAACTTAAAGAATTTGATTTATAGTTTCAAACATTCGTTGCTAATGAAACATTCAATACAGATTTATTGCCTCTAATAACAATATGAAGCAACGAACGTGTTTCAAGTATGAAAAAATGTTGACAAATCTATAGAACAAATTTTGTTTAATAAAATACCACATGTAGTTTTTTGATTTCGTTGTATATGTTTTTTTCTTCTTCAAAGAAATCACAGTCTGAGAAATACTGATCCAGATGACATTATTCAAATACTTTGAATATCCAAAGATTTCATCGGTGCAAAGAGTATTTGAGTACCGATGTATCAAGTATTTGAATTATGTTCGAATGTAGAAAAATTTGACAAGCAATTCCAGCCCTATTTCAAATTCGATTTCCGAGAGTAGAGTATCTTGCCTCCATTGTTTTGTATCCTTCGCGTTTGTACGTTATTTATATTTATAAAAAAAAGTGAATGTACCTCATGTTGTAAGAAGCGACGGCTGTCGCGAGATCGGATGCTGCAAGTGCCGATAGGGATCCATCGAAATCGGCGGCAAGATGTTCTGCCAGTTCCTCCACCTGAGTCGACCAACCTTGTCCAGAACCATTGCTTCCGACAGATCCTGCAACCGCGAGAAACGTTAAGTTGAGTACGTTTGTACATTATTGAAAAGTCATAATAATTAAGCGTCGTTGGTACATTCTTTTATTTGCTAAACCTAGTACCCTAATATTTCTGACCAATTTAAAATGGTACTGCGTAATTTGGCATACGCTGTATATCGTTCAATGTTTTGCCAACGTTAGAGTAAATTTATCGGTTTATCACAGCGAGAGAAACATTTGACGCAACATTTCAATCTCTACTTTTCCTTCGACGGAAATTTTGCAAGGCCAACGTCGGACCCGTCAAGACTAGGACTCTATTTTTACCAATTTATATTGTACCAGCTTGAGCGTTGGCATAATTGATGTAAAACTGATGATGCATGGCCCCGATCCTAGACTTTGTGTCCTGAAGGGCCGTGACCGCGTTCCGTCGTCGCGCCTTGGACGTTATCGCAGGGTATCGTCGGCTCTGTAGCAACGGTAGCCTGGAGTTGTCGACCTCGCACCACTTCATTCTACGTGTTCCCAGAAGCAAAAAGAATCGGCCACCACTCGAAGCAACACCACCGTAACGAAACAACGCGCACACCTCCGCCTAGTTTCTCTTGCGCGGAGAACTAGCGTCGTCTTTCGCTCTTTCTTCGAGTGGGCTTAATCTGCGATACACTGTGTACTCGAGAGTTATCAGTTCCAGCGACCACGTGGTCGAAAAGGCGTCGAACGTAGCGAGCAAGCTGGCACGATGCTTTTCGTGAATTAGTCGCGAACCGATCGTCCAAGTAGCATCAACACACGAACGAATCCGTGAACTTTGCCATTTTGAGATATCAGGAGCCCTTCTTCTCAGTCGACGGACACGTGGATCGGCCGATATCTCTCTTCAAACGCAAGGACGACGCTTCTAAGCGATCTCGTCAAAGGCACGTGTCCCCGTTTGTGGACGACGAGGAGGATTGTTGCGAATCGCGAAGGATCAGTGTTTGATATTGTTTATACTTTAATCCAAGATTAAACGTCGTTGCAGACACGCTGGTTTTAAACGAGGAAAGAGTTCGGAAACGTCGTGCCTACGACTGTGTGTCACGGGTCGTTTGAACATGACCTTTCGTACGATATATCTATACGTGGAGCTACACGATAATGACGACAACACTGCAGTTCAATGGTGCAAATATTCTTGAAAAATCCGAGGAACAAGGGCAGAGAACTTTGGACAAGTGTCAATTTTTACAATCGAATTTGAGGCAATTGTGGATCATAAAGGTAATAATTTGTGATTGGAAAATAATTTATATCTAATCATTTTAGGGTTCCTGAGAATGTTATAAATTCTTTTAGACGTTCGTAGTCTCTTCCAGGCGCATTTAAACGATCAAGGATAATTTACCCCCTGATAAGGGTAGTTGAGGACAAAAACATCGTCTACATGGTAAGTTATACCGTAAAAAAGTTCTATTCCACGCAATATTCTAATATTGTTTAACAGGAAGTGTTGCACTCCTTCTTATGAACTTTCAGGGGTGGTTTCACTCCCCATATAAAAAATGTAACGTGTAATATTTTTTGATGTTCTAGGCGTATGCAAAGTTTTCTTTCTTGTAAGTTACAAATTATATCTTCATCGATCTAAGAAGGTCTAACGAGGTCTTACGCTGACTGAAAAATTCCAACTAATGATAATCGATTTTTGGGGGGCAGACAGCTTATAGTTTTTACTGGACTATTTTTTTCAACATATTTTTATTAATAAAATTAATGAATCTTACTTTAAGTATTTCTTATAGTTTTGCACGTATTTATTATTTTTATTTACTATGTTTGTGAGACCCCCTAAAAGTCTAATGTTGACAGTACAAGTTAATTGCGTGTATGGAGGATGGAATTAACCAAAAATGTGCAATGTTTATATTAAAAACAATATTGGAGAAATAAATACTACCAACCACTGCTACTACTACTACTACTACTACTACTACTACTATATTTTTGGACGTTAAGTGCATTTTGTAGTTTTTTGAGAATTAAAATTTTCTATGAACGCATAAACATTCACAGTCTAGTGATAACATTAACGTTATATATCTTAAAAATTACAAGTCGTTTGTCCCCAAAAACCGTGTATCGTTAGATTTTCAAGCTCTACCATCATTGGGTTGCGGGGCCTTCCTTCTCAAGTGTTTTTATTCCGAAAAACATTCCATAAAAGGTGTCTATGAACTCTGTTAGACTACCAAGAGATGTTTTTGAAATAAAAAAAAGATTAAGATCGACTTTGCGTGTTATTTAAGATTATCTGACCATTTCTTACGTGCTATATCTGATAAAGATTTTAGGTATACTGACCGTCTCTTCTAGCATGCTTCTTCTCGAGCTCTGTGATTTGCTGCAACGGCTCCCCGGCACGTCGTTTCAGGCTGGTCAGCTGGCAATTCGCGGTATGGTCGGTGGATGGGCTCAGATGTTGGGGCGATCCGCTGTTCGAATGTATCTGGACACCGTCCTCCGGAGAGTTCTCAGGCGAGTTGTACTTGTCCTGCCAGAAACAATTTTGCTGACTGTGATATCCCATTGACGCCTATAAAACGTTTGTTCGTCAGTTTACGGGGACGGATCGCGCGAAACACGAGGTACGGAACCTGTTCACGATAAGCCGATAAGGTCCATGCTGCTGCACGATTTTCCCGAAATCATCCGCAAGTGGTCGACTTTGGCGGGCGTCCATTGGGGGCAGAATAGCGATACAAACAAGGCGAAAGCTACTGGCGTCGTTAGCATGCGGCCGCAAACATGGAGGACCGAACGTGTAAGCGGACTGTTCTCTCTTTCACGAAGTTAAGAAAAGATAAAAAAAAAGGAGCGTCGCGTACGAAATTCCGTTTGTCGTTGACGAGAGGGAGTGGAGAACTTACGTGCTGGGTGGCGATGACGTCGCATCTGTTCTGACGAACAGGAGACAGCTGCTCGTACGGCGGAGACGGCGTGTTGGGAAACCATATCGTCCCGTTCAGAGCATCTGCGCCGCCGTCCATGATGAATTGGAGCTCCATTCAACGACCCTAAATCTCGAAGCACTCGCACCAGACTTTCTTTTCTCTGTATACCACCCTCGGAGCATCAATTGTTTCGATCCTGATTACGAATATTGCCGTTCGAGTGCTCAAAGATTGTATCGGAGAACGCTTTGGTAGCGTATTTGGAAGAGAAGACGATTGAGTCTTAGGCTGATTGGTGACTATTAAACCGGGACTTTTGGGGGTTTCTCTTTAAACACTTTAACCGCGCGTGTACATGTTCCTTCCGTGTCAGATGGATTTCCCTTCTCGTTCCACTTGATATTTCTTCCGGTTTCGTTCGTCTAACCAAAACGTCCTCCTTTTTCACGCGTTCGCCGCGTATTCCTCGGCTGGATCTTCGATGATCCCGGAAGCGCGCGGTACATCACTCGACTAATCGTCGATTAACGGCCGATTTTGTCGCGGACGGGACTGAGTTATCCTTAGAACATCACGAAGAAGCTGTTGTACAATTTCTTGATACCAGTTGTCTCACGTTGCCGGTGCGTTTCCAGGAGTGCGCAACCCCGCGACCTCAGGGATAAAAATCGCGAAAAGACGACGAACGCGTCCTCGAATACCATCGCCACACCTTGGCTGCAAAGCATTTTGTTATTATTTTCCGTAGACACCTGGAAGCCGCGCGAAAAGACAACGGTGCGCTGCGTGATTGTCCGCGTATCGAGCGTATCCTTGATCCTTCGAGCACAAACTTATCACTTTTTCGAGTACGATCGAACGAAAGAAATTTTAGCTCTCGATTTCTCTTGGATCACTTATCCTCAATCCTCGGTACGATCGTACGTTTCTTTTTTTTTTTTTTTTTTGTTTTACAACGACAAAGGGTTGTTGCTCTTTACGAGTGTCACTGGACACTTGAAATAATCTCGATTGTTTTCTAACGACTATGGCTCACACACTCAGTAGTGTCTAGGTAATCGAAGGCCTTCGCCTGGCACGTCGTCACCACATTTTCAGGATCCTTCGTTCCATGGCGTCGGTGGAAATAAACTTAATCCAGAAGAGAGAACGAGGCTTCGTACCGTAAAACCAAATGTGAATAGGTATTTCGTTCTTCGACGGTCCTCAAAGTCGTCGACGGATTGGAGGGAAGAACTTTCCTCGAAGTGGTCGCCCAGAGATTGCTTTTTTTCTCGCCGCAATGAGGAACGCCTACACGTTTCTTTCCGAGGTCCTCTGTCCTCTTGCGTTTCACAGCCAGGCGTGACAATCAGGATCTTTCAAAGAGCAACAGCCAATAGATCTGAGCCATCCAATCGGGTACTCGTGACTACAGCCGTTATATCGGAATCCTTGCTTGTTTGTATTTGATAAAACTGTCTGGTCGACGAACGTCAGCGGCGATTTCTTGTTTTCGTTGCTCGAATCTTTGTTATCGAACGTTCACCGCGTTAAATTTTCCTTCGAGACTGCGTGGGAGCCAAGACGCGTCGACTTCCTGATAGAATCACGTCCTTCGCGTTGCTCTTCACGCACGCTGATACCGTTGACCGACTTAAATCGACTGAGATAAACCGGACAGGCGTACCGACTCTTGGATCGCTCTTAAGAACGACGACGGCCAGCAAATTGCGCGACACTGACGACGTTAAAAGTTTTGAACCGAATGCTCCGGCGATGTCTTCTGTCTAAGAACGATCTGGGTATCTGATCCAATCGCGACCGCCGGTATTAAAAGGCTGACCAATAGTGTCTACGCTGGAGGGTCGACCCGACCGTCAATTGGAACCACTCAGTGCTGATGAGCAAAATGTGACTCGGTTTACCTCGTAGAGCCGTCCTGTATTCGGTCATGCGCTGAATTCGAATTTAGATTAATACCTGACTCCGTGACACTCTTTTCTTGTTTTCTTTTTTTTTTTATCGAACAATGTCGTTGTACTCTGCTCGTCTATCAACAACTACATCCGAATTCTTTATTTTCGTCTCGAATTCGTGACTCTCTGTTCGTCGCGCGGATTAAATATTATAAAAGCGCGTTATCTCCTCGATCGTTATCGCGCGCGATCGAACAACAGGAAGCGGTCGATTAGTCCCTTCGATGTCGTTCACGAGGTGGACGAACGACGGTTGCGACAAGAGACGATGCTGATGCGTTTCCGGGTTACGGTTAATGGAGCCACGCGCCGGCCGGTGCAACGAAGGACGCGCCAAACGACTGTTGGTCGTTATTCCGGTCGTTCGAATAGAAATTCTGGTCTCTTTACGACAGGATTGCACGTCCGTGCTTATCTACCATGTGATTTCTCTTCCGTCGAACGAAACTCCAGGCTGCTTTCTAACAACGATCACCCCCAAATTCGTCGAGATTGATGTTTCAAATATCGCTAACGGCCTCGTCCCGCGAAATTCGACGCAATTAACTAATACCGCCCGAACCAGAACCTGAAACAACAAAATCAATGTACGTTTCCCGTGAACAGGTGCACGCAACCGGCTGCTAGGAAAATTGTCCATAGACGCGAACCGCGGAACGTCCGCTCGTTCCATTCGTTTTAATGAAAATCAATTTTATTTACAGGCATTGTAACACCGCGAAACGAACATCGTTCTGAGTTTACTAATTACAGAACATAATCATTGTCGAAGGTGCGCGCGAAGGTCCAACGTCGTCTCTTCTTTCTCTTCCCAAATCCTTTCGCCACTGTTTTCACCCAAGCGTCCTCTGACGTTTCTTCGCTTCGCTGCGCGTACATCCGTTCGGCAACGCACGACCACCACAGGCTCAACGGGGTTAGACGTCTGAAGTTTCGCTGATTGAAGTTAATCCGCGAGGTCATTGTTATGTGCGCTACTCGTTTCTACACAAATTGAACCGTCCGTGTCTTGTACAGGAAAGATCGCAGACGCGAGCAGCGAAGTGGTTCCACGAGCCGCCTGAATTCTTGCGTTGCCCCGCCATCAACGAGGGGAAAAATCATTCGTGCAACGTTTCGTCCGGTTCTTCGAGATCATCGACCACACGCTCGTCGACGAATTGCCCCGCGTCCTTGCCACCGAAAGTAGAAAGAATTCGTCCTTCGAGGGGGCGCACAGATACATTCGATCACGCGACCGTCGTTCGTCATCGCGGGGACGGTGCTTTTGAATTGCAACCGACCGATTCGCGTGGACGATAGAATTACTTTCGAGCGTTCTCGATTTAGGTGCATGCCTGGTGTCTCCGTTGGGCAAATTTTACTCTCGAGAGTAAGAGTTTCTGACGGGATACGTGCTTAAATGGCAAGGTAATTTTCAGCGTGATGGCTCTTCAGCTCGTGATAGAATGCTCTAATTTTATGTGGACAAAAGCATTAACCACCTCTCGAATTGGCTATGAAAACAAAGTACTGACGATTTGTCAGTGAACTTACTCTGAGCTCTAAAGAAACAAACACTTAAAATAGCCTACTTTAGCTTAGGATTGAATCTAGAGTATTCGCTTATGGTACTGACATTAGTAGATTAAGTTCTGTAAACTAGAATATCGATGTGATCGTATATCTATAAAATTATCGAGTTATTGCAGCTAGTATTTTAGATTATAAACTAACAAAGATTTATAATTTACCATCCTGCAGAAATAAATTAGTCAACTCTCTGATAGCTTTAAGCATCGATCTGTCTATTTACAAGCCCAACATAAAGGCTTGTAAAATTATTTTCTCCTTCCTCAAAGAATGTAAATTACGAATTTAAGAGCTTCGTTGTACTAGTTTTTCTCACCATTTCGCATAAACCTGTACGTATGGTATCAAATGTTTAATTAAGGAAAAGGGTACAAGTCGAGTGCTCAATCTCAGCGAACTTCAGGCTGCGACAAGTTGCTGTGCATGGATATTTTTTACCTCTGACGCGACGCTTTTAACGAACTTCGCTCGAAGTAATTAATTTGTTAAAGTTTGTCGTCTCCGCGATCGTTCATCAACGGCTGAGAGAAAATGTCCTGGTTGCTTTTGGGGTATAAAAATCAGTCTGTTACACAGCTTTAAAGGGGAGCATCAATTCAATTAGGTTTAATGCGAACGATACCGGGACGAAGGAATTTACGAAAACAGTTTTCGTGATCTTCGCCGAGCAACGAGTCATCGTCTAACGGCGATTGGACAGCAACGGACCCGGACGCGCGTCTTTATTCCTGCAAATTATACCAAGGCACCAAGGTCGTTTGTATATCTGTACGATGATGGACGAGCGCACGTTCGAAACACGTGTAAGATCTGCGACGCCTGGTTTCGATTGAAATCGTAAACCGGTCGTTATGTCGTTGTATCGATGCTACAGCACCGCGACTTGATTGGCGTACTTCGAGATTACGTACGTCTTCCGCAGACACAGTTATTGGGATGCTAATGAATCACTATCGTGGACAGTGAATTGTATCGAAACGATCGGAGAAATCAATTTCGTCGTTTAATTTCTCGAAAATACAAGCTGGTTTACAGGAGAGTAACCAAACGCGTTTCTTTTTCGTCGAACGCAAAAATTCTTCGTGGAATTCCGATGAAACACTCGTGATTGGAAAATTACAATCAATTGCGACGAACGCAAACGGGACGCAGCGTGAGTCAATCCGCGTTTCTAAACTCGATGTCGCGCAAAGCTGATCGGCATTCTTGTTCCAATACGCCGCTCCAGACCTGGTACCGATGATTCAATCCTGGCACAGCGTGCAAAATCGTTTTCGATCCCAGAACCCCTGTCTTCTGATTAGGCACACCGTAAAATATCCTCGAAACTCTGGAGTGCACGAGAGCCATGGCGCAAAGAGGACACGGTTCCCTCAACAGAAACGTCCAGTATCTCGTGCACAGATAAGGTCCCCATTTATCCGCATTCGCTGGTTCGTCTTCGATCTTCTCCAATTCTTTCGAATCCTTTCTTTTCGCGCTATTACCGCGCCCTCGACGAGCCGTATTCGATCTAAGAGATTCCTCTTTCGGAAGACAAATTTTCGATATCGATTCCGGGTAACGGAGCGGAGCATCCTCGACGTACTTCCTCTTGATCATTTTCTCCCTTGCCGCGTAGTCCCCGTTGGGAACCGACGTTTCCGATCGCGTCGCGTTTCCCTCGAGTTCCCCGGTCAATTTCCAAGCACCGCCACCTTGAAGTTTAGCAACGAGATCCACCGCCAGCATAGCAGCGTGCCACATCGGATGCTGATCGATCCTCGAGGCTGCGACCGCAAGGATCCTCCCGTCATCGGGATCGACGATCACCGCGCTTCCGTTGCAATCGTCATTGCCAACGGCTCCTAATTTCGCCGCCTCTATCGCCACGTTCATGTACCCTTCTACGAGATCCAATTGGCGATCCGTAAAGATCGACCCATCGATCAGAGACTCGATGCCAGGATCCGGGTGAAAATTCAACGGCCAAATCTTCGAGGCGCGCGCCGCCTGCGATTTCGTCTTAGCTGTTCGCGCTGGTACTCTCAGGACTTGGAAATCGTCTTCCAACAAATTCAAATCGAACCCTTTTGCTTTCAATAAAGACTTCGATTCGTCTATGGACAACGTTCTATCCCCCGACGACGGTTCTTCCATTTCTCCTGACGGTTTCGAGGATGACAGCGGTACCAACAGCAGCTTGTTCGACGAGCAACGTTTCAGGTGACTGAATCCCGGCAGTACGGACGAGATGGTTCGAATAGCGGTCGAGATGTCCTTTTTCTGCTTCACTAGTCCCACGTAGACGTCCTCGAGCGGCGGATCGTCCGTGTAGTCCGAGCTTAAAATCGGTCTCGCTGTCCAACTTCTACGTTTGGCTTCCATTTTGTTCTCCTTGGCGAGCTTCGGCACGGTGGCCGCCATTTCCCCTGAAAAGATGGTTTCTTCACTTTACGGTGAAACATCTTCGTTGGCG
Source organism: Colletes gigas (assembly GCF_013123115.1). NCBI lineage: Eukaryota > Metazoa > Arthropoda > Insecta > Hymenoptera > Colletidae > Colletes > Colletes gigas. The sequence continues at coordinate 423,129 of NW_025106680.1, forward strand.
GTTTCGATGACTTCGCCTTCACCGATGTTGCAACGTATCTTACGGTATCGTCTCTCCGAATTTGAAAAAGCATTTTGTAAAAATGCAACGCGAACGCGATAGTCGTACACGTTACGTTAAAACGTGATTCGAACGTACAATGCTCACTTTTCTCCCCGGTTGATGGTTAAAAATTCTTAAAGATACAGTACAAACATAGTATTTAATTAATAGTTTCAATACTTTCAATTGCTCGATTTAAGTTGGGCTAACATGTATGCACGAAATATTTTCAACGCGATGAGCTTTAAGTAATCATACTCGTACGAAAATCTGTACATTACTTGTTATTAAAAAATCGATATCGAACGATGGCTGGATATCGCAGCGAAAGTTGTGTTCGTTAACGGTCCTCACGTGACGCTTAATCGCGTGTCGCGTGACGTGAGAATCCGCTGGTGATGTAATCACAAATGCGATATAGAATAAATCTAACCTCCAATGGAAAAATGTATGAAACAACGAGAAAGGGACCTGTTAACGCTCCAATGTTACATCGCTACACTTCTCTCAGTCGCCACCAGGGGGCTAGGTTCTCTCACAAGTACTCGACCATTGAATGCCCCATTCGTTGTATAGAATCGTATTCGTATTATAAATTCTCAATAATACAAGATCAACTTTGGAATCGTATTCAAAATGTATTTACTATTATTTCCAATACAGATAGAATATTTGAAAAAATTCGACGATCACTAATTCAACGAAGTCTGCATTATAACTTCTTACAACTTCCGCAATAAAGCATTTTCGAATGTAAGTTTACACGAAGTTTTTTTATCCATTTGACAACCTGTATAGAATTCCGATTGTATATTCCATGGATTTTGCGAATCATTCGAAGACACAGACACGTTACCAAACGGTTACTCGATCTGTTAAATCAGAAAATTGTTAATATTTTACAGAGGAGCCTTTATCGATTCCATCTACTACACTGATCGAGAGATCGTCTCGAACGTTTTGGTTTTAATTGAAAAGCGATTACAGGTTTTCGCGGCATGGCAACAAAGACCTTCTTTCTTTTGTTCGCGAATCGACGTCGCGCAATTGCGCCTAACTCCGACAATCGATCCGACCATGGCCCGACTTGACAGCAATTTAAAATCGTTTCTCCTTCTGCGAGCCGTACCAAGTGCACCGCCACTGGGGACGATTCTCCCACGGAACGCACTCGTCGCGGACGTTCTTCCGCCTCTTTTGCAAATCACACCGCATACGAGGTGTTGGACCGACATCTACTACATTGAAGTTGATGACAAGCGAGCCTAAGTAAGGTAAATGTACCAATGACTGGCCAGTTTAAAACGCTAGGGCAGCATATTATAAACAGTATGCACAACATTTATATTATTCTACGTTTCAAGTATCTCTGTGTAAGCATTTAAAAGTATTCGCATACGTGGTATGATTTTACTTTTATTCTACTTCTACACACTCATAAATAAATTATTATTAATATTGTTATTAATAATAACATTGAAAACGTAAGGTGGAATTGTCCATGGGATTGACTAAGACTAGCGTAAAATCGACAAAAATATTTATTTTGTCCGTGTAATATCGTCGTATCTATTATCAGTTGGCCAAGATATCGTGCAAAGTAGGGCTATTAAAGACGTTACGGTACAATCATATACATTTCATTTCAAATGCAATATTATACAAAAAATGTTGATAGAATGAAACTGTCGATGTTTTTATCTGCATTCCCAGTTCCTTATTTTTTTAAGTTATTTTTTTATCGATGTGTTAAGTTCATCGAGATGATCGAAAATGTTGTCAACGTAATATGTGAATAGAAAAAGGAAATGGTTCCAGACGCGTTTCGTTAATAATGGAAACGTGATCAGACGACGATTGCTGAGAAGTCGCTTCTTAGAGGATATTAACCATTCAGCGGGAGGAAAATATGCCACGGTCGGATGATCTGTGAATGGATAAATGAGTGGACAGGATAGATTAAATTATAAAACGTTCATAGCGTAATAGCGTGCCGCGAGTACGAGGTTATTGTTGAAGATCGTCATTAGGTGGACGATAATTTTGTTATGCACCACTCTGAAAGATGAAAGGCTGATTCTGAAAGAAGAAATATGAACACACTGATCTATAATGTATGCCTACAGCTTGCGCAAACAATCCGATAAGCTCTTTATCACTGTATTCTCGTTAAACCGATGAAATCTTGCTATAAACGCTAGTTACTTCAATCAGCTACGTAGGCAGTAACGTTAAGTACGACTCGAATAGATTAGGTGCACTTTAACACGTGTGCCAAAATAATATTATTTAAGAGACTGGGTAAACTCACGAAATTAACGAATAACGATTATGTGACCTAAGAATGACAAATGTTAATATAATCATTTGACATATTTAATTTTATCATTATGTCCAATTCAATAAATTTGTTCGATTATTTATTTCTTTATCGTGAAGTTGACAAAATCTTTTACTTCCATCATTATCGATTTACACTAGATTTCTATGTTTTTCTTTGACATACAATTGAAAATAACGAAGACGGACACAGGAACGTCAATCTTGTATGTCATTGTTGTTTTAATTGTAAAAGAAAGAAACACACAGAAACGTAACGACGACGTATCGTTCGTGTGCACGTGACCTTAAAAGCTATTTCACATCTCGCGCTTCGGTGGCTAATCGTCGAAAGAAGTCAAATTTCGCGCCGCGTTACGTCCGCCAAGATGGTGGTGGCACATTCGTGCGAAGCGTGTTCCTTATATAACAGAAAAGGAACAACAAGCGGGTACGAGTGACGCAGTACGCGCGAACGTAAACTCGTCAGGCGAATGCACTCGATGAACTGAATGACCGATACGACCGATCCGAAGTTACGAATAAATTCCGATCGAGGAAAAAATTACGATTCCACGCGTTAAAGGCGGTACGTTTTTTCAATGGGTCCTGTTCACGCGCCAATATGTCTTCCCTGGCCTTGAAACGAGACGTGACACGCGTGTCCCGCATCTTGTCAAACAAAACAAACAGTCTCGATCGAGGAAGACGACTCCTCGAGTCGTGGCCAAAGGTAGCACACTGGTGTGACACACGGGCACACGTGTTCGCCCTTTCCACTCGCGACACCGTGAACGATAAAAATCCTCACCTGCTGCTGTGAGAGCACACGTTCCTTTCGCCCGTTCTCGCGTGTTGCTTCTATCTCGCGACGATCGACGAGAAAACTCCGTCCTGTCAGCCACACCTCGGGAAACCTTTCGTTACTTTGCACTCGTTCCACCGACACACGAACACCACGGAAACGCACGTGAAGATATCCACGGAGATGGACGTTTACAGCAGGTCGACGTATACCTTTCGTGATTACGAGTTATCGGCGCTACTGACGCACCCTCTGTCGGCCGTTGGCGGAAGCTCACGACTGGAGGAAGGGAACACGACAGCGGTACGCTGTCCATTTCTTCGTTTCCTTTTTCCAAGAATAGTTTTTGATCCCGTTAATGGTTCGCTGTATCAATCTGTCGATAATTCGACGAATAGCGAAAATTGGTAGCTTATCAGCTTCTTGACTGGTCGTACGAATGCCGCGAGGAATGTAAGTACTTACATACATACTATTCGTCGGGAATTTTCATTCATATAATGCGATCAAACGCCTCGGATTAACAAGTCGACTTTCCATATCAGTCTAGTATATGTATACTAATAGCTTTTCCGGGAAATCATTCGAATTGTTCGCGACAACATCTTTTTAACAGAAAAAAAAATCACTTTATGGGACATTAATACTTGATTTCATGTTTGGTACTTTTTCGTAGTAACAGTGAAGTATGGGGGTTATAGTCGTTGTAATTCGTGCAGTCCCGGTTATTTCGTGAATTTGATCGCATTATGTTCTCATTGCCAAAGTCAATGTCTGCGAGTTCAAACGTCGTTTTCGTTCATACGACGAAACGCTAACGTTAGTTTAAAATCGAAAGATAGTTTTAAGGTGTTCGTTTCGATTTATTTAGGTATCTTGTTCTGCAACGTTGTAAAGAAAGGAACGTTCCGGTTCGCTGAAATCTGGCGGGAAAAGCGTGAGTAAATGACGTCACTGGGCACGTCTCGATTACCGCGATGTTCAACTCGAGCGAGAGACGAATAAATTTAGACGAACCGCTTTCGAAATTTCGTAAGTACCTTTTGAATAACTGTTCGCGTCTTATATGATCGTGGATCGGTGCATGGCTGCATTGAGATCGATGCTTGGATGTTTGCGTAAAACTTTTATGCTTCTGTTAACTGTTATTACGATTACTTAACGAGACGAATACGCTTCTTCGTATGTGCAATGTATGCAGCACGCGGTTCAGGGGAATCCCGGTGAAGCGAGGTCATTGCTGCATACGATTATGATAAATCACGATAGTGTTCGTGGGAATGAAAGTCGTTTGCCTTGGGGAACAGGAAAGTAAAGGAAAATAGGATAATCGAGAGTCGAGAATTTCAGTATTAAATAATTACGTAACGGTATAATTTATGGGACGAACGATGCTCGTATTAGGAAACTAGTTTCATCTCGTTAAAATCAATCGAAACAATTTGTACGATGAATCGAACGAACAATTAGAGTAGGGATTTTTCACATGAAATTCGCGTACGTTTCGAAGTATTTAAAGTACGTAATCGTTGCGTCGTACAAGTACTCCATTTGTTCCTGAAACAAAACGAGAAATTTATAACAAATAAAAATAATAATAGTCTAGCCTTCTAGTAATATTGCAAACAAGTACGTTATCTCTTGGATTTTTTTTCTTCATTAAACAATGCATTTAACGAGAAACCAATAAAAATTACCAAAGATCGGACGAAATCGGGTCTGGATCTTCTAACCGCGCGAATCGCCAAGCAAACGTCGCATTCTCGTTCTACGGCCATTTTCTCCAAAAGAAAACTTAAAGCTAGGTAAAGTCCACAGCCTGTTACGCCGTCGCTAATTGAAAACAAGAACACTTTAACATATTTCGCGTTAAATGGTTCACTTATACGAAGATATTTTTGGAGATTCGATGTATCCTTACTGGCAAACTACGACAGTTGGCCCATCTCCTCTAGGTATTTTCTCCGAGGCTTGCCACAGTGACATTAACATCATCGTTGCTGGTGGATCTTGATTTCTGCCAGCTTTCCATTCCGTGGAGCACAAAATTGTTACTTGTTGTTCTGTGGGGGGCTTCTGAACAAAGAACAAATAAAACGATACGTCTTCCATTGTTTGTACAATAACTGTAAAGCTATGTTTTAAAGCAGTTTCTGTCTATGTTTCACTTTTACGAAATATTGTCCCGTTTGATATGTTACATGTATATATTGATTCCTCGATTTACGCGTTCTTTACGTTTGTTGTTCTATTGACTTTGAAATATTTAAAAATGATTTTTAAAAAAGAGATTATGAGAAACTTTATTTCTTTAGACGCGAAGATTGAAATTTTAAATCGTCTTGAAAAGGGAGCGCGATATACGCGATTGGGGTGATTTTCTGCGTAAAAAAAAAATGTACGTGGAACGTATCATTCGCATAAATGGAGGGACCAGTGTACTTCTTTTACCTCCGAATTATCAACAAGTATCAGCTTCTGCGAGGTGTAAAATTCGAATTCGATGAATTCTTTTGTCTTGATGTTTATGTATGGCACCGGCTTGAATTCCTCATACGGAACAATGGAACAGCAGGTCTGCGCAGAATATATTTCTTAAGTATGGTTTCCGCGATATCGATGCTAGCTGGATAATCAATTCATAGAGATGCGGTTCGACGGGGATGATAAGGTACAAACCGTGTCGTTCGGGTCAGGCGGCTGTAGCATAACGATTAACTCGACGTTATATTCGGCCACCATTCTCCAGAAATCGTTGACCGTCCCAGGCAACGGCAATTGCGTTGCAATGTACTGTTTCTGCAATCTCATACCATCCACGTAAACAGCGGAAATGTAATCGCTGTCCTCATCTGCCGGTGGATATCTTTTCAAGTACACTCTGTTGACTGTTGCTGTGAAGCAGACATTGCATTATTAGAAAACAGGCGCGAAAGGGTTCGAGGGGGTGACCGTAGAATGACAATTCGAAACTTGAACCTAATTCTGGGAATCTGTTTTTGGCAAGGTTGCGTTCCGTCAGTGGCGCTGAATTAATTGGACGAAGGGCTTCGTCTTGCCAGATAGTCTTCTCCAAACTGTAAATTTCGTTCCACTTTAGTTCGTTCGTTGTTCGTCGACAAGCAAATGGAGCGGTTACCTGAGTTGCTGCATCGCCAGCTGCTTTTTAAGTTCCTTGATCTTCGTTGGGAAAATCTCGTTGCAGGGCAACGATGTTGGGATAGAAAGTAAACATTCAACTAGCGTCAAGTGAGCTAGGAGATACTGTTGCTTCGTGTCTACCATGTTAGCCCTCTGACTTCTGATCGACTCGGTTTCGGCGAACATGTCGACCACCTGGAAATATTAAAAGGAAGACGTCGCATCGTACCACGAAGCAATGGTAAATATCTTTTTAAAACGTTGTACCCCTTCTGCGGCGGCTCGTCGGAGACAAACGTCGCACAAAATTATGGTTCCAGTTCTTCCGACGCCTGCGCTACAATGGACAACCACAGGTCCGTTTCCGGGTGACGTTGCCAATAGTTTCTTCAAATACCTGACCACCGAATGCGTGGATAAAGGGACTCCGTGATCCGGCCAGGCTGTATAATGCAGATGCTCGATCTGAATTTTTAAAACATCGTTCCAATGATTCTCTCGATTCTAGGAAACATTTACTGCTCCGAACGAGTTGTTGTCATTGTTACCTTACGAGTTTCGTCTTCGCAGGTTACGTGGAAAGTACGAAACGTGTAATCCGCGAACACGGTCTGCTTAACATGGAAGACTAGCAAGTCGCCATATTTTTTCTTTTTTCGTATGTCGGGCCAGTACTGTTCGCATTTTGCCTATTACAATTTCATTGTCGATTATTATCTCGTAGGAATGGTACAGTGACAATGAGAAAAATCGAACCTTTCCGTTCTCGATTAGATTCGCGACCATGCAAATAATAAGGGTCCCTTCTTGCCAAATCATCCTCCAGAAGTCGATGATAGTGTTCGGTTTTGGTCCTTGGGTAGCTATGTAACACTTCTCTTTTTTGTAACCCTTTTGCAGAATTTTTCAAGTTAATATATTAGCCGTTTAATTAGTATGAAATTACGTGTAGTAGGATCAAGACTGAGTACCTTAATGTAATTAGCATTAATGTAATCCGAGTATGGGTCGTCTGGAAGTATGTTCAGTATCACGCGATTTTCATCGTCTATAAAACGTTTCGTGGTTCGTTAAACGCTAATCAGTAAGCATGTTAAAATTATAGAAGGTAAATGTTACGTACACGCTATGAGATTTCCATATCTATTCTTCGATTTGTTCTGTGGCAGCTTCCCGTACGTCCATGGTTTTGTTTGGCCCCTCGGGAGTATCTTTCAAATAATTTGCAAAATCATCATATTGTTTTTGAACCGTTTAAACCGTATTAGGTCGTACCACGTGAAATTACCTAGTAGAGAATTAACTAAAAAAGAAAATCTTAGAATAATTCGAGTATCGTCGTAAAATGTAAAAACATTACATTTTGTAGATGGTTGTGTCGTTTAATATTCCAGGGGAAACTATCGATTGCTCGTAATACAGCAATGTCATGCGATACAACCTGTCCCTAACGTTTTTATTTTACGCGAGTTAAATCTGGAACTTCTCGGGTAATTGCTCACATTGTACTGCCTGTCGAGGAGTCCAGAGTCGATAGCTTGTCTCACGTAGTCCTCGAAATCCTTCACTTTTACCAGAGAAGTTGCTTCTTCTTTCGGATTTACGTAATTCACGAGCGTCGTATCGTCACTGTCGGGCGTGCTCGTACGCGACACGCATTCTTTATCGGATGCAATGGGCGCGACCGATAAAACTTGTTTCGAATTTGTCAAAATCGATTTGTCCTCGAGATTCCCGGCGTTACGAGCCAACGCCATTTCTTCGCGAACAATGATGGTCTTTAATAATCCTGGCTTCTTTCTGCAACGGGTACGCGACAAATGAGAAGGGAAACAAACGATTTTTAAATTAATTTCGTCCGGTACGATAGAAAATGGTTTGCACCTTCGATAAAAGTAAACTGCTACGACGATCGCTATGAGGAGAAGTATCGTAAGAGGAACTAGCCAAGCTTCGTCGTGCCGCTTCGGGACCTCGCCGATACGAATCGACGTTGTTTTCACGACCATCGCCTGATTGTTCATCGATCCTCCTTCGGTTTGCAAAATAACCACTATCTCGTAGGATTCATCGGGCTTTAGCGGACAGTTCTTCATACCGCCGTAAACCTTATTATCGCCTATTGTAAACGTTCTACCGGCAAAGTTGTGCGTCTGTCGCGCGGAATGCAATTTGTTCGATAAAGCATATCGTTAAATTTTACATGTTGATACGTTTAAAAGTTCGATAATACGTACGGGGATCCTGGCGGCGTTCCAGGCGATCTCGTCGTAGCCGATACCCGCCTTCTCGCGGAGAAACGGGCTCAATTTCATATAATGATCACAGGACTGTGACCCTTTCACCGCCACGTTGATCAGGCTATTTTTCGTGACGTTCGAAACAACAGGAATGCGCAACTCGATCGTCGAGTGAATATCGCTTGTTTTCGACGTTAATTCTCCCTCGAATGCCATGGCCAATGGTGTCCGCACTTGCTTAGATACTGACGCGCCACGCTTTCCCGATATCGTTAATGCACAAACGGATACGTCGTAAATGGTCGACGACAACAAGTGCAATTGTTCGTTGTACCGAACCTGGTATTCCTTGACCTGGTATTCGTATATCGTAGCTCTTATCGAGTCTCTAATTTCCATTCTCAGATCCGAGGATATCATTTCCACGGTTATCAGAAATTCCGCGAGCCGTTCGCCTGTTTTCCATGGGTGAGACCAACTCGCGTTAACGACTCCTTTCTCGAGAGCCTCGACGTTGAAGATTTTAGGCGCCTCTGGTTCAAACACGTTCAAATTAATTGGCATCGAAGTCCCGGGCGTTGAAACGTTTACGTTGTTGGCTGAAACCTGGAGTATATACATGTATCGTGCAATTGTTCGATGAATCATATCGAAACACCGAGCGGCAGGAATGCTTCCTGCAAAATTGGACTTTCTGTTTAAATTCGAGTATTTAAACTTGCCTCGGTGTGTTCAACATTTTGAAAACTATTGATTTTAACGTTAATTTAAAAATAGTGCAAATGTTGTTTCGATACGTCATAACTGTTAAATTGGCAGGCAATTGTTTAGATAGGACTGTTTTATCTGGATCAGATATTCGAATACAATATTGTTGAACGTTACTCGAAAAAGTAGCCAATTTTGCATGGAGATTATCCCGCATCTTCGGTTACCATAATCGTGTTCATCGGTTTGCAATTATCGGCAGTCGCGCAGATGTACTCGTTCCACAAATTGCAGTATGCTGTTGGCGATATGTTCATCAAAACCTTGCACATTCTGTTGTTACAACATTTTACGGTATAGAATTCTATTTCTCCATGGATAGGTGGTTCTGGTTTTTGCCACCTTAAATGTATGGTGTTGTATAGAGTATCGATCTCAAAAATCTCTAGATTCCTTACCGAAGGCGGTGCTGCCACAAATAAGACATAGTTTTTAATCGATGACACGTTATTCGACAAAGGTTGTGCAATAGTGCTAACCTTTCGGCGGCGTAGTGAAACGAATTTCCTGATAAAGCAAATCATTGTGCTTTTTACCGTAGCCTCTGATGACATAAATTCGGATCTTGTACGTTTCCGCGCCACAAAGAAACTTTTTTAAATCCATAGAACAAAGTGTAGTCTGTTTAGTAATGTTGACATTTGCAACGGATTTGCTAATGCCGATAATAATGATTCTTGTAAACATAGAACCAGAAATTGTGGTGCAATTTTCCGGTTGATCCCATTTCAACGTGAAATCTTCAATTCTCAAATTACTGTACACGGAAGTTGGCATTTCTGAAAGGAAAATGAATTTACTGCTTCCGCAATTTTTATTAGGCTAATTGCACTAATTGTTTACCATTTTCGACGGTGTCGATGGTTCTCTTCTCGGAGGGGCCACAGTAAGACGTACAAGCTGAAATTTCTACGACGTATTTCGCGTAGGGAACCAAATTTGCGAAAGTAATGCTGGTAGATGTAATTTCGTTTGAAACGTTCCACTTTGGAGAATCCTTGCGCAGATTGTCGCAGCCTTTATAAGTTTCAATCTTGAAAATATAATAACGAATTTCTATAGGCGAATTGATTCGTTACCTTTCTCTATGTATTTCATTACCTTCAATATAATTTTGTAATACTTTATGATACCATTTAACTGTCGAGGAGGATTCCATTTTAACGTTAAATTACTATTTGAAATCAGTTCTGTCTCAACGTTTGTCACTTTGGATGGTTCTGTTTATACGAACAGATATATAATATCGGTCGAAACATTAAGGAATTAAGTGTGCGAAATTTCTAATCACCTCCGTCGAGGGTTCGAACTTCCTCTGAGAAAAACGTCACTGTTTGATGGGCGACCGTAATCTTGTAATAAGTATACGCCTTCAAGTCTAAAACGTGGTACGGCAGTTTGAGTGCGTTTTCTTTGATAATCTGAACACCTGTCTCGGAGTGCTCGATAACGACACTGTACCAGTTGTCTGGACAGTACGAATAGCCCTAGAAATCAATACCTTTTACCGTTTTTAATCGTTATAACAGTGTTCGAAGGTACCATTCGTTACGTACTATGTTCTGATCCTTCACTAGCGTCAAACTATTATTTCCTGGGATTACTCTGAAATCGTTAGTCGCTGAAAAATTTCGTAGTTTACGTTACATTCTAACACTGATGCTAATCGGTGATATATTTAACGAAATAGTAGCTCACGAGTGCATTTGGTCGTAAAGTTGGTCACTTCTCCGAGAATAAATAGCTGTTCATTATAGTATAGTAGGCAATAAATGTTATAAGTAGTGCCAGGCTCTAAGTCGTTAGTGTATCCAATCAACGCTGTAGTGTTTTCAAATATTATCACTGGATCTCCAATAATACGGGCAACGTTCTCCATTATTTTCTGACAAAGATGCGCATTCTTTTAGCACAAGTATACAAAATATGTACCGTATTATGTTACACTTACCAGTATAACAAATTGGTAACGGAATGATGTTAATTTATATTCCTCTATTGCTGGAACAATAGCGCGAACGGTTGTCTCGTTGATAAAGTCGATTTTGGGCGGTGGAAGAACATCTATGCCTTTAAAAAAGAACATGCAAATTCTCATCACCCGATTACATAAAATTGTACTTATTATGTGTATCGATTTACTACTTTTTTTACATAACGGTGGTACATAGTATCTTTGAGAATTGTTACAGCCATACATGCAGTTTCCTGTTTTGAAGTCGCAAACGTTATTATCACATTCTCCACAATTTTCCTCGCAGTTCTGTCCGTACCGATGAAGAGGACAAGCTATAAACAAAATTGATTAACGAAAATCGTTTTCTCGTACTACTTCTCCATGGTAATAGTGTATGTTTCTCACTGTTTTCGCATTGTATTCCAGTAAAACCGGGTAGACACGTGCAACCCATACTTTCGCAAATTACAGTATTTGTGCAATTCCCAAAGTTGTCCGTCTGAAAATCGCAATTTATCGAGCAGTAGGGTCCCACCTTTCCATCGGGACAGTCGAAACCATCTGTTGTCAAGATAGACAAAGATCGTGTACTTATTCCGACGATCGTTTGCAAGATATAAATATAAGGTGTTACCAATTTTTACAGACGTCGAGACGTCGAGATCGGAATTTACGACAAACTTTTCTTTGTAAAACAGTTTTTGGCACGTGACTGGTGGCCACAAGTAACGCTCATAGTTCTTCGTAGTAACGTATCGTATAGAACCTAAACGAACATAACATCGTAATAACCGCGGTTCAATCCATATGTATTTCATCGATGTTTTATAAAACTACAGCGCCGCGAATACCTATAAACTCAAACAGTTCTTCTGTATTATAAGCAGCTATTCTTTTTTATTTGGGTATACGAACTATCTGCTAAATGTTACGAAACAAGACTGAATAGGACTGAACATTTATAAACTCCGCGCGAATTAAAAATAAAATTAATATTGAGTTTATATTTTTTTCTTTTCTTTTTATATTTTCGAGGAAAATTTTTCTTCGTTGTTTTCACAGTTTCGTTTCGTGTCGCAATACGATTGAATTTATGATTATTCACGGTGCTGTAGTTTCGCAGTGACACACCTGTTGGTGGACACGCACGAAAGTTTGCTACGGCCCAGAATGGACTGCAGCTTTCCCGCTCGAGTCCTGGTATCAACTGTATCTTTACATTTACAAAGTCGGATGAAATCGTTCGATTGATCCGAACGTATTGCCACATGGGCAGCCCGTGAGCAGCGGCCACCGTTGATCCTTTTATTGTTTCTAACACTTGTTTTTCATAGCGATTATTTATCAATGCTATTTCCATCTCACATTCCGCGCACAGGCCAATTATTATTTCTACACAAAGATTCCCGTCGAGAAGAGATAGCGTAGGGCTCGTCAGAGCTGCCTTCGATTCGATTGTATGGAGGAAGTTGTCTGTAATCGGCAGATTCCGTTATAGAAATCACATTTACCTGATCGATTTCTTTTACGAGCGGCAGTTCGCGTGTTTGGAATTTCATGTGAATCGGTCACATGAAATTCTTACTGATTTAAGTTTCAATTATACGTCACACGATAGACTCACATAAGTGAAATCGAAATAGCATCTCGGTGTGACTTCCTATGAATAGCGTGCAATTTACAGTTGTAGCCGATGACAGTTCCTCGGTTTCCACGTACGTTAGGAGCAACTTTTCTGTATTATAAACCGATAGGTTTTTCGCGCTTTCGTTCCACGTAACAATGAAGGTTCTCCATTCGGTCGGAGAAAGTACACTGCCCTGCGGGGATGAGTAATAACTGACAATTAAATATTCAAGGACGAGTATAACTGTATACGGTTTAAGATTTGATGGATGTTACTGCATAAGAATTCCTTTCTTGACCGCACTCGTAGGTATAGCTGTACTGTCCTAGAATCGGTACGCCAGTCGCGCATCTTCGTATCACAGAAATCGTGTTCCTCCAGCCACCAAGGATGATCCAGTAACAAAAATCGGTAGTATAATGTTCACTCTCACATAATAGTATCAGAGCGTCATTCGTGCCACGAATAGAAACTACGAAAGTTCGTAATTTTGTCAATTTGTCGGGCGAGAAGTATCCAGGCTCATCAAAATTATTATACTCTATGAAGCCTAAAAATACAAATGTCGTGTAGAATTGAATATTTCGTCGGTCGTAAATTATTACCAAATTGTTGAAACAAACCTTCCCATCGGCGATCGAACACCGGACCCATAGGATTTTCTTTGGAATCTGTTAAACTCCAACCTGCGGTATTCCAAGTATTCGTGCAACTTTCGTTCGAATCCAGATCGCAGTCTATTTCCTTTGTCTGATAATAGTTTAGTACCCTAAAGTCTGAAATTAATGAACGAGTAATTATTGGGAATAGGGTGCAACACTAAATAAATCGTGTAACTTTAGTTATCTGTATATACGTAATATTTCCGAGATATATTATAGATTACAAAATATATAAACAGCGTTAGTGTAGCGTTTGTGGTGCCATACGTCGATAATAACTGTCTGAATTATAAAATTAGTTTTCTCGAAAACAATTTTATACTACGATTCAGACATTTACACGGGAACGAACTTTTTGTTATGGTTTACTACGATTCTGGTCGTATGTTGTATTTGAATATATTTACTGTTTGGTTTAATGAATACCGTGACTTTATTGAATTACCTTCCCTGTTAAAAACTTACTAAGTTTTTTAAGTGCATCATAGTCCCTCGAAGTCAAATTGATGTTCCATACTAAACCTCCACCATCGTCTTCCGTCATACACATCTTATAGGGTAGATGTCTTGATGATACACTTTTTAAAACTGTCAATCGTCCCGATATAATCGAAATTTTTATCACGAGAAATAGTATCTCCAATACACTCATTATTGATTAATACGAATTGACACTCATAAATTATACTCAGCAACGTCGAAGGAATAGAAAGTTTAATTAATTTCAGGACACTGTCACCACCGGCGTAGTTCTTTCCCGTAAAATTACATCTTGTTATCGTGCTGTGGTCGTATTACATTTGTAGCGCGTCCAAGATGTAGCGTACGTTTAATATGAGTGAAACTTGAAAACCGCGAGGGAAAGGAAATCGACTTCCTACTGGTGAATCTGCGATAAGGAATATATCCGGTAGTGGTAAATGACGCACTTAAAAATGATAGTAATAGAAACCACATATCAAATGGAAGTAAAATTGTCTCGGAGCTCGTTGCAAACATTTGGGATTCAGTACGCTTGGTAAGACTATTTCTATACTAGTTATATTATAATAATTAATCTGTCGTTAGCATTATGATTTAAATTTCCATTAGACTCTGGATTCACGTTTAATTTTAACTTCATCGAGATAAAAATAATTGTTAAAAGAGTTCTGTCATGTTTTAAGATGTTTGCAAAATTCTTTTCTTAAAGATATCGTTACAGAATTTTGGATCTCAATCCTGTCTTGGCAAAGTACTTCTGCGTTTGAGAAATTTTCAAAGGCGTTAACTTTTACGACTCTCTCGTAAGTTTGTAATTTCTCTGTGAAAAACATGACATCTGGGCATTGCATTGAAACATTTATTTTAATCTAATAGCTATCGTAATGTCAACGAAAATAAATTCCAAGTATATCATCGATAGCATATACTTTTATCGAAACCTGTTATGTTGACGATTACATTAAAATGGGATTTTTCTTTTAATTAATATATATATTCATATCATTACTTGACACAAATTTTTTTTATTCATTCCAAAATGTACAAGCTCTTACAAAATTATTCTTCTTAAAAAAACAATATCTCGTACTTAGGTATCTATTATAAGTACGTATTTTCGTACATTGTCATATATTTTATTACATATTACAAATTCATTTGGCTTCGTCGTGAAAGTCTTACATGCAAATGCCGCTGACTCGCGTAAAGTAATCGTGTTCACATCGTTTCTCGCTTGTATACTATTCTATGATACATGACGTTCTTTTTATCTTGAGCGCGCATAATATTTCTCTCATTTCTCATAATAAAAATAAATGTATAAGTGAAAAGCTGCATAGTTCCACGTGACGAACATTTTTAGTTTAAATATTATTACACGGATAAATTCGTTTTAGCTACAATGAAGGCATCTTGAAAAAAAATTTGGTAAACAAACTGTGCAACTTTCCTTTTGCACGTTTTTCTGTATCATCGTGAATAGCAGAGATATCACTAGTGTTGAAGATAAAAAAAAAAACACCGTATATTTTATACTTTCGAGAATAAAACGGCAGACTAGGATTTCGAATTTTGCTGGTTTCGAAACCGCATTAAGGCGAACGCTTTCTCGACAGCTCGTTTCCGCGTAGAAAAGAATTCTAACGACGGTCGTTCGGAGTTAATTTTGCGTTCCGTTTTTCGGGAACACGCGCGACAGTCGGGGACTCGAAAGTCAAGGCGAAAGACGAGGTATCCAAGAGTGCACCCTCCGGTGTCGTCCCAAATTGCATTTCGGTGCTAGAAGCGCCAACAACGCTAGGACAGCACCCAGCAGAGAAACGCCGCACAAAGCGCCAGCAGTGACGTCGTGTAACGGGGTCCCGGCTTTAGGCGATTTGGCAGCCAGTAAGAAAAGTCCTGCACAACTCAACGCTGAGAGTCCCGCGAGGCCAAGTCCGGTCCACGTCCTTCTCAACGTCCTGCAAGCTCCCGCCAACGTGCAACAGGCTCCACAACCTGTTGCGCTGTCGTAATAGTACCTGCAAACAAATTCAATTAGAACGACGCACAAATCTCCAACTTAACGAAGGAAAACGTTCAAGACGTAACAAGATCAATCAGTGCTCAAAATCTCAATGAGGTCGATGACCCGAAGATCCTGTATTCTCTTTGCCAGGACACAAACGACGTTTTGTTTTCTATTTATGGGAAGATAACTACCGTCTTCCTTGGGTCCAAGACAAATACAGTGCCAAGCCGCAGGTCAGGATACCAACGAGGATCAGCAGAAGCGGCGCGTTTCTCCTTTCATTCTTCTCCAAACCGCTGGCCAACGTGGTGTTTGCGTCGCTGTGCGGCGGCGACAATGGCGGGACCTGCTCGAACGAGCGAACACGGTTAGATCAGCGGTACGACATCTTCATTTCTGGCGTCGTTTCGTCACCGCTTCGCGACGAACGTTACCCTGAAAGAGTTTCTTTACTCACCACTGCAGTCCTAGCGATGAACGCACTTTCTACGCTTTGGTAGCCGTTCCTTTTCTGTCCCGCGGGTATTACTTGATACCTCGGCGAACCGGATACCATCGGCAGAGACTCTGGCCCGTTTTCCATGTATGCGTAACGAGGTGGGGGCTCGCCGTGACCCATTGACACAAGGTCGACCGGAGCCGTGCCGACGTAACGGAGTCTCCCGCAGTTGCTGGCTGGACAGACGTCCTGTTGTCGGGATGAGTTCTCCAGCAGCGGTAAACACCTCCGGGCCGACGATTCTTTGTTGGGGGTGGAGGTTTGCGGCCTGGTCGGGGAGAACGCCCGACTTGGGGGTGTTCCTTGAGGCGTGGTGCGTTTAGGACTGAACGCTCGACCTGAATTTCCGCACATATTAATATCAATTTTTAACCAACACGGTCATGAGTTTTAAATAATAGGGTAGATCGACGATGGTTGTAACATTGTAAATATCTTAAAATGTACAGGGTGTTCGACCACCTCTGGGGAAAATGGGAGATTCTAGAGGCCAAAATAAGACGAAAATTAAAGAATACCGATTAGTGGATCGAGGCTTTGTTAAAAAGTTATTAACAATTAAATTTAAAAATTTCAAATCGTTCTGGAAAAATTATTTTCGGTTGCTATTTTAAAACACGATTCGGATTAAGCATCGAATTATTTGAGACGCAGTTGCTCGAAACGAATGTTTGTCAAAAAATATACGTACCGGTTGGAGAACCACCTGGCGTGAGTACGTTTCTTTGTGGCGTACCGGTTTGATTGAAGGACTGCTGTCTCTTTGGAGACAGGGTCCT
The DNA here is from genome assembly GCF_013123115.1 of Colletes gigas. Taxonomy (NCBI): domain Eukaryota; kingdom Metazoa; phylum Arthropoda; class Insecta; order Hymenoptera; family Colletidae; genus Colletes; species Colletes gigas. The sequence goes on from NW_025106680.1 coordinate 440,462, forward strand.
CTCCTCAGACCTGGAACGCGGCTTCCTCGGTGTCGTCAATATTTCGTGCAGCTTTTGCGTGGCCAAATTGTTTCTCGCGGAAATCGCGAATTCGTGGAAATTTCGGTCCGGAAGGTCCGGTGGGTCCTCTTCTTGCAGAGGCACTCTGCTGTAACGACCTGGTAACACGCTATCGCTTAACATCACAATCCCAAGAAAAACAGCGTAGAATTACAAACGACCAAGTTACCAAGGTAGAGAAAGTCGCATTTTACGATTCGAAAACGCACCTCGAATAAATTTCAAGCCTTTACCGATAATATCGTTCACCTACCCTGTGGCGTGTTGATGTGTCTCCTTACAGGGGAGACGTGTTTCACGGCGTTCCAAGCGGTTTCCTCGTCGTGGTAATCCTGATCACCCGGTATCACGGCGTATCTTCTAGCGTTGTTCCGGCATATTTGCATCTGCGGCTCCCGGCCGTCGTCTTGGTTGGCCGCCGTTGCGGAACGTTGTTGCACCTGCTGGCGCGGAATGAACTCGTACCTCGAGGAGCCCTTCCTCTGTATCTGGTTGTTCGGCTCGTCCTGTATGTACTCGTACCTTGAACTTCGATTGTAGATCGCGGGGCGTTCATCCACCGGAAGGCTTCCATACCTTCGATGCGCGGTACCTCTGTTCTCGTCCAGGTAGCAATATCTGTCTCGGATCTCGCCGTTCTCGACCACGCCGCCCTCGATCGGGCCTTGAAACGCGAGGTTACTTTGGCCCCCGTTGCACTGCAATTGCAATTGCAACGGCGGCGGGGGCGGCGGTAATTCGTCGTTGGTTTGAAACTGCGGCGGCGGCGGCAGGTCGCCGGTCCGATCGTCCGGAATGTATTCCGATTGTCGACAAAACGAGGGATTGGTGTAGCAGTGCACCGGCGCCGGCTCGGACGTTTCAGCCATCTTCTTTTTCCCTTTATCGTTTCGTATCGCCGTAACGCGTTCAAGCTTGATTAATGTCTTTAAAACGAGACGTTTTTACGCCGCGTACGGTTACCACTAGGCACCAGGCACAATATCTTGATAGTCCGCGCGCGGCACTCGACGTAAATGGATGACTCTATTAAGGCGCGCACGACGTTCGTCACGCGCGTTTAATGCTTCTTCCAGCGTCCATCGCTCAGGGCACGAGCCGCGAGAACGTTACGGTCCTCAAGATCGATTCACGAGGATCACGTACGTATCGCTGGTGTAGGATGTAGCCGACCAAGTTTCCAGGGAGAACGTCACCGTTTGCACGGGCTCTGAAATTACTCTTGTCTCGGTGTGCCGGTGATCCCTGTACATTTTATTCGAGTTTTATTTGCCTCCGTGCCCGTTCAAATTCTTCCTCTTCGGGGACTTTCTACGGGGGCTGCGGGCTCTTTCGACGAGATAACGATATCGAAGCGTCTCGAATTTCCTTCTAAATATTCCTCGCCGCGTATTCGAAACGTTTCCGGAAAATCCACAGCTTTTCTCAGCACGGCTTCCCGCGGTTTTGAGATTCCGTATCACCGGTGGCGTGAGATATTTTACGTGCAACGTTCGCGAGTTTGTCGGAGCAAAGTCCAGTGCTGGAATTGCGTTCGGTCCGTGCACTACGGTTGCCTCCAACAAACTGCCGCACGAGTTCCCTTAGGAGCAGATGCACGAAGGGCGTTTCTCCGCGCGTTTCGAGCGAGCGTGTGTACGTGGACTCCACTACCTGAGGGGTTGTCGGAGGGTTCGCATAATACGGGCCTGGTGCCCTGTCGCATGATGGGGGCTCTGTCTCTTACAATACGTTCTTTCCAACGTTTTCTATGTTACTACTACCCTCGATAGTGTGTTAAGGAATTTGTGCGACTGCCTCTGCTGTGTTTCCCTCGCGACATTTAAAATTTAAATCCCACTCGATATTAATTTACATAATTTAAATAATCGCGCGTTTCTTTCTCTTCCGTCAAATTTATCAGATTGCTACCATTTTTATAATCGAATAAAAAAGACGAAACCTGTAGCTTTTGTCTTTGAGTAACGCAAAGTTCGTCGTTTTTAAAAATCAATTTTACTCTTTTCTTTTTTATTAAACGTACCTCGCTCGAACAGCTGAAAATGTATGGAATTACTTTGCAGCTTTTCAGACGCAGAAATTTATTTTTAACTTTCTCCGTAGCTACCAAGTTAGAACTATATTTGTTGCAAACGTTACGCCGCGGAAGCGTCGTCGTTCGTTGCTGCGCGTGTGTGCTGCAAAAGAACTCCAGTCGAGGGCACTATAGATAATTTTCTGGGCAGCTGCTGCGACCGTTGGGACGCGTGCCCCGATCGTAACAGCTGCTCCAACACATACGCGTTTCGATCACAAACACGCTCTTTATCTTTCACTCTTCGTGCACCAAATACACTGTCGGCTCGTTCGTACCGCGTTAACGGCCGAAAAGCCATTTCGACGAACGGGGAAGAACCCGGCGCGTTAAAATGCCCGAACGCCCGAACGCGAAAAATGGCGACCAATCCAGCAGGGAGATGTCGTTGGGAAAACAAAATCTCTCGCGGATACTTTAAAACACCGGTACGCTCTAAACGATTAATCGTGTTGGCGCTAGACTGGTTTCGTGCTCGGGTAAACCGATTGAATTTTGTTGTTTTTTTTCACGAAAGCGTCGCGGTGAAAATGGCGATTCAGGTCAGAAATAATGTGCCTGCGAAACGATACTTTCTTCCCGCTTTTGTCGTTAACGTATGGCTTCGTTTAGGTAAACGAGAAAAACTATAGATTTATTTTTAACGATTTTCTAGTCGCTCCCCATTAAACGTCGGTTTGGCGATATCGTTCGCGGAATAGCGATTAACTTCCAGACAAGTGTAGCACAGATTTTCTGCTCGACCGATTTATCGGCGATAGAAGAATTTTTGTCCGGACACCGAGAAAGTCCACTTTCCTTTTTTCCCGCGGCGAGCAAGTTGTCTTTTTGTTTGTTCGACCGCGCGTATCGTAAAAACGAGAAACGACCGCTCTCGATGTTGCCTTCGTGGTTCGAGATTCGGAAAACACGGGCGCGCACGTGCGTAGTCATTCACGCGACACGCGCCGAAACGCGTGTCGCTACGTTCCTCTTTTGTTGTACGTTTGAACTCTTGGTCGTTTGAGCTCCTGGCAACGTGAGTCATCGAACCTTTTCCCATTGTCAGTTTGATGTTCGAGCAGGACCACGGTGTCTGAATCGTTCAATTATTCGCACAGACCAGGACGGGAGGTCAAATCAAATTGTGCATGGAAGCTGTTGCTCAAAAATCGCATGTGTGCAACTTTTGTACGAGCAAATTAAGAATTGTTACAAGCAGGCCGTGCATATTTATGCGAATTCATACTTCTATTGATAGAATTATTGAAATGGGTGCTTCGTAGAGGGTTGTTTCAACCCTTTAATTTTTAGTAGATAAATACATCAATTTTTCCCCGCCATTTGTATAATCTCATTTTCCTTTTTATTTACTAAAATTGTAACTACTTCTGTTAAATCTTTCCGATGGATTCGAATACATAGAAGTTGTTCGTCGTTTGAATTAAATTGCAATTTGTCCTACCTTTCTTATTAGATCGTTTCCGAGTATGCTCCACTCTGAAGAACTTAAATTGTAGTTGTGCCCAGATTGCTGCTATTACGTATGGAATAGTCCAATTTGGGTATAAAACAAGTCCGATACTTTGTCCGTTGTACGGTCGAAGTCTGGTTTTATGACGTATAATTGGCGTAACCAACGGTTCATGAACCGTAATAAACGATATTAATTCTCATTTTAATTGTTCTGTTGATACAGACCGGCTGGGTACCTTAATTACTCTGCGCGTTATTAGGAATCGACTTGTAAGTCACAGCCATGCACAATAGGAAGCCATAGTTCCTTTGTGCACGGTCCCTTTGCCGGAGAGAAAATCGGTGGTAAACTCACCTTTGTATTATTGTTTAGCAACAGCTTAGTGAAAAGGTCGAGTGCCGAGCCTACGTGTTTCTACCGTGAAGAATAAAGGTTAGCGTGATCCTTCGTGAGGATTCTGAGATTCGTTTGCACTCCTCCAGTCAGATTAGGATTATAGGAAAATATTTGCTTTGAATATCCATAATATCTGTCAACAAGTTTCGCCTATGATCGAGCAATTTCACAAACCTCGATAAATGATCATGAATGCTAAAAATGATGAAGAATGTCATTAGCCGACGTTTTATGAAACATGAATCTGAACGTCTCTTCTATTTTTCTATGGTGCAACGATACTATTATTATTTATATATTTATTTTTTCACTTATTTACTTAACAAGAGTATCTCCACTAATATCTATGATTAGAAAGAACTAATTTGCATAATCTATAAATAGCCAGATTTAGAGACAACATTGGACGCATATATTGTACGTTCACTTTTAATATTAAAAAAAATGGATTTAATGATTTACTGAATCCACGTATCGGTTTTTTAAAGAACATTAATGTAATTATCGGTGGTCTTTAGCTGTTAATGCGACCTTAAGCAAAATAAAATAAATAAAATGCTTTACCTCTTCGAGAGAGATATATATATATAAAGTGAATTTGCTGCTTTTTTCCGTACCTAAATGTGACATCGTTTCGCGGCTGCGGAAAATGGCGCGAAGAACGCTTAAAACCACACGAAGGTTCATCTATCCATCGCTGTCTGTTGTCCCTTTCACTGGAAACCGACCGTGTGGGAGGCCCGTTCAGGATCTCATAGCAATTTCAACCCGAACTAGTCTTCGTGTGCAGCTCAGTCTCCTCTGGAGTGTCTCTCGCGGATAATCCTCCGTCCTTGCAAATCAGCCGCGAATCACAATCGACTAGGAATTTTCACTCAGCGAACCGTCCAATTTGCGTCTACGATTTCAGATTCGGAGTTCGGGAAACGAAAGATGCGTATTTCGTTGAACTCTGACGAAACGTCGTCGAAAGGAGACCGTTTATGCAACGGCAGACGATCGTTTGAGAGGAGTTTATCGTAACAGTTGTAATGGACAAAGTGTTAAGGAACGTTCGCGTAACCTATTTACCCGGTGTGTCCTTCGATAATCTTAACAGTGCTAATAACGGAGCGCCTGGTGCTGGCAAATGTCTTCTTTCGACCGCTAGCAATCCGTGCCCGAGCTTGTTGGACGCTAGATTGATCGGGAACAATTGATTTATCGACGAGGTAGCTTTCGACGGCGGACAACCGGATCGGTGATTTCCCAAGAGTTCGAAAACAAGGAGAACGGTTCGCGCCAGAGGGCAAGAAATCGGGTGAAAACACCGTCTGAGAAAACTCGAGCACCGGCGCACGCGTGCAGCGAGATAATTGCATCGCTTCGCAATCGGTGGTTGCATAATATCTGCCGCGAAGGAAGAGGAGAAGAAAGAAAAAAAAAAAAAAAGGAGGCTGAAGCAACGACGACGCGTCGTTTCGTTGAATCTATTCACCGTTCCGCGTTCACGCTCATTGGATACAGCCGGTGTAGCTCTTCTTCCTCTCTCGGTTTTCGTCCTCGTTCCATTGTTACGAGCGAATTGCACAACCGTAATCGCGGTGCTCGCCGCGAGAGTCACGAAGAAATCCACGCGACGGAGGGACGAAGATTTCAATTAAGCCGAAGCGGTTAGCATAATTGGCCGTCTGCTCCCTTCTGCCAACCCGGAAATTATTCGACTCTTTTTCTGGATTAACGCGACCGGAGGAGTGATCGTGGGCAGCGAAACCAGTACCGATCCGCCGCGACGGACGCACCACCGCTCTTCGGGTTTTCTCTTCTTCGTGTCACCCGGTACGTTTCGTTCACGGTCAAGTGCATTTTATTCCGAAACGACAGGAAGCGGCGAGCAATTTCCGTTCGGAGGGATCCAGGATGCCTCGATCGCGCACGCTCGTCTGGGAAATTTAATGATATCGAGGATGCGTTGTCGCGAGCCAGGCGTGTCCAACAGTTTCTATTCCCGTCCCAATTAACCTCACGACTCGACGATAGAACAATGATGGAGAACGTGTACGTGATAAAGGTGAAAACGAAGCCGGCTCTGTCATCCCTGTACCCGTCGGAGCGTCGTTACTCGGCGTCCACCGTCGGTGGTTTGTCCTTCGTACATTTCGGTTTGGGCGCGCTCTCCCTTCTCCTGGGAAGCCTCGCCCTGTCTATTCAAGGCCCCATCTTGTCGATCGCGTGTTTGGTCCCGTTCGTGACGGGACTGCTCGCCTGGCGACGTTGGTACATCGATCGGAACATCGCTATTTTCTTCTACGGGAGCCTGTTCTCTCTGGTGGCGGCGGTCCTGTGCTTCGTCGCCACGATGTTCGACATCGCAGCCGCGGCGGACAACGCGGGAGGATCCTTGTGGTCGCTGGAGAAGATACTCGAGCAGCCACGAGGCCCTTCACACCTGGACGGGCAACCGGACAACGACACCGCGACCAACGAGACCTTCGACGCGAGCAAGGTTCACGATCTCGTTCCCAGCATGAATATTAATTTCAACGCCCCTACGCCTGGGATTATAATCGACAATATGTCCAACATATCCGGATACATTTTAAGGACCTCGGTAGGGAACTACGGGGAGGCTGATCCTGAGAACGATAACGGGACGCTGGCCAATTACGATCAGGGCGACGACGGTTCCCTTCGACAACAGGAATCGAACATCGTTACGGAGGAAACCTTGGAGACGATCAAGAACAGAGTGATGTCGTTCTGGCAGAAGAATTACCACGACGCGTCTCACGCGAAAATTTTACTCACGGTTAACGTATTGGTGGCGTCGCTTTTGGAGGCGTTCTGGTCGGCCCTCAGCGCGAGGATTGCATTGCGCGGGATGATGAATCGATTACCGGAATCGGGATACGCGAACTGCGCGACCGGAAACTCGACTATGGAGGCGGGAGCGCCGGGAAAGAGGAAGCCACCGGCACCGAGGCCGGACATTTTGGATCACGATCGACGACTGTCGGAAAACTTGCAGAATTTAAACGCGTTGCACGGTCACAGGATCTCTTCGCCGGGATTACCCTTGCCAGAGTCCAGCAGAGAGTTCAGGGAAAGGGTCGAGAGATTCTTGGCGAACCAAGCGGCGCACAGGATCGTCGAAGGATCCTGTTCCTGAGACGCGTGTGACCGAGAGACAACGAGGAACAGTGTACCTTGGTGTCTAGTATAGATAGTTTTGTTTATTAGGGAACATAATCGGGAAATACTTTTCAGTGCTTTAATTTCCACGCTGTTATCGATCTCAATACCCACGATAATATCATAGACGATGAATGAAACGTTAGACTAGACTACTTTATGCGCTTCTGGCATATGCTAATGTCGAACGCGCATAGAAAACGTGGGAAGAAGTTGAACTTGGGAACGAACTTCTATTCTTTTTAATTTTCAATAGCTCGATAAAAAGATATAAAAGACGAAGAAAATATTCGACACGAACGAGTATAGTTTCAAAAATTGTTAAACAGCGTTTCATATTATTTTACAAAACGTTATAGTAAATAATGTTATAAACAAGTTCGACTGTATTTTATAAATGAGTATACGAATATTAAAATTGCTAATTCCACGATTGTAAGGTCATTGATAATCGCGTTACGCAACAAAAGTAATAAACTTCCATGCAACACATGCCGCTAATTTCTTTCGTCCACGACTTCGTCACGTGCAATAGAAACGTACTGTCGAGCGTACCGTAAGTATAATAATAATTTGTATTTAAACAGCCAAGTCTCGTCTTCGCAAAGTCCCACTGCGTTTGCAACACAGCCTTTGTAGTCGATTCAGACGCGCACTTGGATACAGTTAAAGAACGGCAGTTATTTATAACGAGTCTTCGTTCCACGAGATCGTATCACCCGCGACACGATCCTGGAAAACACTTAATTACAATTTATTATGTTTGGTCGCTACGTTCCCTCGCCACTGTTAATTAAAACGCTTCGGCTAACAGCATCGAGTTGTTCCGAACTCTATTAGGTCCGACGCGTTTCGGTCCGCTCGATCGGCAGTCGTGTAAATTCGGTTGATTCCGTCAATTAGTCGGCAATTACGAGCTTATAAAAGAAAAGTTTCTAAACGAACTCGACGTCCGTGACCGATTCTGTTCCCTGTTCGTCGGAAGTCGGAACGCTGGCATCGATCAAGATATTACTCGTTCGTGCTCATTCATTATCGCGAGTGCTCGAACTTGGATGGGAATACGAAAGAATACGATAGACTCGTTTTTTATTCAGCCGGTTACCGATCGATCCAGATTACGTGAAACTAATGTTACGTACAATGGCTTTTGCCTCTCGTACGCGCGCATACGTGTTGCGAAAGTTCAACGATCGTGCCCGCCTGTTGCGAAATCCCATAATCTGATATTGGCCAACGCAGAGAGCGCGGGAGTTTACCAAGAAAATTGCTGACAATAGCAACGGCTGCTATAGATCTTACATTCCTCGTTAAATGCTTACCTGGGCGTGTTTCAGTGACATATCGGGCACGATATAATCGTTGACCGAAGAACAATTAGCTGCCATTTCTGCTATATCCATATCTTTGACCAAGCAACGGTTCAATTATTTATAATTACGGATAATTGTATAATTATAGTTTCCAATTTTGTTTCCCTTAAAACATCTAGTTGTTCGATGTTCCATTTAGAAACTACTTTGTTCGATTTGGTTGGACAAAAAGAGCACTCTTTTTGAATGTGTTACGCTTGAAAGAATCAAAGTGATCTTCTTTACAAAACGAAGCTTTATTCTTATTAATTGTCAGTTACATCGTTCGACTTGCTACGTAGATCGCTCTTAAGGTACACTTTATCGAGTAAACAACGTTAAACTACTCCCCTAAGCTGGCCTTGCCTCTTTCACTCTTGAACCACGATTAGAAAATATGTATTTGCTTTGTGTGTGCGTGCACGTGTGTTTCTGTATATACGAACGGTTGACTACGGCAATAGACGGTACTTTTTTTTTTATCTGTCGATCGAGTAAGATCGATCTATTTCTAATATCGTTCCTTGGTCCACCTGGATTGTATTGCGGCCCTACAACGCAAAAAGCTCAACGAAGCTAACACATACCACGAATACGATTCCAACATGGAATTTCTCAACAAGCACGAATAACGACAGCCTGGCCACTATTATCGGTGAATTATCGCGGTGGAGAAAAATACGAATTCGAAAATCGAGAACGCGGGCGAATCGGCGAATTTCAGGCGTTTCGTTAATTCTCTAAATGGCTACAAGTCACGAGTGCGCCTTATGTTCGATCGTGCGAGGCGGAGAACAAATGTCGAGTGGCAGTGACCGAGCGTTTATTAAACACAATGAAACCTATCGATGCGGCGCGAATCAAGAACATAACTCTTAATGGTAAACGTTTCATTTTTTGCAACGATTAGCGTCTAAGTGCGAAATCGAGCTGACATCTAGCTAGGTATTGGCAAGAGTAAAGCACACTTTTGTACATGGACGTTTCTAACGAATCGCCAAAGGAAAGGTGTGTTTTTCTTCGAGACAACGTCCCCGTCGTCGCCAGAGATCTTTCCTTTGGCGCTTCACCTATGAAACTAATCATTTCTCCGCCTACGACTTCTCTTCGGCATACACTAATGATTAATGTTATGGACAACACGGGCGAGACATCGTTTAATTAACAAAAATACATGGCTACGTACTGTGTTCGCGCGATAAGAAGGCCACGCTGTGTTCACATCCCCACTCTGGTACCTGTCTACTACGCTCCTTGCTATTGGCCGATGTCTGACCAATAATGGTAGCGGACAGGTACTGGAGTGGGGATGTGAACGCATCGTAGCCTTCTTTTCGCGCGAGCACAATAGGATATCTCGCGTAATCCCTTTCAGACTTCTAATATGCGTCGATCGCGTGGTAACCCGATCGATTCGTCATCGTTTTCCTTACGCTCTAACGATTAAGGTTTTACGTGTCTTAAACTAAACTGTACCACAACAAATCACATCGCTTGAAATTCTATATTACGGATACGGTAATCTTACATTTCCACTTATCACCATCTTTGTAATCTACGTGGACACTTTTCTCTATCTAGCTCGCGATAGTTCGTGGATCTGTGTGTCCGGACTTGAAACGAGACTTCCGAGAAATACAATGAAAGACTAAGCGGACATTCCGGTGATCCTTGTCTCGTGAATCGAAGGACGAGTTGTACTGTGAGTCAAGGTTCTGCCTCTATAGAAAATTATATCGCATCGTCGTCTGTCTACGAACGATCTCTAACGAAATTTAACGACAAGGTTACACGTTCACCGGTCGAACATTGTCGTCGGATTGCTGTTGCTCGCCGCTCTGCCATCCCGAGTCTAACGTTGTCGAATCACTCAGACAACACTGGGGCGTTTCTTCTTCCTGACTGCTTCTGTAGTCCCGATAATCTCTCTCTCTTCCTCTGTCAGTCTCCTCCTCTCTGAAGTAACTGGAAGCGGTCGGACCCTCTTGAAGCTGTTCGTCGTCCTTGGCCGGATAATAAGAGTATCGGCCTTGTTGGATCACTTCGTACTGCGCGTCGGGCGCCAGGAACGGGCCTCTGGCGTTTCGCGGTTCGTCGCTGTTCGCGTAATTGTCGGACGGTATGTCGCCGTTGTCCGATGGCAACGGAAGAGGCAGTCTGGACCGTTTCGACAGTTGTCGTTTGCCTAAACGGGCCGCCAAGTAGTCCACGCCCTCTGAATGTTCCGCGCCTGTGAAAATTCAGTCGATTAATCGACCACGATCGACCGTACAATACTTTTCCTACGAAACTGTTTTCGCCATTGGGTGTACCACTACCTTCTTTCTCCACGGCCAGGTCGTAGAAACTGCTCTCGGGCCCGCAACACGACGACACGTCGCCGAAATACAATTCACTTTCCGATTGCTTCGGTCCAGGGTTTGCCTCTTGTTGGAACGCTCCGTTTTCCACCCCTTTCAACGGTTTCCTGATCCTTCTGCCTTTCATCGTGCCTTCGTTTCCACCCTCCGGGTCGGTGCTGTTCGATATTTCCTCGGCGTTCTCGTAATTATCCGAGGGGCGTTTCGCGGACCTCGATCTGTGATCTGTAACGATAACGTTCGGCTTCCGAGAACACGTTTTCTTGTTGCAACGCGGCTTGCATTTGACGAGCGTGTAACCGCGGCAGTGCTTTACCTTCGTTGTTCTCGAAATTCTCTATTCGCTTCGCGATTCTAGGCCTCTGTTCGGTTACTTGGGGTCTTCTGGCCGGACTGTTTGGATCGCTGTAAGGCGGCGGAGGGCCCCACAGAGGCACCGGTGCTTCCAGAACGCTATACGAGGCCGTGCTGGGCGTGTACGGGCCCGTTTGCGCGTTTAAAACCGAGTAAGGCCCGCTCGATTGCGAATTCAGGACGCTGTAAGGGCCGTTCGTGTTCTCGGCGTTGGTCTCCGTCTGTCTGGCTTGTGTGTGAAACCCGTAATTCGAATCGGGACTCGGGGCTGGTCCTCTGGATCTAGACCATGGCAGTCGCCATCTTCTGCAAGATTAAACGGAACCATTAATCAAATCGCATTTTTTTAACGTTTTTTTTTAATTTTACATTTATAAAATAAGAAAATATTAATATTTTAGTTTTCTCAAAGTGTTATCGATTCTGACTCTATAGGACTCAGAAACAATGAACAAAATTCTCTATTTGACCATATTTTCGAGTTATACTTGTTTATTTATTTAACTACAAGCTCAGATATTGTAACTGATTCTACTAACCCGTTTACGTGCAGTGTTCGAAAATAGATCAATTTTACGTAATTTCTTTAATAATCAATCGTGTGAATTATTGGAACGAGTTCTATCAGATGGTGTTCTATTTCAATCAAGTAGCCAGACAATTCTAAAATAAGTTTTAAAAATGCTCAGAATGTTCGAAAGATTGAGAAATTATTTATCGTCTCTAGGTTTCTATTTTAACCGAGAGTATCCGTTCTATAAGTAATTGCACTCTAAAAGTGGCTGTAACTCGAGGACCAAGTCAAACGAGACACGCGTTTGTACAAACTTATTGTATCCCCAATCCTTCGTTTATTACCACGTACATCTCGTGCATAAAATCATTTTTTACTTATTTTTCTCGCATATGTTTTTCTCGCGCGAAATATCGCGATGTTCGCCATCGACTTTGAACGAAAAGCGAGCCATAAAGAGTGCGTCGAACTCCGGCTTAATTAATGCCATGCATTAACGGATTACCGGAGGATCGTTAGCTTGTTTACGAGCTTATTGCGCCCCGCGCCCGACGTTCGTGACACTCGTGAATGAAATCCGTTGAATATGTATCGTTCCCGCCGAGAACAAACGTGCACGCCACGTCTGAATTGCATCGATAACTGCTCAATGAAGTTCATCGCGGCCCGTCGAGTTCTACCGACAGTCGTAGCTCTAGTCGTTACGCGCGTTGCTCTTATGCAACCAACGCCGCCAGATGCGCGCAGAGAGTTCGATTAATCGACGATAGAATTAGGTTTCCAATTACCAATGAGCATTTACAAAAAGTTCGTTTTTCTCGTCGTTGTAAAGCATGAGAAAAGAAATTCGATTCAAGTTGCAAACGAGATAACTCGAACTCGGTTTTGTGGAAATAAATGGAGCTCGTGTACGCTGGACGTCTGGTTGAATTAGCGTACCTTGACGGTGCCAAGTCAGGATTCGGCGTATACAGATTTCCCGGGGTCTGTGCCCACCAGGGACTAGCACCGCCGCAGTCGTTGCAACATCCGCAGGAACCAGTCGGCGGTCCCACGGTGCCTCCCTGGCCGTACAGAGATCTGCATCTGAGCTCCAACTGCTCCCAGTACATCTTCTTCTTCTCGTGACTCAACAACTGGTACACCAGCATGCAGGAGAATATGCAGGCCAAGATTCCAGCGACCGAGACGCCGAACAAGGCCCTCAGGCAGGCGTGCAAGGCACCGTGCACCGCCTCGCAGTGAGGAGTGCCCTCGAAGAGGACTCCTGGATCTCCTTCTGGTGCCCCGTAACACGTGCACGACCTGCAGCAATAATTATCCCATCGTTAGGCGTCTCGTCGAGTTTCAGAGTCGGCCAAATTCTATTCACGACATTTTTCTATTTTTATTTTCACGCAGTCTAAAACCGAGTAGCTCTAATTTATAACAACGTCCACTATAAATTAGAATCTACGGACGAATTTTTTACAATCTTTTTCACAAATTTTTTAAAAATTTTTCTTCGTCGATCGTGAACAAAATCTGTCATCGATGACTTTAATTGGAATAAAAGTACCTGGCTTTGACGGTGTAAACGCATTTTCGGAGACCCTGCAACCGAGACATATGTATCACCGTGGTCGTGACGGTGACCAGCACGCACACCAACGCGCACACCACACCAACGGAACCGCAGACCTTCATCTGTAAAAAGCGAGGAACACGATTCAACAATGAAACTGTCAGCGACAGCATCTTCGGACGAGTCACGGTTTGCTTACCAGGAGACCGTATCTGTGCTTCCGCCTCGCAAGTAGCATCGTAAACAGACCCATTAAAATTAACTGTAAAACGCATTGAATGTAAATTATTATTTGTTTGCGTCTCGCCGGGAACGCGTTTCCCGCGATGGAAATTATATTTCGAACGTCAACGTTAAAGGAGGATAATAGATTCCGATCTCGCGGGTCTCACCATTATTCCAGGAATGTAAGATGGTACAGTCTCGAAGAGCGCTAGGCTGGCCGTGTGGGCTGAAAGGACCGCGTGCACTGCCAAAAAGAGACTACCGACCGCAGCGCTGAGCCCGCCACAAAGGCAACAAAGGACAACGTACTTTTTGCAACAACCACCTTCCCCGGTGTGGCCTGTAAAATAAAAATCGGTCACCGATCGCGGAGAAACGCGTGGACCGGGGGGGAATCGAAGAATGGAACGGGATGGACTTTGAGAAATCTCCAACGGTTTCACGTTCGAAACGGGACCTAATCTCGCCGAATTCATCGAATCTTTTCGTCGTCCTATCGGTTCGAAGGATCTGAGAGAAACACGAAATAGCTTCGAGATTCGATTTTCGGGTGGGCAAAACGGAATCCATTGTACGCGTTATCGACCCTTTTCAGAAATGGTCTCGCACGACTTATTCCCGTCGTGCTGATTCTTTCTCTCGCTGGATAATGATTGTCCTTGCGTGAGAATCCGACTACGGGAGCCTCGATCCGACCACAATGAGAAACGTGCCGCGGGCGAGATTCTTCGAATCTTAGTCGCCGATTACCTTTGATTAGTCGTTGGAAAATATAATTCTTTTTTTTTTCTTTGCAACGCGGTAACGTCGAGGTTTTCGTGTAAAATCACGCCAGCGTACGAGATTGCCTCCACTCGCGAGCATCGAATGCTGATTTTTTTTCACCCCAGAATGTAACAGAGGGTATATCCCATTCACTCGTCGTCCGGGCTTGACTTTTGTTATCAAAGGTCCGCGATTCAGCCGACTACGCTGTATTGGAAATTCCCTCGATGAATGTTAAGCGATGGAAGCGTCGGTACTACGTAGCCCCGAAGACAATAGCAGATTTTTCTCTATTCCGGCGACGGGCGAGGGAAGAGAGAGAAACAGTCGACAGAGCTGAATTTTTTAATCAGGTTTCTCATTAATAAAGAAGAATACTGAACCTTTCTATAGAGCGGCTAGAGAACAAGTGGAGAGATCATCTTCTGTAATTAAAAATCTAATTATTTTTCTGACGACGAGCAAAGTCTGTTGAAGAATATGTAGGTGACTCGGAATTGAAAAATTCTCTTGAAACAAGAGTGGCTAGGGATTAACGCTCCCACGGTCGTGAACAATTTACGTCGAACGACCATTCTCGCGGCAATAAAATGGCCAGCGTGAACTTTTCCTGTTCTTACATTTTGGCAGAGTTTGACAAACAGATCCCTTGCGTATTTGAACGGCTATTTCTTTCGGTTAAGCTGGTTTCTTTTGACGTGACTTCGCCAAAGGGAACGCTTTCTAATGCGGGGGTTTCTTCTCAATGACTCGAAACTCCTTTTTCTCCGATTTCAATATACGCAACCTTGCAGTAACAGTTTCCCACGATTCTCTATTGAAACTCCTACGGGAAATCGTTTCACCTAAAACCTCGGAGTACCTGCTAACTTCTTTGAATGCAACCGGCCCAAAATTCAAGACCGAAACGCCCAACTGCACCTGCACTACCTGAATCCGGTACAGTTACTGTAAAGAAAACTGGTGTTTAGACATAGCCGCCCAAACAGACTATATTTCGAGGATAAATGGACCCCGGTGGGGTTTCCAATTTTCCCCGGCAACAGCAACCATACTTTTCACTGTCCGTTCGATCTGCGTCATCGTACCGAGCTTGCTTTTATCAGAGTCTCTGACCTTATTACGAACTCGAAAACTACTCGATTGGCAACGCAGCGAAGCTGAATTCTTCGAGATTCTATCGAGCCACCTCCGACACACAACATCGAACGCGTTTTATTAAGGAACTTGTCGATACCTATTTATACAGCAACCTTTCCACGATCACGCGACCTTCTACGACGCTGTAACATAATCTTTTTTTTACGAACAAAAATAGAACGCGGATGCTGGAGAAGGCACTCGTCGCGTTAAAGTAAAGTTAAAATACAGCATTTTATAAAATCAAGCTTATCAGTGGATGATTCTGTAATTCAAAAATATATTCCGTATAATTTTTTTATTCTACTTAGAGAAATATTTCAACGATACGCCAGAGACTGTTTTTATCCTCTTCCCCCCTCTCGTTCGAATTATCACGTTCGGAGTGTTTGCGGAGAATTAATTATCGCGGGTAACTTTGTCGCGCCGGAGGCGACTTAATGGGACAACTAATAGCGGATTATACGGATATGTAGATCAGTGGTAGAGACAGAATGGGGTTTCGAGGACCGATTGATAAATTAACAAGAAGGGTTAATCGTCGTACCGCAGGGGTGAGGATAATGCGATATCGGGAAGTGCGCGTGGTTTGCCGGATGTGGCAAGTGGGAATGCGAGTGTGCCGCCATTGTGAACGGATAACCCTGATTATCCATCTCCATTTCCGTTCCGACCCGACATCGCACTATCTGAAGCACTGGATATCCATCCATCTTCCTTGTTCCCGGGCGCAACGACGACGTCAAAGTTCACTGCCTCGCGCGGAAGATTTCGGTCACTCTTTTGTCTTTGTCAACTAACACACGTGGTCGATGTTTATCTCCGTGGAGAATCCGAAAACGGGAAACCGTGGCGGTGTTCGCGTGTCGCGGAATTCCAACCTCCCTCGCATTAGAAATCCCGACTGCAACGCACGCGAGCTTGCATTATAGCAGAAACGGATAAATCGAAGGCGACGTTACAGCCACGCACTATCCACTTCGACGCTTTATGGTCTACGTTTGCGCATCGCGTGTCACCGCGACGGTGTTCGCCTCTCAAGGTCAAACTCTTCTTCGTCCAGTTTCTCATTGATCGGACCACGATCTCCGAACAACGATCGCCGAACCACCTTACTTTTGCAACGTTGTTCGATGAACTTGTCGTTCGACGGAGACACTGTGACCGAACTCGATAACGCCTTGCCACGCGACGTCGCACCGACGCAACGTTCTTCCTCCACGCGGTTCCTCCGTATGTTCGACGCCTTTCTTCCCTTACGTGTTCGGTTAGGTAGCTCGAGACGAATGCGAGGGAGCACAACAACCCAAGCTCCACGAGATCTCTGTTGGCCCGCACGCTGGGGTGTCCCACAGGTGGTGGTGGTGGTGGTGATTCCAGGACCGAAAGGCGAAGCTTAGAAATCCGTTTCAATAGAGCCCGAATACGGCATTCCGCCCACGTCTATTCACCAACGAGCCCAAATCAACGCCAGAGAACGTAAACTTATCGTAGCTTGTTGTTCGATTCCCAGCATTTTTCGACACGATGCTCCTGCTTTCGGTTGGTGCGAGCATCGACTGGTCGATATACCCTGACGATTCGAGCGACACGACGCGGCGGAGGGTTGAAATTCTACAGGGGTTGTTCCGCGATGCGAGCAGAATCGGTCAACAGCGCTTTTCGGTGTCGATAACGCGTGTCCGCCGCCCGATAACGTACTTGGCCCGTCAAGCGACTGATATTGCAGACAGCCCCCGATGCTCATCGCTCCAAGCGACCAAGGGTGGAGCTACGAGCCACCTACCCCCCGTCGTCTAATTTCATCCGAGCTCCAGGAAACGCTGTCCGACCGGGCGACATGCCCGTTTCGAGCAGAAATCAAGCGAGGGTGGAAGAGAGCACTCGGAACAGAAGCGACACTGTGTATCAGCTATTCAAATTGGCAAGCTTAAGAGATATCGATTCGATATTGCGACAGATATTACGTTCGAGCAGCGATTCTTTGTTGATCGCTTTTGTATCCGTCGTAGGTAGAAGGATCGAGAGGATAGAGTTTAAAAATTAGTTACCCCCGGCGCTTCGATTTTAGATTATCAAGATATTTTTGGTAACGTAACTTACATTGATTGGCAGACGTCGTTTCGTACCGCCTGGTCGGTCTGGGGGGTGGTCGCGGAGGAAGCGCGGGGGGTTGATGCGTTCTCGATGTCACTTCAACGCCGCCATCGCTTTCACCCTCTTGCCCTCTCTTGTTCCCTCCGGTTTGCATCACGTGGCATTGACATTTGCTCTTCGAGGGAGTCGACACCTAAACGTAAAAATTATTATTTTGCTAAACGTTGAATATTAGCGAGGAACAGACCGACGACTGTCGAAAATGAATTAACCCTTAAGTGGACTCTCGATCTCAACTGAATTATTTTACTTAATGTTGATTTATGTTAACTTTCCTTTAAAGTCTTTGAAAAGTAATGAACTAATGGAGGATTACATAAATTTTCAAATAATTACATTGACATATATTATACAATATTGGTTTAAACTTGTGGAGGGCCACAATCCACTTAAGGGTTAAATTATCTAACCCCAATAATATTTTCTCGTCCCAACAGGTTTCTATAGGGTTATCCAAATTGAGTGTCACGTCTTTCAATAGATGGACTTGCTAAACGCTTTGATTGTTCTTTGTTATATTTCATCACACGTCATCACTAAACATAAACAAATCGCCATGGACTCCTGATTTCTCGAGGAGGAGACATCAACTGGCCCCCAAGATCATGCGATCTAACTCCGTTAGACTTTTTCCTACGAGGTTTAAAAAAAAAACAATATTATAGCCGCCATTAATGAAATAAAACCCCAATTATGTAATAGTGTAATAGAAAATTGGTCGAGCTCGTCAAAAAACACCGAGGCGGTCATTTGAATGACATTGTGTTCCACGATTAATGTTACGGAGTGGACTTTACATTAAAATAGAAAAACCTGAAATAGCTCGAATAGTTTGTGTTTCATTTCAATTTAAAGATGTGACGCACGATTTGGATAACCCTGTATTTCGTTAGAAATGGATTTTATACCCGTTGAGATTCAAAATCGCGTGTAATCGTCGAGGCATACCTGAATCGAGTCCACTCCGATGAGAGACGAGTTTTTGGTATCAGTGTTTTGCGGGTGCTGATGCCCGTGACCGTGAATGTGTCCATGATGATGACTGTGGTGCTCCAAGCTCGATGGAGCTCTGTCTCTTTGTCGGGATTCGGGGTGGCCTGCGTGCAACGAATGCACTTGTTGCAAATGATGATGATGGTCGTGGACGTGATCCAAACGACTATGGGTCCTCGTATTGGCGTTCGACGAGGACGACTCGCACGATATTCCGGAACTAACGTGATGATGATTCACGCTGGAGTGGCCGGTCAGACTTCCCGACGAGCTGCCGCGATGGTGGCCGGCCAACGGGGTCGTCGAGAGGCTGCTGTTCGCGTTCACCACGTGTCGGTGAACCGCCGGCGAACCGCCGTGGTTCAACATGCTCGAATTCGACGAGGCACCGCTCATCGCGCTGGAGGTGCCGTGATGGTCGCTGTTGAAGCCCGAGTTGGATGGATAATGACTGTTCAGGCCCGCGCCGCCGCTGAGACGATGATGACTCGTCGGCGACGATCTGTGCCCCATTGTGGCGGACGCGTTCGGATGATGGTGCGTACTCGGGTTGCCAGCGGCAGTTTGGCTCCCGTGGCTCATCGATGTCGAGCTGGAACCGCTCAGGGAGCCGGGGTTTCCGTGAACGTGGCTGGCCAGGCTGGGCGCCAGGTTCCCATGATGGTGTCCCGTCATTCCTTGCGGCCCGTGCGGATGATGGACGGTCGCCGATCCGTGATGATGGGTCACGTTCGTGGTCTTGGCGTTTCCGTGGTGATGATGGGTGTGCTGCCGCTGGTGTTGCTGAAATCCCATCAGTCCATCGGCCACGTCCAAATTCGTGCCAGTTCGGAAATTGTCGGTGTGCTTGTGCACGTGCGCGTGGGCGTCGCCGTGGAAATGACCGTGGACGTTCCGTTCCGTCGACGTCGGCTCGTGATGGTGCTGATAAGGGTTCAGCGCCTGCTGAATATTCTTCAGTTTATCTTTGCTGGAAGCGGCTTGCTTCTGCGATAACCCGCCGTGATCCTCCAGCTGCTTGTCCAGATCTTTTGCGGATGCCTCCAACAACGCCGAACTACTAGACTCCAACAAAGGGCTAGGGCTGGAAGTTAGACTGTGTTGGTTATCTTGTAAGCTGCCGGATTCCTGAACTCTTCGCGCAGCCTCGAACGCCAAGTTTCGAGAGAGATCCAAGTTTCTCGCGCTGCACGAAAGATTGTGACCGTGTCTCGACAGAATCGCGCCCTGGCCCTCCATCGGTCTCGGGTTCGACGACAGGCTCGCCTGATGTTCCATGATATCGACGTTCCTGGTATTCTCCAAATTGATCTGTTGACTTTCTTGATGAGACAGCGGGCTCTCGAGCCTTCTTATTGGCTCGAAAGCGCTCTGAAGCGCTTCGAGACCCCTAGGGAGTTCTTGGCTGTTGGAAATTCTTGTACTTCCTACGCCCCGCTCCGCGACCCTCTGCGCCCTCATGGAATCCATGCTACTCATCGCGGAGCATTGGCAAGGGTGTTGCGGACTTTCCGGAACGTCCAGATCGGTGGTTAATTGCGGTTGGGACATCTTTCTGCCTGGAAATACAATATGCCGACTCGTTACTATCATCCAACAAGGAGAGGTCTGGTTTGGAGGATGAGGTTTTGCTCAATGATAGATATCGAGCTACCGAATCGAATGGGTCCCGGTCTTGGACGTAGACGACTTA
The DNA here is from genome assembly GCF_013123115.1 of Colletes gigas. Lineage (NCBI taxonomy): Eukaryota > Metazoa > Arthropoda > Insecta > Hymenoptera > Colletidae > Colletes > Colletes gigas. Next base: position 460,736 of record NW_025106680.1, read on the forward strand.
TAGTTTTTAAGATATTTAACATTAAAGTTATTACAGGTACTCATCTACAGAAATAGAATTACGTTCACCGGTAGTTAGTGTGGTGTGATTGATAAGGTGTCTACCACTAGTTTCCTTATAAATATTATATATACATTGTTTTCATCGTCATTGCTATGCATTATCCTTCGATCTCCAGTACAACTTTGTAATTTATTACTAATTACCAACACTATCATAAGAAATTAAAAAAAAACCCTTAGAAAAACCGTTTAGAAAAAAAATATATTAGAAGGCCAATTTGTTTTAACAGGATTCGAACCTGCGATGAAGGAAGTTTACGCTTCCAGGTAGACACCCTATCAACCACGCCACATTGGCCATTGGTAAACGCAATTCTATTTCTTTAGACAAGTACCTGTAAGTTAATCTTAACATCTAAAAAACTATAAGTCGTCTACGCCCAAAATCGGTTACCATTCGATCCAGTAGTTTAATATCTATCATCGAGCGAAGTCTGATCAAAAAATGGGCGTCAAGCCTTCGGACCTCTCCTAAGAAGTATTCTAGCCTTCGATTCATTGGCCAAACGAGCTCGCGAGATTCAATGGGCAGTCGTTTAAAGAACTAACGAATCTCCCAATTACCACGCAATGGGACGACGCTAACCGCGAACATCGCATCCGTTCCGGGCGCGGAAACGCGGGAAACTTTCGCGGCCTATTAGCGCCTTCCGTCGTTAAAACTTTTCGAATAGCTTTCGGGGAACTTGTATAAATATCTTTGGCGAGCATTAGGTGATTCTTCTCTGGAATCGCGAGGAGTGGCTTTCATGGTCCGTTACTGTGCTTATTTGGAAGAATCTCCTCCCCTCGCGCAACTAACTCTCGAGTATTGCCTTGTTAAAAAATTTTCGCGAATCCTGATAATAAGCAGCGACCGAAAGCTATTGTTGCGTTTGTTATCGCTCGGATCTGTACGACAGTCGATCGAAGGAAGGTTTCGCGGGTTGCGTCATCCTCGCGAGGATTGCCTGACCGTTGATACGTTTAACGCCCCGCGAGCCGAAGGAAGCACCGTTGCACGGCGTAGTTCAATTATACCGTCTACCCAGAATTTCTCGCGATCCGTACTCGCGATATTACGGTAGAACGTCGCGAACAAAATGTTGCATTATCAGCCCCCTTATTAGCCATTAACGGGCGACTGCGTACTGCGGAGCTATTTACGGCTACTTTAACGGAGAATCTACTTAGCTTAATGGCGCCTTTGCGTTTCACCTGCGAAATCGATCACATCGACGACTGCCTTTAAAGCACGTTTGGTATCGAGCATCTAGTTACGGGCAACCAGTCCGAAGTGGTCCTCGTAAGTACAGCCGGTGACTCTCCTCGGCCACTCGCATTCCTCGTATCTCATTATACGAACGCGCAAAGCCTCCGAAGGCCATGGTCAAGTTCGATGCCGATGGCGTTGCTCGGACGCGGTTAACTTTTTCTGTCGTTCGACGATCTTCACGATCGAGGGAAGAACGGTAAGAATACGTACCTCGCGGCACGTGGATTTAATTTCGAGCCCCGACGGTGTCCGTACGCCCCACCCCGACCGTACGCGTTACCGGACGGATCCCGTCGAACGTCCGGTCGGGTAAAAAATGTATCACCGGGCGTTTTTACGCGATCATAAAACCGATATAAACAACGTGTTTATAGTCGACAATGTGCCGGCGCGGCGTAACATCGATTTCGTTTCGGTCTGTCGCGGTGGAATCGCAAACCATAGAAAGGATACCCCACACGTCAGCCACGAAGGACCAACGCGACGTTCGACGCGAATCGACAGCGGCCTTTATCGGACGGTTAGGAGCTGTTAATTTCTACTAGTCAGATAAGCTATCTGACTCGCCTCTAACCGCCAGGGATACCGGTTTCACCGTCGCGGATAAATGGTTATACACTGGGCAACGATCGCGTAGCATCCGATATTAAATATTCCGGCTGGTTCTGGAGCGTCGATCGCGTCGCGACGGGGCCCGTGCGGTACCGTGAGAAAAATCTCCCACTCCGATCGGAGCACACCCAGCCTCCACCGTATTTTCCGCGACGCGATTCCTACCTGCGTGTTTTTTACGGACGCGAGAGCGCCCCGGCGCGTGGGCACGTCTCCGATCCACGTCCATCGCGTATTCGCGTTAAAGTCTGGCAAGATAGCCGTGTCTCACCTGCACGATCGAATATTCAAAGCGATCCCGTCCGCTCTCCCGGATCCTTTCAATCACTGTCTCCCGGTGACGCTCCTTCCGCATGCCCGACGTTCGGAGCACGGATCTGTACACGAGGCAGGGGTCTATTCTCGTCGTGAACACGTTGTCCCTTGGTCTTCCCACTGGAATACCGCGTCGTGTCGGTAGGCGTTCGCATTTTCGAATCGTCGGGCCGCCACGCGTGGCGCCAAAAAAAACCACCGCACCACTACCACGCGCTCACTCACTCGCGTTCGCACGTCACGGGCGCACTCTTTTCTTCTCCTCGTTTCACCGTATCGCACCAAACGTCCCGTATATCGCACGCACGCCGGCCCGAGTCGTCACCTTTGCCCGCAAATTCTCGTTAATCCGATTCCAAGAGCCGCGTATCGCATCGCACGGTCGCGGAACGGTCTCCCACGGGCACGGCTGGTAACCAACGGCGAACAGCTCGAAGAAAGGAAGCAACCGGAGGATAGGAGCGGAGCGCAATATCGTGAGAGACTGAGTTGGTGCCTTCCACCTTCACTGGCAGCCGTTCCGCCTTGGAATGTGCCTTTGCCCCCTCGAACCCCTCCCGACCCCCCTCCCCCTCCGCTGTACCGGGCCCGTAGACTCGAACGAGGGACCCTCGGGGGCCCCGACTCTTGTGCCGCATGCCCCCACTTCCTCTCTGCCCTGCCATTCGAAGTTTGCCTCTACGACCGTCGATTCGGTTCTGGGATCGCGAACATCAGGCCCACCCACTCTCGCGACCCGGACTCGCTGGGTACTGTAGATTCTGCAGCGTCGTTAACCCACTAGGTTGCAAATTCTTTTTTTTCAAAATTAATCTAAATTTTGCCTTCTCGACACTTGCACGGTATACATTGTAAAATAACGAAAGACCAAACTGTAATCTATAAATATTTGCATAGTAAGGTAGAGTTTGTTTTCTCCATAAATCAAACTGAATAATCAGGTAAATTAATATTGATCGTAATGGTGTCAATTCATAATATTGCGTTCAGAATACTTTCAATGCAATTTTAACTCGATTATAAATATTATTTTATGTATTTATTTAGGTTATTCTAGTTTCTTTGACACGAATTTTATCTTTTTATACTATATTACGTAAGTAGGTACTTTGTTCAAACGAAATTAATTCTTACGTTTTTAGTAAACTGAATTTTATGTATTGTTTCGGAAGAAGATAAAAGGAAATGTTTGAAACATTGAAGAAAATGCTTAAAATGACTATACTTTATTAGAATTTATCTCTAAACAAAACAATACTACATTTATACAGAAATTTGTTAATATCATACCGTGCATGCCAAACATCCAACTGACAGTTTATTATTTAATAGTCTGTTAACAATCAGAGTTAATACATTAAAATGCACAGTCAGTAATTTAGTATATTTAGAAATTAAGACTAGAGTTATATTCATTGAAATTCCCTTGAAAAATATATATTTACTTTCACGTATAATTACAATTCGTAACGTATGCAATGAAGAATTATATTTTGTATAAGAACGCCTTGGCAACTCTTGTTCTAGAATTTGTTTTTAATCATCGTCCCGAACAAACAAGCGCTTTTCCGATGAGACGCGGGGCAATATTTTCCAAGAATTTCACAGGCCAGGTATGCCTCGATTCGTTCGAACAAAGGACAAAGAAAGATTAGGCATCCTAAGTAAGTAGGTACGCCGACTCATGGTTAGCTCAGTTCCTCAGTGTCGAAGCGTACGATAATTTTCAAGGAGAAAAACAACAGCGAAATTCAGCGCTCGGAATTCTTTTCATTTTACTGTCGCGTTTACTCGGACCAATTCGCGAGTAATGATCGCCATTTTAATTATCCTTTAAATTTAGTTATAGAAATTACTTGCTCGTTTCTCTTATCGAGCGAGCCTCCTCGCAAAGTCTAACGGGTGAACGGTCTCTTACCGATCGAACGTTGGTTCCTCCGGGTCCATTTAAACTTGAAACGTTTAATTGCCCACGTATTTGTTCCAATAATTGCGCGAGAACTGTTAGTAACAATTGTTTCATTGAACTATATGTATCGAGCAGCGAATTTAATGGAACGAGAAATTATTGGTTATCGGTGTAGTTCTGAATGAATCATCGAGAAGGAGAGCAGCGATAAGCGCGCGTGGCATAACAGAAACGGAAGGTTACTTTTTGCTGATATCCGTCTACGACTGATTCAGCATAGATATTCCGCACTAAACACAATAGAATCCTTGGGGTCAAGGTAGTATGTACCGAAATAGCGAGGAAACGTGAACGTTTATGGTTCCATTCGTGCAAACAATCGTTGAATAGCCATTTTTGAATCGGACGTAGACAATGAAAACCGTGGTCGTTCGATGAATCTCACAGCACATATTTCTTGTAGAATTTTAACGAGCGCAGATTTTCCCGACTATTTTTGATACGAGCTTTAACCTACGAGCACCGTATTAATTTTATCGAGTCAGACGGATAAAATATCGGCCACTCGAATGTTAAATTTGTTAGTTATGAATTGGATCCTTACGCGGCCGAGTAATTTTACTGAGACATCGAAAACAAAGATCGTGCGGGTATATAATTTATTTCACGAGACATTCGTTGATTGCAATACGGCCCGTATTCTTTATTCGCATTCTCACGGTACTCTGCAGAAAGAAAGAACTCTCCAAGTACAATAGGCGGCGTAATTAAGGGTCAAAAGTTTTTAGCTTCATTAATTACGCGAACACTTCAAACGATGCCATTATCATCCCGAGAATGCTGCAAGCAAAACGTTCGCTGTGCATAATGTAGTTTCGTTTCTCCTCGGCTACGGGGGCCATTTTTCTGAATCAATTTGGGGTGGGGGGAATAAGAAATACGAGTGCCTTAATTGCGACTGACTCCTAATTATATTAAAACAAAAAGTAGAGGAATCTTAGCTGCGATTTAATTTACTCTTGGCGTTCCGTTTTCAACATAAATTGTTATCGGTGAACTGTTTAAACGTCGAGCACAATTTATTTGCATAAATACATAGTACTGCGTATTATTTTCTACATCGAACGAAACATGATTACGTTACAACTTTTTGAATTTTTTTTTACCGACCCTTGATTCAAGTTGATTTGAAACGTATAGTACTCGTACGAAAATAATTTAAGAGAAGTAATAGAAAATATGTGGCTGAATAATAATTTAAAATTAATAGGATCACTGACTCACGGCAGATAATTCGAAATAAGGACGTAGTTCATGGCGTTGTCTCTAGGTGGCGACACTGACGCTCACCGGTTGATCGAACATTCGACTTGACCGTTTACTTTCTCAAAAGTATTCGATGACGCGAAGTGGTGTACATACTTGTTAATTAGAGTGACAATTAGTTAAAATAAGTTGATGCTCTCAGACCAGTTCATCAGAATGATATTTTTATACTCAACGTTTATACACGATGATCTGCAAGGTGAGTGTCATTTCGCAATAATGTCTGTTATTATCGAAATATCAAAGAACCTATAAATTGTAGGAAAGCTTGTCAGAGCTTTCTTTTAAAGTACGAGGAAATACGAGATAAACACATCGAAGGCTATCAGCTTTTCAATAAGATTTAACGCAGGTTTTATGAAATTCGTTCGAATGACAGATTACCATTCGAATATAGATTTAATTAACGAACGTTTCATTCTGCGTCGTGATCGGAATCCAATATGTCAGCCATTAACAAAATTTGTGACTATGAATATCCGTGAGAAATGGCGTAAGTTCACGAAATTAATTACGTGTTTGAAATATACGTACAAAGTTGAAGTAATTCGTACGTTTATATTCCTTAAACACTTTTTGTCGTTTTATGTCGAGGAAAGCCTATATCGGCTTAATATACTTTAATACTGATATTTTGCGCATGGAACGTTCGTTAAAATATCGGAAAGAATATTTCACTTTTCGTTAAACAAAGAAATCAAATTTTTAAGGTTAGGGGCTTGCATATGTTGTCCCCAACAATGAATATTTTCTTTCCTTACCTAAGGCAAGGTTAAGGATTCTTTCGATCATTTCGATCTAACATTGACTTTGTAAACAGTTTACTTTTGTTTGCTGTGATCTGTACCGGGCAAGCTAGGTCGATCAGCTTGTATATATTTTTAGAATATACTCGTAGGCAGTTTGTCTTTGTTGACGTTTTTTCCTCTCTTTACGTTCGACGATATTGCTAGCTAGCGGTCGCATACCTCAATCCCCTTTTCTCTTTCGAACAGATACACGCGTTACGTGTGTTCCGTGGCGTATTTTCGCCTCCATTCCGTTGAGATTACGTTTCGATCGCCGACAGAATATTTTAACAGACAGTTTGATGGAGACCGACAATCTTAATCGACCTATTTTTCCTAACTTCCACCCCGATATTTCTGTGACGTTCGTTCTGAACTCACCCTATCGTTTCCGTTAGCGAGAGTGTTCAGTGTTGCCGTGTGTTTCCGTGGGGCCGCTCGATTCGACGGACATCGCATTTTTCTGGTAGGAGCATCTAATTTATATCAATCTGTTCGACTTCGCTTCAAATACCAGAATAGATTGAAATTTAAACCATCCGTTCGATATACAGGGCGATCCACGAAATCAGAAGCATTTCGATAACGCTGTAAATTAATTGAAATTCTTTGTTCATCTTTTAAAATTTTGTAAGATTTCGAGTTAACACACTTTTTTTTTTAATTCACATACAATTTTTCGCACATATTCTAGTTGACTTGCAACTAATTTAATTTTGTTATTTGTATACAGGAGTTTTTTGCTATCATCTTTGTATTGAATTATATGCTTTATATATTGTTCTTGAAACACGTTAATAAAATATACAGGGTGGGAAAAATTTTAGTGGGAAATTTCAGAGGGCAAAATAAAACGAAAATCAAGAATACCAATTTGTTGATCGAGGTTTCGTTAAGAAGTTATTAACGTTTAAGGTTCCAACAGCTGCGTGCACGCGGTAGTGGTTCTCACTCAGCATGAGGCGCTCTACTTAGTGACTTATGAACGTTAATAATCTTTAAGGAAGCTTCGATCAACAAATTGGTATTCTTGATTTTCGTCTCATTTTTCCCTCTAGAATCTCCCATTAAAATTTTTCCTAGAGTTGTCCAAACACCCAGTATAGTTCGTGCGATAGTAAACTCATCGAAAAATCAATAAACAGCAACAAACAAGGAGTTCTGAGCGTTGCATCGAAGAGAATCTTATAAATTAATTAAAATACTAAAGATCGTAGATCGCGTAATCCAATTCCCAAGAATTTGACTCGAATTAATTTTGGAACAACGAACCCGAGAATCGGTACTTCCATTGCCGTTCGTTCGGCAACATTCTCATTTTTTTTTCCTCCGGTTTCCTGTAGACCGAAATGACGGAGAATTATGAGCAGGTTATAGTTTTACGAGGGGTCAATAGTTCGGGCAGGAAGCCGCGAGTCAGAAGCCGGTCTGGCCCGGGCCTTCGTATTCGGACCATTAGTCCAATACGGCAATTCGTCAAATCGGGAGAAATGTAGTATCAATAACGTCCCGCAGCTGCTGCCATCGAAGCATGCATTCTCCTGACGCGCAAATTGCGCGCGCACAAGCTCTCTCTTCGAACCTACACGAGCGACAATTGTTTCCGATTTTCCCGGTTCCAATCCCCCTTCTACGCTCCCTCGGCCATTCCTCCCCTACGATCGGATCCGTTTTTGTCCCGTCTCGATGTTTTTCCAGTTGTTTTGCTACCGCGTAATCGGCGAATCGATCCTTCGATTGATACCATACCCGCTCGAATCTTCCTGCGCTTTTTCGTTCCGATTTCCATCGAACGTGGTAACGCACTTTTAATGGCGGACTTGGACACTTGGTATTCATTACTACTTATTAAATTCCAAACAAATTTCTTGCCCCAACAGTCCGACTATAACACCACGTCAGCCATATGATGATAGGATTTTCCATTACGGGGCTGGAAAAATTAATTCTCAAATTATGATCTCGTGGGAATTAGGATTTTTAGGTTATGTAGTTTGCAATGGTCCAAAATCAAAATTGTGTTAAACACTCGTTACGAAAAGTAAAATACGCGTGGATACGATCATCACAGAATTAGGTTATACCGAGTAATTATACAGGGTGTCCAAAAAGTCTGAAACCAAACTTATACTACTCGTTACTAAGGTCAAATAGGTAAAAAAGATTCGTATAAACTTAACATTAAACTTTATTGAAAACATGTGAGCTTTTGTTTATGATTTGTTGCGGGAGTTATAAGGAATGTTCGAAAACGATACTTTGAATACATTCCCGATTCTGTACAACGAATTGTAAGACGAATTTTATCCCTTAATTTTTTTGAACGCTTATATTTTCAATAAAGCATTTTCGTCCGTAAGTTTATACGAACTTTTCTCATTAATACGCAGTATAAGTTTGGTCCTAACCTTTTTGAATACTGTACATTCAAAAAAGCAAAGTAGCTATTAGATACAGGATAGAAGGTTCAGTGAGTTTTGTTTCTCAAGAAATTTGTACATGTAAGTATCCTCCTCTTTGTACCAAACAACTGTCGTTCGAAACATATTTTTATACACCATGTAATTCACAAGAAAAATTAAGGCAAAAGAGTTAAATAACTCTGTGTTCTTGAAAGGTTATAGTTTTACATGACGTAGAAACAGGAAAACAGTTCTCTCGCGAAGAGGGCGACGAACGACGAAGAGAATTTGAAAATTTGACTTCCGTTCGGTAAATTCCCCTCTCCCTGTATAATCGACGCGACCGCGAAATAGTATCTCGATCGTATCGAAACGCGACACGACGCCGTATTTTTCATCGTTAGCGCGTGGCTAAACACGTGTCCGGGCCGACCACGTGTCACCGTTAATTTCCTGCGGTTTCCATTCTGGAGATCGTGCTCGACGGAAGTCTGGGACCGATGTGTGATGTTTGCGGATAAATCCTCGTGGGCTGCCAGCGCTGACCCTCTCTCCCGCGTCTTCTTTTCCGCTCTTTCGCCTTCTCGCCGCCCCCGTGCTCGCTCACTCCCTCCTGGCAGTATCCTCGCTAAATAATAAATACGAGAGGGTTCTCCGGGAATACCCCGAGGGTGCCATTAGCGGGGTACAGGTCTCGGACCACCCCTCTCGCACCCTTCGAAACCGTCCTTCGACTTGCACCCACCCTCGCAGCTTCTTCCACGACCCGAAACGCGAGTCTAATACACTTAGAGGCGAGACGCGGCTCCTCTATGGGTGGAGAGGGTCTCTCCGATCGCTTTATGGTGGCTGCCGTTGCTGCCTCTTTTCTTTTCTTTTCGTTTTCTTCGGCTCGCTTGACGAACGAGCCCCGAATAGACGAATGTCTTAAAGTTCACGGGACGACCGCGGGGGTAGATCATATTTTCCACGCCACCGGGGTGAAATTCGTTTTCATTTCTTCCACTCTCTCTTTCTCACTCTGCTTGCTCCTTCTGCTTTCACTTTGTCCGTTCGTCGTTCGTTTCGAATCGGTTTTCAGCTCCTACGGGTCGAAGACAGTCCCAACGATTAATCCGAACGGATCGATCCGGATTCGACGCGAAAGGAACGGCCACAATAATCGCGCGGAAAACTTTTAATCAGGCGGGGGGGCTCGTACTTTCGTTTCGTTCGTTCCTCCCTCCTACGTTTTTTCTTTTTTTTTTTCAATCTTTTTCTTTGGAACGTACCCGGCCTCGACCAGAATTCGATGCAAAGAAACATTGAAACGGTACCGTCCGCCTCCGGATATCTGTATCAGGCTTCCCGTAGATCTCTAATAGGGCGAGCCGGACGCCTGGAAAACGTCGACCACTCGCTCTAGCCGGTCAAACGGTTAATCGAGGCCATTGCGACCGACAGCGGTTCTCAGCCCTTCCCCTCGTCGATTCGCGATTTATAAACTCCGAAACTGCCGCTACCTTACAAACTTCCCCGTCGATCGTTCGCTGTTTGGAACTTCACCGCGAAGAATAATCCCGTATACCCGCGTTTCGCGAGCGTTTAAATTCCAATCGCGACCGCCCGGATAAATCCCAATAATAATTCCCAACGATCGCGTGGAAAATATTCTAATCAGATCGGAGTTTTACTCGAGCGTGCGTCTTTTCAGATACGTGCTCGTCCAATGGTTGCCTGGACGTTGATCCTAGGGAGATGCATCCTCGTAGACAGGATCGAAGGACGCCAACGCATCGGGAACATGCAACCGGGGATACGTGCGCGAGGGGTAAGTATCAATAATTGAGCACCATGGGGGTGGCTCCGGTTGGCCATTTAGCGGTCGAACGAAGGGGATGGTCCGCGCGGATACCCATGGTACGGGGATATCGGTGGATGTATCGCACGGCGAGGCCTGCTATCGACATGTCGACGATGCCAGGCCAGGGCTGTATATTCCACGATATAGGAAACTATCCTAGCCGCGATCATGATACGCGAAAATACCATCTGTCATTCGGGGGTGCGTGCCAGACCCTGCCCCCTCGGTCGACCGCCACCCACTTTCCTCTTTCCGCCAGGATTTTCACTCCGTTCACCCGCGCTGCTCGCGTTCTTCTTTTTTTTCTTAACCGCGTTTGCTCCTTCGTCGGGTTCTACGTTCGACGAACAATAACGATAAGAACCCACCTCTTTGTTGTAAAATGTGTTGGAGCCAGTCACGGGACCGATCCAACGACATACTCGTTAACCCCTTCGTGGGCTCTTCTATTTTTCGGAATCAATAACATTTGGTAATTAGAAATACTTTACTTCGAGGAGATTTCGACGAATTTTAATAATTGAATCTTCTGATGGATCAAAAAATTAAGTATTTAAGTTACTGGTAGAGATAATAATAAAATTGTAGTGATAAAAAGGGATCAGTTGTTTAAATTGACGATTCCTTGATACGCGTTTCACAGTAGAATACCTCCTTAATTTCTTTTTATCATTTCTATTTGAGTATGAAATTAATGAAACAAGACTAATCTTCTATTTTTCGTCATGAATAACATTGGCCAACTATAAATATTCTACGTTTAGAAAATTTGTACGAATTTCATGCAGATCAATAAATATTTCGACGAAAAGAGTTAGTTCCTTGCAAAAAAAATGATCGAAAAGGCGTTTGACAGTAGAATGCCTCCTTAACTTATTTTTACAATTTCCAAATATACCAAATGACCAAATATAAATATTTTACTTTGAGAATATTTCGACGAATTTCATGGAAATCGATAAATACCTGCTCGATAAATATTTCGACGATAAGGGTTGTACAGTTCCTTGGAAAAAAAGTGATTAAAAAGGACGTAAAAGTACGCGTTTTACGGTAGAATAGCTCCCTAACTTCTTTCTATAATTCGTGTATAAAATGAATCGGTATGAGTCGAACCTGTTTCCTTAAACAGCACGACCGTAAGATTCATTTGTAATTAGCCCTGATCGCGGAACGATACTGGTTTTGATACGATTGCCATAAGCGACGGGACATGGTGTGTATCGGAACTAGTTGCCACCGACAGTCGTGCACTCATGAATAATTGTGCACCGTAGTCGAATTCATTCTCCAATTAAGAGGTACGATTTGCATTCCACTCGCTCGGCTCGATCGATAGCTGCCACTAAATTGAGGTCGTCGACGAGAATCACCGTGGAAAAACGTGGCTAAGCGTGACTAACGATAGCTCCGACGTCGCGACGCAATGTGTCGAACAATGTGTACTTATCGCAGCACGAATATGCTGAATATATCCCACCCTCCCCCCCTCCCCAGTAATCGAGTCTCCTTCTTTTGTACGATTGTTCATCTCCATTCTCCCGTTCCCCGTTCGCATAAAAATCGTATCAGTCGCTTTTAAAAGCTGGCGAATTCGGTATTAGTGCTTCACGCTGCTTCGCGTTATTAAAAAATTCCTTCCGCGTTGCGCCGAGTGGCTGTGTATCAATGACGGCAGCTTTGGGAGATCGATAGACTGCTTCCGCGACCGCTAGATCATTTACAACCCCGCCAGTTCTTCTCTCCGTATCTCGTGCAAACAGAATTTCAAATATACAACGTATTTAAAATTTACTAGATTGAAAAGGGCTACTGAGCAAAGATCAGATGAATAAAAATATCCAATTTTCCGAATGTAAATATTATCCCAATACGCGATTGTATTAGAAATTATCACCTCAATGGTACCAAGGTGTTATATATTCAAACATCCCTTTATTGTCTGCATTTTCACGATTCTCACGAATGCAAATGGTTTCGTACAAACATTTTTCTTTTATTTTGATGCAATTTCAACCTTCGATGGAGATTATTCTGCGACGTAATGCACAGTAATGTTTTCATTGTATGATACAAGGGTTTCCTACGTCGATAGATTACATTCATTTGAAAAGGAATACCATTACAAAATAATTGCTGTAGGTTTCTGAAGAACATTAATGAAATAAAAAAGGAAACGAATTTTTTCGAAATTCTAGATCGCAATACCCCCTTAACCCCTCCCTTTATGGCTACACTCGCTAAAATATTAAAAGTATAACGTACCATATTTGAAAATAACTTGAAAAATTTAATAAAAATCGAACCATGTTAATTTTATTTATAACAAATTAAATAGCCCGAGTGAGTACATTTGCTCGATAAGAAATCGTAAAACAAGGGTTTTAAATGGACCAGGGTTATTTTTATCGTAAGTAAAAGAGCGTTCCGGATAGATTCCAAGGCGTTTTGGGTCCGAGGAGGTTCTCGGAGCATATTCCATTCAGAAACACCGTTTGCAAAGGGTGAAAGTCGATCGGTGAAATTTCTCTCGATGTCGTCGTCTACGCGCGTCTGGTGTCGTAGCTCTGGTTCCGCGTTTTAACCCCCATTAGTGACCCAACCCCCTCGTCGGGTAGGGGCAGGAGTTCCGTTACACGAACAAACTTAATGTTATGTAAAAATAGCAGCAGGGGTTTACGGACGGCGGCAGACACTCCGTGGCTTCCATCTCTCTCTCTCTTTCTCTCTTTGTATATTAATGCAAAGCGAAAGAAGAGCGAAAGCAATGAGGAATATCGCGCGCAGACAAGAGCCAGTCGAACCTCGAGCAGATGCTCACCGTCGGAATATCTAAATAAATCCGCGTGTCGGCCACCCTTAAAATCCTCGAGTCGAATAAGTAATAACGTTCGTCGGTCCGCGGTTGTTAGATCCATCCCTTTTCCGTATTCCGTCTTTCCCTCGCCTGCATAAGCGAGCGCTTAGTCCGATTTCGGGACTTTAATTGGCCCGGGGGAATTCCGCGGCCGTGGACTTACTTTACGAGGAAACTTTCGAGATATTTCCTGCTTCTGGCGAGACAGAGAGAGAGAGAAAGGGACGGAGGAGAGAATGCATATTTTTTTTTTTCTTTTTTTCGGTTGTTGTTCCACCGCGAGTTTCAGTAGACAGGGAGAAACAGGATGAAGAAAAGGCACGAAACACCGCGATGAGATATACTCTTTCTTCGTGGCGGGATTTAATCAGTTTTGCAGCCGCGGTTGCGGCCGATCTTGCGGGTTATGGAATCGTCGGGACGGCACCGGAAATTTCTCCCGGACCCTCGGGAAGCTTTGGAACGCGAGGCAATGCGAGAGGAATCGAAAACGCGATGTTTCTTCCGTTACTATACGTCGCAACAACGGGGTAAGTCGATTTATAAAATTTCATCTAAACTGCATGTTTGTTGTTATATCATTTCGAGAGGCGCAAATACAATGTATAAATATACTGCCCTGTATTTGGATGTTATCCGTACGAAGGTGAGGATTCGACCGATACAATGTGTTCCTGTTCTTAATGCACTAATTATGCACGAAGGATGGCGTTTTATTAACCCTTTCGATGCTTCAAACGCATATATGCACGGGAATTATCAATATTTCAAAAATAAAATCATTCAAATTAAAGTATGTTTTAAATTTTTTACAATAAAATAATGTATCGAGTTCACACTGACGTACAATGTATCGTTCTCGACGAGCACTTCGGCCAAGAGTATTCGACGCTCAAAGGTTTAATTAAGATGCAATAATGCAATGCGAAACTTCCGATCGCAATTCTTACTATCACTGGACACGGTGGCTCGCGATTTGTGTTATGCACCGTTTTCCTGCGAGTTCGTGGCCTTATATGTGAAATTCGTAGCGCGGAGAAAATTGCAGGTCCGTCCCACCGGGGACCGATAATTTGTTGTATAAATGTATTCCGGGTAAAATGAAGCGAACCCTCTACGTTAATGTTAAATGAGCTCGAGGTTCGGACCCGAAACAAAATTTTTCTGTCGTTCCGGACGATATCCGCATGTGTAAATTTTTAATCGTTTCAGGCGTTTAAACCGTAAATATATTTTTTTAGACCCTAACTAACGGGTTGTTCGGGAAGTAATTTCGTTTTTCTTCTTTTCACAATTTTTTTTTCTTGCATGAACAGCATTCTTATCTTTTCGATAATAAAAAAGCAAAATATGCCGAAAATGCAGCTTCTGATTTTTCATATTTTACGAGGCACCGAAGAAATACAAGTATATGAGAATACTGTTTAGAATAAAGTTGGCTGGTGAAAAATTCAATTAACGTCTCTATTTGTAAGAAAACGAAACTACTTTTCTAACGACCCAGTACAAACAGATATTATTTGTACCCTGGAAAAATATTGCAGACTCCTGTGCATCTTTCGATTCTTTTTCGGTGGAGCGACGAGCATCGAATTTGTACGTTTTTGCCGTAGACGCGTTTCGTGGGTCTTGTAGTTCGCGAAGAGCAATTGGACGACGGTAATCGCAGGGCTTTGAACAGTTTTCGTACATAGATTAGCACGGGCGTTGTACGCGAGTGCAAACATACGAGAGGCCGTCGAGTTCATCGCAACGACAGGACGATTTACGAGGTTTCGCAGGCCCGCCTGTCGGACAGATAGAACGGACGTGTCAATTACGATAAAGCTCATCGGCGATCGATGTATCTGATGAAATTATTTAGACGACCGCTGTCAAGCAACGACGCGTACCTGCCGGTTTACTGCAATATTACGCGGTCTTGCACTGTTGTACCGCAAATACAATTATCCTGACTACAAACGTTCCACCCGTTGTATCACAGTCGACCATTTATCCATTACAAACGAAACGATTCTACGCGTAGATTTTCCCGCGGAACAAAATTAAATGCTATCGACGAAGAAGTTTGAACCATGAACATAGAACGATATTACAATGATACTGTTAATAAAATTTATTATAAATTTCATTTCATATACATGTAAAATTGGTAGCTGGTTCGGCGTTGTTTACATTCCTATATTTACGGAGGCATTACATTTATTATACGATAAATGTCCATTGAAAAGAACCGATGTCAAAGTGATCTCGATCTTTCTCAGTCCTGTTGTCTGATATTTTTTATACTTCCAAATGTTTGGGAGTCTTTGAGACTTCCTGTGTCTCAGGGTTTCCATGAAATTTTCTGATGAACTCGATTCGATATCGCTTGGGATCCATTTTCCTTTTTCAAAACGCCTATTTAGTTTTTGGTTCTTAATTTTCACTCGTCTTCTTCTACCCAAACTTTTCGTTTCACCCTTCTTACGAACACGTAGCATATCGAACAGGTTGGTCCCGATCCGAATAAACGTTTATCTTTCTCTCGAGCATTCTCAGCTTGTCCTCGTTCGATAAACCGTAATTATGGCTTCGATCGCAGGCAACGCAATCTTTGGAATCATTTTCCCGCGGCGTGTTCGAACTAATCGGCGATACGTTATTCTCGTCCTTTCGTTTACTTCTCGCGGTCGACTTCGATGTGCTCTTCTCCTTATCTATTTCGATCAGTTTCTCGAACAGTTCCTTGTCCTTCGACCCTTTCCTCATGTCCTCGCCAAACGCAACTTCCTCCAACTGTTCCTCGTTCTCCTTTTTCCACGATTGTCGCTTATTCAGCAATATTACCTCGTCCTCCACTCGGTTTTCTCCCGTTATCGGTTCCTCTCTTTCCACGAATGGACCTGACAACAATATTTTTTAATTTCTATTACTATCACAATAATGCTACTACGTTTCTACATATCACGTATGATTACTTTGACTCGTTGAGGTGCTCGAACTTTCCGTCGTTTTTGAAGTCTTCCTCTTCCTCATTGAATTATTCGAAGTCGAAAGATCGACGTTCCGTTCGTTCGAGTAATTTTCATCTATCCCTTTGGCAAGCGCGTCTTTCCAATATCGAGTCCTGTACTTGTGTACGAATGTGATAATAACAACACATATACGATTTAAACGAGGATCGAAATAGACAAAAAAATACATACTCCCTATACTCTATACTATATTTCATTTACAAACAAACATTTCGTACGAATTTTATTTTGGAATTTTTCGAGCTCACTTTGTTAGCTCTGTATAGTTTCAACTTGGTACATACTTCTCTGTATTTTCGTTCCTCGAACGTTCCTTTATTTCACGCGACTCGTCCGGCTCCACGTTGATGTCCATAGACGTAAAAATTAGCGGTTCCTCGTATCCCGCGACGAAAGAGTCCCAGTAATCTTTGTCCAAGTATCCACGTTTCCGTCGCGACGCTGTAACCCCGTGCACGCTGTCCTTGCTTTGCAACTGATCAATAGCACCCGCACCTTTGTAACGTTTCCGATGTTTCTTCTTGCGCTTTTTGCGTTGCACACGGTTCTCGCGTTGCTTTGGGCGTTTGTCAGCGCTACGAGCCACCCTGCGCCCTTTACGGCGAAAGTCGATGCTGTCTAAAGGGCATAGAAAATGTTGTTAAATTCGAAAACTCCGTATCGAGACAGTCGCGAATATATTTACTGTCGCTAAAGTATTCCCCGTCCCCGAAGAGACTCGCGTTGCCAAAGTTCAGCATATTTGGCACGTTCGTTAAAGGGGAAAAGCCAAGGTCCGATCCCGTCAAATAGCTTCCATTAGTCGCGTTCTTAATTCCAGTCTGATAGTGAAAAATCCTTCCGGGTTTCACGACAGCCGCGCCGATCGAAGTCGACGATTTCCCTTTCTTTCCGTCCTCTTTCTTCGTCTCGATGTACTCCAACAGCATATCCAGTTGTTTGGCCTGAACAGACCGACCAGAGGACGTAGAAGCCACGACGTTTTCGGGCTAATCGCGCGGAATATTCATAACTTGCCATGTAATCGTGAACCGATCGCACTTTCGTCCTCTCCGTCTCTGACAGCGCGTTGTACTCCCTTATCAGGCTTTCCATTAATCGAAGCTTCTTGCGCAATTCATCGATCTCGCCTTTCGTTCCCAGATCCGGGAAAGCCTGAAACAAAAACTTGTCCCGAGGAAAGTGATCCGTAGACTCGTTCTCGTGTACCAGTGGCAGCGACGGGATCTGAATAAAAAAATATATTTAATAGAGCACGTTCGAAAGGAACTGTTACTCGTCCATGAAACATCGAGTACTTGTTCCAGCGAACTTTCTTGAGGATTGACGTTCAGTATCCAGTCCAGGAACTCTGTCAAATCCGGCGGCAGAGAGACGCAAGTCTTTTTCTGAACCTCGTCGAAGACCAATCTGTTCAGAAGCAGCATAACTTTTCTCAACAACTCTTCCGTGTGTTTCATCTGTTTAAATTGCCATTAATGGCGTCAAAGACGGCACGATGATGACAAATGTATAATTACTTATTTATTAAAATTTTATTATATTTTATTATTTTTATCACACATTATATTTGTGATAAAGAGTTTTTTTCTCGAAAATGCACAGGATTTCGGGGTTATGTCTATTCACGAAAAATGATTGTAATTGACTCTCGCAACCGGAAATAATTTTTTCAGAACGATTTGAAATTTTTGAATTTTGTCGAGTTTGTCCGCCTACTCGAATTTTTTTCTCGAAAATGCGTAGGATTTCGAGGGTATGTCTATTCACCGAAAATGATTGTAATTGGCCCCTGCAACTAAAAATAATTTTTCCAGAATGATCTGAAGTTTTTTAATTTCGCCGAAAAATTTGTCCACCTTCTATTATAGTTATTCGAATTAACCGGGTGTCGAAGTTGAATGCGTAAACTCACGTCATCATCGTTGAGAGACTGACGATATCTTTTGTTAGCCGTCACCGCGTCGTCGGTTTTGTGTCTTTGGTAAAGTCCTGGGCCCAGCGATACCTTCAGATCCTCGTTCTTTTGAACCTGAAAGAGTATGAAATCGTAACGAACACTGTCGAGGACAATGCATTTTGAAATGCACCTGTTCGAAAACGCGTTCCACGATCTTTCCAGCCAGTTCGCCGTGCAGAGCCGAGTCCATTTGCGATTCATCTTCCACGTCATCGGCCGCTAGAAGCAACGAGAACCTTTTTCTTTGGGAATCGTCGTCCCGGGTCATTGTCTAAAAGATTACCGTCGATCCTTTTCTTTAATTAAATTACGCGTTACCCATTGTCGTGCTTCACCTTCGATACAAATAATTTACAGTCTGGTGTTACTCACATCCCCGGTGTCGGTTTCTTCGCGACGCGATTTGACTTTTTTCACGGACGATTCGCGACGATGAGCTTTTCCCTCGTCCCGTGGAATTTTGCTCTTTTTAACGTTCCCGTGACGATTTCCGGGTTTCGACGTGCGTTTCTTATGTTTTTTCTTCGTTCCCGTTTCGCTCGAATGTTTCTTATGATGTCTTCGTTTCCTGTTGCTCGATTTGTTCGCGTGACCCTTCCGTTTCTGTTTCTTCAACGTTTTGTTGCGTTTATCGTTCTTCTTCGATTTAACGCTTCTGCTTATTTTCGCGTAATCCTCGTGGTCCTCGTCATCTTCTGGAGAACCGTACTCCTCGACTTCCGTGTCCGCGTCGGGGAGTTTGTCTTCGTACGAATTCCAAAACCGAACACGATCGTCCATCGGCTCCGTTTTCTTCGAACGACGATCGTAATCCATTCTCTCCGAGTTGAGTTCGTTCGTATCGTCGTTAAACGTTTCGTAACGCGAATCGACCGTTCTTTTGGCTCTAACGTTGCCCGTTTCGGACGAGGTCGCTGTCGCCATAAGGTCTAAATTCTTTTCGAGTATCGCGTTCGTCGGCGAGTTAGATCTCATGTTTTCGACGGTCTTCAAGCCCCTGCTGAGCCTCACCCTTATATCCTTGTCGAAATCATCGATCCAGTCCAGAGGCTCGACGAAGGACTCGTGCAAATCCCTCGAGCTAATAACAGTCTGTTTTTCGCGATCTATATTTTGGACGCGTTCCCGGCCCGACCGCGGCGCCAGATATTTACGATTTTCGTAAGGAGAACGCGAATCTGTGTCGATATATTGCCTCTGGCCCGGTAATGACCAGCTCGCGGCGTCGTTTCTCGCCCCGTTCACCTGCGATTCAAGGTTTATAGAGCGAGAGTAAAGTCGAGTCGCGGGGCAATAATTTATTGGAAACGCTTAGGTTTGCTTTTTCACCTTTTGCCCCGTGCATTCGCCGGTAGTACCGATAGCGCTAGGCCCTCGTAATTTCGCCTCGGTGCTGTTACTTTGCTCCGGCCCGCCTTTAAACATATCGTCCGTGCTTTTTAGGGCGACGTAATTACTTTGGGAAACGTTGCCCGCGCATAGGCCTACCGCTCGCTCGGACGAAACGATCGACGATGCTTTTTCGACGATCTCTGCGTTCCCCGGGTCACCGTGCACGAGCAACAGAGGCAGCAAGTTCGGGCTGGGATCTGGAACGGTGAAGTTGATCGACGGATCGATACGAATCGAGAGTATACGCGATAATTGTTAACGTTTACTGGACGTTCGTGACGGACTTTTGCTGTCTGGTGATTCCGAATGATCCTTGAACGATTCCCGCTCGTCATTAGCCTCGTGATACATTCTCTGGTCCCCCTTGATTCTCGGTTTGCTTTTCGATTCGTCGTCTCTCCAATCGTACAGTTTCTTCAATTCGTCGTACAACGGCTCGTCGTTCCTGCGAAAACAGAGTCGAGCAGTGGCCCCGACCAGTATCTAAATACAAAACGAAACGTACTTTCCATCCGCGAAACGGACGCCATCGATGGAATCGTCCGACGATACGGGTTTCGAGCTTTTGTCCGCGTTTTGAATACAGTTTGCCGGGTCCGCCATCGTTTCTCTCGCGCCGCTCGATGGGAATTTCTCTTCGTTTAACCTGACGAGGCGTTTAGAAAAGTTGCGTTTACAAGCTCGACACGTCGCCTCGTCCCTTAGATTCTACGCGTTCGAAAATTTACCGCGGACCGTTCGCGTAATCTTCACCTTGATCTAACCTTCCCGACGATCCATCCTCTTCGGCGAATTCGAGCTTCGAGGACGACGCGGCGTCGCTCTGTTTTCCAGCCATCTCGGTCGCATTTTTCGACGACGTTTTGCCGATCGAGATGAACTGTTCCTTCGGTTCTTTGTTCTTCATCTTCTCCTTCAGCCTCTCCTGCTTCAGCATTTCCTTCTCGTGCTCGTCATTCTTCTGGGCAGGCGGTAAACAAATCACGGTACCCCCGTCGCTCTCAGCTGCGCTCGAAAATGTAACCGTGAGCTCGACGTTTAATTTACAACGATTTCGAGGTGCAAGCAATATTACCGATTACCGCGTTAGATTCGTCGGGATTGTTCTGCTCGTAATTGTTTCCCGCTCGTTCCTCCTCGCTGACAGCGGACAGAGGGTCGCCATCCTGTTCCTGAACATCGTTGTCGTAATCGTAGTACTGTATAATGTCGACCGGGTTGCGTCTCTTCCTCTTGTATCTGCGTTCAGACTTTTTCTTCTTGTCCAGCTTCTCTTTTATCAGAACGTTCAGTTTCGCCTTCACCGGATTAGCTCTGCCGGTCTGCGGTGATCGTTGTTTCCTTTGCCTTGGCACGCCACTCTCTGATAAAAGAATATTTTATTGCCAGGCGAAGTATTTTCAAAGTCCCTCTTTGAAAACGATACGAAAAGATTTGTTGAAAGAACAGTGTTTATACAGGATGGAATGATATTCCTATACGCTTCAATAATTCGTATATTATCTTTCAGTGTTCTCCATGGATAGAAATTTAATGGTTGCAATTATAGTTATAACATGACTGCAATTGTACTAGTACTTTGCAATATTGAAATTAAAATATCTTTTGAAGCACAGGTTTTTCGATACAACCAGCTGTATACTTTCTTGTAAAATATAACGAGCTGAATCGATTAGTCTATGAAAAAATATATAATTCCAAATCAAAGATACATGTTTTGTCTGAAACATTTTTCAATATAACCAGTAGTTTCGAAAATATTCCCATTTCCAGTTTCAAGCAACTCGCGTATAAAGAATAATAACGTCGATTTATTCTTAAAAATATTTAAAATAATATGTAAAAGCGGTCTGGAGGTGATTCCTTATGAAAAATAAAAAGAATAAAATTTATTTTTCGTATCTTTATCGCGATACATTTTTTGCTCACCGGCTGCCCCGTCTTGTCGATTCTCCTCCTCCTCCTCCCTGTCGCTGTAATTCGAATCAGCGTCCTCGACGTCGTCGTTTGAATATTCCATGTATTGAAGTATTCTCCTTTGAACATATTTGTCATTCATTTTCCGTTCGCCCACACCATCGGTCAGTATAAATACTTCCTTATATTTCTTTCTATTGTCCCCTTGGGAATCTTTGAGGTTATCATCCAGAATAGAGGCGCTCGCGTCCTTCGAGCCTGCCCCGTCGTTAGACTCCCCTTTCTTCTTGTCGTCGCGAAACCGTTCCTCCTCGTTTCGAAATTTATCCCTCTCCTCTTTGCACTTCTTCGGTGCACCCTGTTCGAGGTTCGTCTGGTCACCGGCTACGCCTTCGTACCAGTTTCGGGGTCCTTCGTTCCTTTGTGCTGGTCCTTTGTCGAACTCCGCGGAGTTCTTAAGCCGTTCTTCATCGACGTTCCTTTGTTTCAGGTCGTTCGTAAATCCGACCGCGTCTTTGTACGGTTCTTCGTTAGGTTTGTTCTTCCCAAGATCGAAAACGTCTGCGTCGAATCGACTATCCCTCGTCCCTACGTTCACGCGTTCTTCGCTGTCCTTTTTTTCGACTTTTACTTTGAATATCATGGACACCGATTTCCCAGGCTTTTCCTCGTTCTCCACTACCAGTTTCTTCTTCACGTCGAATCTGTTAACGACGAACGGCCGTTGCTCGTTTCCGAGCGAGTTCTCGTTGTTGATCTTTATCAGATTCTTTTTCTCCGACTTTAGGAGAATATTAATATTTCCCGATTCTCCTTTAGCCGACCTTTTCCCTTCCGACAGTTGCTGAGACAATTTTCCACGCTCCTCATCATCCGCTTCGATCCTTTGGACCTCCTTTGTGCGTTCACTGTTTTCATACAGACGCCCTTGAGGTTCAGAGACTTTGATCACCTGTTCTCCCTTGCTCGTGCCGACATTTTCTTGTTGTTCTTCCGTTTTCTGCATTCTGGTATCGGCAGCCTCTTCCTTTCCGTCTGTGCTCACGAAGGTTTCCGTGGAAACAGGCTGCAATTCATTCGTCGCGATACCAAAGGTTCCCAAAGAATCTCCCTCGAGATTTTCACCCTTTTCCTCGTACTTCGTTAACTTCTTCTCCGTTTCGTTCGGTTTTCCTCGCGATGATTCCGATTGCTCGTCGTTCTCTTTCGCGTCTCGGTTTCCATCCACGTTCCATCCGTTCGGAATCTTTTTCGAAACGTCGTCGACGTTGTTCGACAGTGTACCTTCTTGCAAATCGTTCGCCGCGTTGTTGTAATTCGGTTCCTCGAGCGTAATCATCGAATTCTTTTCGCCGTGCTGGACGTTGTTTTTATCACGAACCTCGTTCAAATAACGTTTCTCATCCGACGGAGTCCCTTTGCTGCGTCTTTTACGGTCGTGGAGCTCTTTCAGGGTTTTCTCTTCAAGGTACGGCTCCCCAAACCCCGCTCTGTGAAAGAGTTTCGGGTTACCGTCTTCGTTATTAACTTCGGTCCTTTTCGTTCTCCACACTTTCGGCTGTGCATTCTTATCATCAAGATCTCCAGGACTCGGTTCATTTTTTTTCACATCAAAGACATCCGGCCCGGATGTCTCCCACCACCTGGAGTCTACCGCTGAAAAGGTGGAAAATCGAATGTCAATTACTGTATTTCCCTAACGGTGCAACGAAAATGAAAATAGTAGCGAAATACGTTCGTAGTCGTCCTCGTTTCGTTCGTGTTTGTTCCTTTCGCGAGCCCTTCGTTCTTTCGGTTCATCCTTTACCCTACCGGAGTCTGCAGTTTTCGAATCATCGTGCACCTTCTTCTCGCCCTCGTCGAGATTTTTCTTCAATTCCAACACCGTTTCCTCGAGCGTCTCCAACGACGGGGAATCCTCTTTTTTCGTCTCGTCCCGTAGACTTCTTACGTTATATCTTTCACCCGCATCTTTATCAGAGTTCGAAGGATCTGTTTAATTCACTTACAGGAAATTTCGAAGATTCGTTCCACGGAACGTCGAAAGTAATAGCTCATACTAAGTTGATTTCTTTGACCGGCTTCGTGATCACGGATCCATCGATCACCTCGCTTCTCCTCCTCGGTCTCGGGCTCTTTGTTCGAATTCAACCAATCGCTCAACGAACAAATATCCTCCGTCCTGGTCCAATCTTTTGGTACTTGATCGTCCATCGTTCCCTTGTTCCTTAGAGGAGAAGGTGCCTCTTTTTCGTTCACACTGAAATAACGTGTTCCGTTTAATACGCAATTAACCCCTGGAATACCAGGCTTCGTTTTTAGGTTCGTTAACCCTTAATTGCACGCGTTGGTGTACAAAAGGCATCCTTTGCACCGAGCAGGCTGCAATTTATTGATAAATAAAATCTAGTTCGCGCTACAACTTTGTCCATAAGTTTAGTAATTACAAATATTTTCAAAGTTTTATATTGTATTGTATATGTGGTTTTCTATTATTTTATGAGAAAAGTAAAAGTATAAAAAAATGATAAGAAATGGAGGTTAGCCGCAAAGATTGGAACTCTGTACCTGTTTTGTGGCGTGTCCGGATCATCGAAATTGGCGTTCCTCTTGAACGTCATATCGCGGTCCAAAAACACTCTCTGAGGATGTTTGGAAGGATTCTCGTGCTCGTGCTTCGCCCTATACGCCGTCCACATTGTTTCGAAGGCCTGATCCGAGTCTCTTTTCTCGCGTAATTTATTGCTACGGAGGCTGCTAACTGGCGAGGAGATTCCATCCAAGTGTGACGGTTCCGACAGTGATCTTATCGACAAGTGTTCCGTCAGAATTACCGAGACACCGAGTGCTCAATGTCCGTATGTTTTATTCATGAACACGCGACGCTAACCGCTGCTACAAATTGATATAAACTCACTTCCCCCAATCCTTTTCGCGATTAACGTTACGCACCGCTTCGTCTATCCACTTGAAATCGTTTCGACTCTTCAGAACGTTCTCCAGGAACCTGTTCAACGCGGCACTGTTGTCGTTGATTTTGCCCGATTGCGGATCACGATGGCCTTCGTTATTTTTCGTCTATTACAGAGAAATTGAAAATGAAAATATCGGAGAGAATTTGTATTTTCAAGTTTGTATTTTGTGTTTTCGTTTTAGTTTCTCTGATTATTGATTTTTCTATGAAGCTGCCTCTGATCAGCGATAAATATCGTTGGCGTAGACCATCCTGTACAAAATGTAACTTTTCTTCTTCCACGTAAATATATAAATACCCGTAGTGTTTTGTATGTTTAATAATTACGAAAAACAAGGAGTATCACGAGTCGTTAGAATTTTTTATTGAAATAGTAAACTGGTAGAACGCAGGACCTTGGTTTCGGACAATAGTGTGATTATCTGAAGTATAAATTGCAACCTGTTGTCCACGGATCGCATATATCGCGGCGAGACCGAGGTTTTCATTCAGCGTTCGCGAAACTGGTGTTGGAAGGCACAGGGCCCGGACGAGGCTCTCAGAGAGCCGGGCATGTCCTGTCGCTGACAATTCTCCTCCTATAATAATAATACCGGGCGCGGTTCCGTTACGCATCTCGTCCTTTTTCCAACGCGTACGACGCGGCCAAGACAATGGGATCCTACGCGGAGAAACGCGCGGGGCCGCCGCGGATACGGGCACGGTGTTATTAAAAATTCACTCCCTCTAGCGGCTGAAGTGGCCTCTGGCAATCTGCATCTCATTCCCGGCGGGCCCTTGTGCCAGCCAGCCATCAGGTGGCTGCCAGCACGCGGAAAAAGGGGTGGAAACCTCGGCCGTGGAAACACCAGGCCGAGGAAGGGCTGCTGGTGCTGGTGCTGGTGTTTCTGCTGCCCTTACCAGTCGGAGTTGGCCCTTTTCGTACCGACGACGGTCGTCGTGTCGCCCGAATAAAAAGAAAAAGAAAAAAACAAGTCTTACACCCAATTACACGCGGCATTTAAAACTAAATAAACACTCGCCATCTTCCTTTTCCACACCTTCTCTCATTCGTGTCTGCGGCCGCTTCTCCTTCGGTCCTCCAGTGTCCCTCTCGTTCGTCCTTTTTTCTCACCCTGCCTCTACCCGGACCTTAATGAAGTCCCGCTTTAATGTATTTTACTTTGTACGTGTGTGTGTGTGTGTTTTTTTTTTCGGGGTCGCATTGTTTGCCGCGAAACGGTCGTAGAGATTTCGGACATGCTCGGCGACGATCCACCTTCGCCCCGGTATTCATTGCGGCTCCCAAATGAAACTTGCTATTCCCCTGCGATGATCACTTGTTGAATGTTGTGTGAACGCTACGCTTTCATTTGCATCGCGCCAGATATATGGTACAGTCGGTCTCGTATTCGTACGCTGTAAGGGCGATTCGCTGTAAGTGGGGGGAAAAAAGCTTGTTTCTATCGTGAGTACATTTTTACGTGCATCGAGATATTTCAGGGTTTGCGTTTTAATAAATTGAAAAGAAAACTTGTGAAATATATTTTTCTTGTACTATTTTAACACTAGATATTTATTGATACCTTTCATGTTGACGATTACCATACAGTACGATTTTTCTTTTAATTAGAATATGTACTCATGCCAGTGCATCAATCAAATTCAACATAAGTTGTTAAAAAATAATATTTACGCGTTCTGCAATTTTAAATATGGAATCAGACACCCGTCAAATTGACGGTTTCCGTAAATCTAGTGTTAAACCTGTCGTTTGTCTCGAACGCAGAAGCGTTATTGTCTGTATAATATGATGCTTTCTAAACAGAATAACTGGGTTAACGAATCCGCGAGAAATTTTGAGTTGCACGTGTAAACGCATACGCGAGAGAACATGATCGAACAGTGAGTGATCGAGGAGTGCAGGCATAGTCAAAGAGTCAAAGAGTACAGAGTTGTTTAGAATCAAGGGTTAGGGCGTAAAGAGCACGCTGGGCGATTCCCACGAGTCGCTTCGATATTCACAGAAACACGTTTAACCCTTTGACTACTGCGGACGCTACTAAGCGTTCGAGCGTTCAACGTTGACCAACAAAAACGTGACTACAGGGTTTCTTAACGCGTTCAGGACTCTGGAAATGGAAAACTGAGAATTGTTTTTAAATGTCTCGTCCATAAGTCACACTAGTTTATCTTAGAATACCTGAAAATAAAATTAATATTTGCACGTTTAGAACCGTATGGGGTTTCTGGCCATTCTAACATTTAATCGTATAGTCTGCATGCACTTGAGCTTTCACTCATATCCAACTCGACAGAAGGAAATTCAATGGGTCCCTTCTTCTTCGTTTGGAATTTCCAAACTATCCAAAGTATGTACGTTACTTGCACCATCTTTGAATCTTTATTTCTGTAGGTGTAGCTTTCACTCATATCCGACTCGACGAAAGGAAATTCTACGGGCCCTTTCTTCTTCGTTCTGAATTTCGAAACTATCCAAAGTGCATATCCGTACCATCTTTGAATCTTTGTTTCTGTAGCTAGATTTAGACAGGAAAGACGCATTCCGCGTGGATCGTTGGTGGCCAGCAAGTTCGTTAAAATAGATATTTTCAAGTTGGAACGGCCCCGTTTTCAGCGTTAAAAGACTTCCTAACGACACCTCGATCGTTTACCGAGGTTCCTTTCACAGCCTCTCCATCAATCGCGTTCCGTTGGAGGGTAGTGGGAGCCAAAAGTACGGCGAGCATAATCAATCACGAGACGTTTTCGGCCGCAATACGCGGGGCCGGAGGGGCGTAGACAGTTCGCATAGTTCCGAAACGGAAACGGTAATATCGCTGGCCCGGGGGCGACCACCCCTTTGTCATTTTGTCATCCGGCGTAAGGACGAATCGCTGTGGAGGGGGAGGGGGTGGAGTAGGTGGGAAACGCGCGGGCGTCGCGCGAAGACAAAGTGAGACGAACAATATATGTTTCCCGCGAAAAGAAATTAATGCCTGAGATATTAAAACGCGTCCGAAAGGAAACGTCTGTCGTGCCGCGTTTGCTCGCGTCTTGCGAGAGTAATCCCTTTTCTGGTCGCACGTAACGTTTGGACAACGCGTATGTGTCCTTCTCTCGCGCTTTAAGAATCTATCTCCACTGTTTTCTTACGGTGCTCGTCGCGCGACGAATTTTATTTGCTAGGCGCAGACGGTGCGTCTCGTTCTTCTCTGCCAGCGAACTTCAAAGGCGCGCTACCACTTTTAAAACCACGTACAGGGTGTTTCTGAACCGACGAGTCGAACTGGCCGTTCGAAGTTCCGCAATATAGACGAAATCGGTTTGAAAATTTTCATTTTGTCTTGCTTCGGTTGGGTAAAAAATTATATTTTTTTTTTATTTGAAAGCTTAACGTTGTGTCGGCAACGAGATCATTGGCGACATGGATTATTATTTGTCGGTGATTAAATAGATTTCTAGAGTGGTTTGTTGCTGTGGATGAATTTATAGTGTAACGAAAACGATATTTACCATCGATTCGTTTTCTTCATCGCGCGAGGGAAGCTTGGATTCCTTGGAGCTTTTCGAAATTACGGCGCTGTCCTCGGTTTTTCTCGTGTACGTGTTTGTGTGTTGATCCTTGTCGGTGTTTGTCGAAATCACGATCGGGAAAACGACGACGAGAACGATGCAGATCAAAAACGGAGCTCGATGGATCACAGGCCCGATCGTCCCCATCGTTCTACCTACGAATCATAATTTATTATAATCTAAACAATTTCTTATCCCAAATAGCAGTAGCCAATCACGCAATTATAATTCTGGTCCAAATTTTTATATCTAACATAAACGTCATATTGTTGAGATGTTAGAAATCGATAGACAATGTGTCATGTTATGGAAAGGATTCTTTCACACGAATTTGAATTTTGTTCAGAATATATTTATCAATATTTAAATTTCTCGAATTTCTACAAGCGTATATTCAAAATAAACTCTTCCTAGCTCTTGTTAGCCAGTTTCATAGTCAGTTCGTCATCCCCGATAAAAGCAAATTAATTTTGAGCCTGAAACGAGGTTTGTTTGCTCTCGAAATTTGGTGGATCCACGCAATCGGAGTTGCACTTTCGTAATTTGCCAACACCGTAACCAACTGCTGTTTAAAATCGAAAGTTTCCTAGATAAAGCGACGTTGAAGTTTGAGTGGCCGGCCCTCGAGTTTATTGATTACGATTCGCGATTCATCGAGCGTAGGATCGAGTCAGTCGTCGAATAAATTCACTCGGGGTAGGCGCGCGCGTACACGCGCGACAGAAAACGCGGGAAGGCCTATTAAGTTGGCCGATCTCGGAAAGACATTAATTTCACGGTGCCGCATAACTTTCCCGTCACAATTTGCATTCGGCTCTGTTCCTTCTTTAGGCGTGCACGGGCGCGGGGGAAATTAAAAACGTCCGATCGTAAAGCCTCGAAAAGAGGTGAAATATCACCGGCCCCGCTCCCGGAATCGTAATCAACCGTTTTTCTCGACAAAGAGAAAAACGCTCGCGTCGGATCGTTGAGAAATTCGTAAGAAAACGACCGCTCCGTTCGATAAGGAGCCAAATCTATGCGCTTTGAACTTCCACTCGTATCCACTTAATTCTCAATTTAACACAATAATTCCCACTTTTAACACGTTCAGACTGAATCTCTAAAATATCATACGGGACCAAAACTTTGATTTTAGACATTTATTCAAATTTATTTCCCTTAACATTTCAGTTTGAGAATTAATTGTTTTAGTTCCTGTCATCTATGTACACATGGGTAATTCTATATCTCATAGTACATAAAGAAATGTGGAATACAGTTTTCAAATTTAAAATCGAATTTAAATATTCATCAACTGTTCATTTTTCGAAATTTAAAAATTCAATGTCTATTTTCCATTTTGATTACCCTCGCAATTTCTGTTTCGTATACATTGATGTCGCTCGATTGCTCGAAAAGCAACGAACTTAGTAAATATTTTTCTTAGTAACTTAGTAAGAGCTTGTCTTAGCGACCGTGACCACTAATAGATGGCAAAAACGTATCGTAAACACGGTTCGAGTACAAGCTGTGCGCAGGTATACGGCACAAATTGCCACGTAGTACCGGTTTCTCGTAGATTTATTCATTCAATTTCCAGTCAGTTTGACTCTAGTTCGCATCGTCGCGCGTTGCTTCAATATCGAGCCACCAAACTGCTACGGTATTCGTTTGTCGTTCGTTTAACTTTTACGCAGAGTTTCATTTTACGCATTCGATATCTTTTTTGAACCGTGTGCAATACTTTTTATATTAATATATAATTATAGTGGAACATTCTGCGCGTAAACGCTATCACAAAGCATTACTAGTCAGTGTAATGACATTTTGTTAAAATGATCGTACACATCCAGTTTCGTCGCAGGAGAAAGAAAAATAAGGCAAGTAATTACAAATAAACGGGGCTATTTTTGCTGTACGTTCTCCATGCATATTCCCTTTGCACGTAACCATGGTCGACCGAGAGATATTAACCATTAACAAAGCTAATCGATTTAATTAGCTTTTGACTTTTTTTATTATTCGAACCAATATAACTTCGAGGATCCTGTATTTAAACGTAGAAAGAATAGTTAACGATATATCACTTGGAGGACGTTAAAAGATGCCCAGTTCTGGTTACTGTGAAATTACAAAAATTTCTTCACTTTGATTTTGTACAAAAATTATATGGCACTTTAGGTCTGCTAATACTTTCGATTTCTCGTTGATTATTTCGAGGACGTTCGTATGTATATTTTTGGCTTATTTTTCAAGGAAGTGATCATTTTTTGTCCATTGGAAAGATCCTGCATGAATTTTTCATTTCCAGGCGATGCAAAAAACGAGCATTCCTCGACATCCACTTTTGTTCGAGCGAATAGAAACGTCGAACCAGAAACGATCGTCGTAGCCGGCGGCGGAATCCGAGTGCAATGGGTCAAACCGTGCTCGTAGAAAAACCGCTGTTCGAAATATCGCGGTCCGAAAGTGGCGAAAAATGTCGGGGCGGAAATGAACACGATCGATTTGAGCGGGCTCGAACGACCTCCGTGTACCCTCTCGGGGCTAATTACACCAAGAGATATTCAGTGCCTTCGTTCGCCGGTCTTTCAGCGCGAGAACAAGGAGCACGGTGAATTTCCTCCCGATAAAAAACGCGGAAGAATGAAGAGTTAAGCGATCGTTTCTTCGTCGACCGATCCGTTCGAACGAGTATGTACAAGGGGCGGTACCGTGAAAGATTTTTGTTCGCTTCGAGAAAAAGCACTCAGTTTTCTCCCTTTTTCTGTCTTCCTCCTCGTCCTTCCGCCCGCGTCCACACGTTCCTTTCACCCTTTTGCTCAGACAAAAGTTTTGCATGCCGCGAGCAAGCAAGCAACCGGCCGGGCGAGCAAGTAGCAGGAAAGAGAGAAGGGCCGGATATTTTTGTCGTTTCAACGAAAAAATCGCAAATAAAGGAGCGAAGGCACGAAAAAAAAGCTGCAAAGAGGGAAAGAGAGAGAGAGAGAGAGAGAGAGAGAGAGAGAGAGAGAGAGAGAGAGAGAGAGAGAGAGAGAGAGAGAGAAAGTGGGCGGGGGAACGTTGAGCGGCCGGGGAAGGGATGTTACCGACATAATGTACCGCGTAAGAGCCATTAGGTTATTAAAAACAGTGCCGGTTAAACACGAGTAACGAACCGGCTGGTGGCCACCGAGGGATGCGACAAAGGCGAAAAATTAGCCTTGATAACTTGGCGTTTCGATGCAAAAAAAAGGACACGGAGCTCGGGAGAGTCTGGTTCAGGCAGGGAGGAAAAGACCACCGGAATCAGAGAACGGAACAAGGAGTAATCTCGACTTCCTTGGGCGTGCGTTCGCGGCGAGAATTGCTTCTCCCGTGAAATGCTTTCGCTTTCCTTTCCACGGGTTTGCTAGATGGTTACGGGCACTCGTTTCTCCTACCGCGAGAATTCTACTTAGAAAACGGGGACCAGTTATTATGGCGGTACGATCGCTGGTACCACGTTCAACCCTTCAATTTCGACCCTTGAACGTGGGATTTGGCCGAGGTTTTTGTTCACCAGAGACCAAAAATAACAGTTAAAATCGTTAATTAAATTTATTCGTTGACTACGGTCGATTTCGACGCAAGCACAAGTCGTGTTAGTCGCATTTCTTAACCCCTTAACGTTCATGCCCGAGTCTGACTGCTTTGAAAAACAATATTTGTTTAATCCAACGGTTTAAGAGATGATAATATTTGTTTTCCTTCAAATTATACTTTAGATACAACATTGTAATTAACAAAAACCATATTTTCAGAAACAAATTCAATAAAGAAAACTGATCATTGTTGGTTAACCCGAAAAATATGAGCGTTAAGGGGTTAAAGAACATAGTTTGGAACCTTATGTCTGAACTCGTAAAATAAAGAACGCGATTGTCAACGTCACTGTTATGCCGCTTATAATAATTGTAACATATTTAGTTAGCCCTGTTGTTCACTGATAATTTGAAAAATATACGCGTATACATATTACATATTCTGATACTTTAATACATCTCTGTGACCCAAATTATATTTGACTTTTGTGCAAAATTATGCCGTCAATGTTGGAGAAAGATTCACGTTTTATTAAAATAACGATCAAAAATGTAAAACCAGTCTGTGGAAGAGTTTTCTGTATGTCGTTTTACGAATGTTCTACAAGTTCGCCATTGTCTGTCCCGAATTCTGTCGAAAATTTACACGGTGAATAGGACCAAAAAATTCGGAAGGCAACCGTAAAATCAAAAGACGGGTTAGAGGAAGACCATATAGAAAAATGGTAGCATATTGATATATGTATCTCACTCGAGAAAAAATTATTTTCAATAAACCAACATATTGTATGACAAAATAGATTTCTTACAATACACTACTATAATTAAAATATGTTTATAAGCGTAATTTGTAGAATGTCCAAATATTTTTGAGACATCAGAATTTGTATAGAACATGCGTTCATGCGACATTTTTTCCCCCCACTTCCTTTAGCGTCTAAATTCAGCATTTTAAGAGAGTTTTCTACTCTAAAGATTTTTTTTGCATTTTCTTAAAGGATATAGTTTTAGAAATGTATGTGTAAAAGCACATCATTGAACTCCTAAAATTAACGAAGGTATACGTATACGTTTTTCTCAAAATTATTTTTTCTGATTTGGCTTCCATGATATCTCAAGATATCTACTCGATCGATTTCGTTCAAATTTGGCGTGTACCTTCAGTACATGTTTCGCTATAACTTGTACTAGAATGAAGTCAAAATCATTATACTTTTTATTTTTTTTTAGCCTGCTAAATTAAAAACAAGACAAAAATCGATATTTCAACTTTAAAATGCTGTAATTTTTTTAATTATCAATTTTTTCCTGTCCTTTTAGTACCTGCTATAGAAAAATGAATCTTAATAATTGAGAATCTTTTTCATTTTTTTGACTAAGACAAACAGAACGGCTAGAATCATGGAAGCCATTAGAACACTAATTTTGACTATTTCTCGTTGTAAAAATTTTTGTATATCACTGAAACAGTAACAAATATACACGCAAAACGTTTCTTAATAAAAGAATACAAAGGACACCATAAAAAACGTGTTTTACGGTAGAAGACCCCCTCAAGTATTCACATTTTCGGAACAACCTGTACATTCGAGAAAATTTCCATCCGAAAAAGGTCACGATTGGAGGCTAAAATTGCACAAACGCTGAATATTACCGTGGAATCGGTAAAACTTAAAAATGATTCTCGATCGTAAAAGCGATACGTCCGAACGGCCCTCGGATCGCGTACGAGACCATCGAAGATAATTAACGAGCTTACTTTCGATCGGCGATGCGATTACCTGGTGCTGGTTTTTGTCGCTATGATCCTCGAGCGAGCAACCTCGTTTTCAAATACGTAGAAACGCGTAACGTCATCGGTGATAATGTTGGCGGGATCGATTTGCGTCACGACGCGCCAGCCAAACTGCATACGTTGACGTTTTTCGCATAACAAATTCCGATTGCGCGGCCGACTGTTTCGCGTCGAGAAATCGATACTTCTCGTTTCTGTCGTGCCTCGATTCTTGCCGCGTCGCTCCTACGCCGGAGTTCGCGTATTCATAACGGCCGATAAATCTTCGCCAACGACACGCTCGGTCCGCGCTTATCGCGACGTCTCTGAAATACAACGAAGCCCCGACGCGGTCCAACGGGGCAACGATTACCGGCTGAAATTCGGTTTATTTCGGCATATGGACGTAAACGAAACTTCTTACGAGTCCGGGACCCGAGGTACCGAGCCGAAGTTGGTCCGGGAATTTCGTTACGAGGCTCGCAGCCCTCGCGGAACGAAACATTCGAGCTCCGACGCGTTTACTGTAAACGCATAAAGTACCGTATAAGTCTCTATATTAGTTTCCACCGAACGTAAGTAGCAGATTAAGTGGAATTAAGTAGATACTATTTATCAGGTCGTCCCGCGAGTTCGTGTCGTTCGATATTCATAAACCGACGGGGATAGAATTTGTAATTTAATGGAAAATTATTGTGATTTGTTACTTTGAGGAGTTTTCGAAATTTTAAACGAATACGTATTGTGTCGAACCTCGACGTACGGGGTACACACTGGCTATTGTGCTTTAGCTTGAATATTTCTGTTAGCATATAATAAAATCGAATCTTCCCTGAAGCACTTATTAATTGGAGATAAGAAACGGAGCGTGTAGAATAATTTCCAGGCTTGTTGAGTGTCAATGTTTCAAGGAACAACGTTGGAACTATGTTTCAATAAAAAATCAAGTACCGATGATATACGAGATGGTTATACCATAGGAAGGGGAGGAAGTTGTCAAACGAGAAGGGATTTACTGGTTTTCATATAATTTCATGATATGAAATGCAAAATTAATGTTTATAGTGTTAATAATCGTTCGTGAACTTGTTTACAAGGATTTATTTTAAGGTGAAATATAGTTTTTCGCGTCGAAATCGCCGTTATCGAACACTGTGGCGACGTATCGTTGATTTTCGAGGAACGGTCATCGACAGTAGAGAAAAACGAGGACCGCGGGTAGCGAAATGATCATCATCGGATTCCTCTCTGGTCCCCAGGCTCGTCTTTTCCGCTCCGACTGATTGCGTATACACGCACGGCGGCTCGCTTGTGCTCAGGTTAACGCAAATGCAAAGGGAACAAACAAACGGTGAATACAAATCTAGAGTGAAATGAACAATGCCTGGGAGAGTTACTGCCTCCTAATTGAAACCAACCCCCCGGCACACCCTCCGTTTCCTCTTTCCGTTCCCGTCACCCTTTCTGTCCCTTTCTCCCCGCAACGGTTTTCAACCCCCCATCTTTCTCCCTCCTGTTACCGTACGCGTACCTCTGTCTCCGTTTTCGCCCCCTCTTTCGCCGTGCACCGCCTAATCGTCCCGTACAGATGCGTGCCGCGCTTTCTCTCTATCCGCGCATAAAGCGTATAGTTTACGACAAAAGTTCGGGCTCGAGTATAACAAAACGGCTGTTGGCCCGTTGGAAAACGCGGCCCGGTGTTTACATGCGTGGAACGAACAAGTATCGATCTAGCGTTTTATAAGCGAGCCGTGGATGCAACGCGCAACCAGGGGATGGACAAAGAAATCCGAGTAACGCATTATTTCCGTTTTCGGTGAAAATGCGTCCGTAATGGACAGGAATTCCCTTCGTTCGTCCTATCGTTCCTCGCGGCTCTCGTCGATACGTCAATTATCGACAGCGTTCGATTCTTGTTCCTTCCCTAACGAACGAATCGTAAACGACGAGTTAATTTTCTTTTATTAGACCCCGATGCGGGGCGGGGGGTGTATTCATAAATTATCTCGCGTTCCTCTCGACTTACCCGCTCCGCTCTCGGGGGATCGATACAGCTAGGCGGACCGTTATACACTGTTCGTTTTCTCGATACGTTACCTAATAAACTACCAGTCGTCGACTTATCCTCGACGATTCCATTTCGCGGAGCCATTTATACGCGAACTTGGTCGCGACCCGTTCCGCAATTACCCCGCGGTGCTCCTTCCGGTTCGATTAACGAAGAAAATGGCACTCGAAGGAGCGAATTCGTTGGTTCCCGGGACCGGTGCCAAAATAACTTCCATGATCGACGCGCGTCTGCCCCCCCCCCCTGCTCGCTACGTTCGTGCAAAGGCGGAGACGGGAACGGGAGAAGAAAAAATAAAAATTAGGGGGTGGACGAGATCCGACCGACGGAGAACGCGACGCGACGCTTTTTATAGACAAAGTTTTGTCCTTGCATTCGTACGTTCCTGTAATTTTATAAATAATTCCACCAAGGCTTGGTTCGCCCGCGAAGTTGGAGAAGGGTGGAGGGGGGGGGGGCGTGGGTGGACGAAGACGAAGAAGAAGGAGTGAAAGAGGGGTCAGGAGGGGCGAGTTTTATCCAGGCGTAGTTTACAGTGGATATTACAGCGAGCTGCTCACGGGAGCGAGCAGTAAACAATTCGAGGCATTTTAATGCAGCCCCCAGCGGGCCGTAAGGAGGACTCGAAACTAACGTACCTTTGGTACCCCTCTGCAGAGCCCTCTTCTTTCGAAACGAACGAAAGCGCGAATGAAAGAAGAGGCGAAGGAGAGAGGCCTTATCCCTTAAGGCCTTCGTACGACCATCGAAAAGGCATACTATAAGGCGCCTTCGATCTCGAACACCCGGGTAAGCCTACTCTCGTTTCTTTATCCCCGATCTCTTCGACTGCGGCTCGTCCTATTCTATGGTGCCTCTTCTGTGTTTGGCTCTTTTGCCGCGAACGTCGAATCGAAATCCTCCGCAGATTTGCTGGTAACACCTGGTCACGCCTAAAACACTCCTTCCACTCTCCCATTCTCCTCTTTTTTTATTAGGTATTAAGCAGCGATAAATTTGGTCGGTAAACGGGAGAAAACACCCTTTGGCGTGCAGATAGTATTTTTAGTAGGGGTGTGCGAGGTCTCGAAAATATCGACTCGAGTTGTCTGATTATAGCATAGATTGAGCATATGTATAATAATGAAAAGTCATTGCATATTTCAGATTCTCGGTATTCTCCATCAACAAGATACTTTCGAGGTCTCATCTCACCTCTAATTTTTACTCGTTGGTAGACAAACTACGAATCAATTGATGTTGAGGTATCAATTGTCATATCGTAAAAGGTTTGAAGAAGGATGCGATTTCTATTAGACACTGTTAAGTAGTTAATACGAAGGAGCTTGATTTGAAGTGGCGTATGGACGTTGAATGCATTTAATTTCTTTGGAAAGTTAGCATCGTATTAATAGATTATATTTACTAGACCAAAAGAAAAGCTACCCTCGAAGTTATTTGTGTCCGCCGTGAGTTCGACGCGACATTATTTACGACAGCTCGCCCTACTTCAAGGAATATTGAAAGACTCCGGTATGATTACAATCATATTGTGCAAAAGGCCCTTAAAACTCGAGGCTTTATTCAAATAGCAACGATTGACCCGAAGAATCCGCAAGATTTCTCGGAACCAGGGTTGCACCTAGATATTTCAGCGCCCTGGGCAATGATAGCTAAAACCTCCTTCCGTTTGCGCTAGATACCGGGTGTTCGACTATCTCGGGCGATACTAGACACCAAAATAAAACCAAAATTGAGGATAACAGTCGAGTCTTTGTTTTCTAATTAGAAGACGTGATAAAATCCGCCAGAAACGTGGCAACTCGCCTAACATCGGTGCATACGGAGAAAGCTAGGCGAAGGGTACAGCAATGGTGGCCAGAGCCATTCTCGTACGGGGTCACTCGCCTCGGAGAAACTCCGACGAAATTTATGACACGATAACCTTCAATTTTTTATCAAGCGTCGCAGAATCGCGTGGCCTTGTCGAATGTCATACATTTCGTATTTTGGCGAGCGACTCCGTGCAACAGTGAATTTCCCCGTCGTTGCTGTACAGTCTTCGTCTGGTTTTCTCCGAGTACACTGCTGAGAATCACCGCAATTTTATTATTCGTAATTTTCGTTTCAAATTCTAATCTAAATGCTCGCAGGGATCCGATTAGAATCTTCGATTTAGCAAATAGTCGTAATCGTATTTTTTAACGAACTCGTTTAGGGAAGGTATTATTTGCAATAAATTGCCGCGTGTATATTAACTTTGTCGCGTTACGAGTTTAACTTTGTTCGTAACGGAAATAATAAAACGAATAAAAATAATTGAATAAGGTTTAATTGCACGCGTTTAATTTTGGACGGGGAATTATCGCGGGATATTCGAAACACGTTTCGCTCGCAATATACATTATTCAAATTATTAACGTTTTGGAGCCGAAGAACATTTGGCATTAAATAATAACGCGGTTCGAGCGACGATATTTCAACGAACTGGAATACGTCCATTTGGTACGGGCCAAAGAACAGTGCGACATTTGAATTCTCTTTATCTCGCGGAACACTTAAATCCGCGAACGAATTCTATCAATTATCACCGTCCGAATCGCGTAATGGTCCAAAGAGCCGATCGATTATTAATGAAGTGGGTAACGTCGTGTATCACTGCGAGGATTGGTCCACCCATCGGGTGTTTAATGGGTCGTTAGCCTCGCGAAATGAACGAAATCCGTCCCTTCCGTATTCGCTGTGTCGAAACTCTGATTGCCTTATCAATCATACCGACGAATCCACGATAGTAGTGTCTTGCTAATGTCACGGGAAGTAAAAAGTTTCAAGTAAACCATATATACAGGGTGCCCCGAGTGGTTGAGACCAAACTTATGCTAAGCGTTTCAAGATTAAATATAATAGATAAAAAAAAGATTTGCACAAACTTACGTATCGGAAATAACAAACTGTCTTAGAATTTAGAATAAAGTTTAAACTGTTTTTATCTATTTGACCTAACGCGTAGTATGGGTTTGGCACGAACCTTTTTGGACACCCTCTAAACTACTGCACGATACGTTATTTAAGGGGCGGGCGGAAGGCGTTTGTATTCTTTGTAGATTATGTCAACCGTTTCGCTCTCCTTCGTTCCTTCGTCTGGCTATTTTGCCTTCAGCCAACAAAAAATTTCATAATTCAGCGCGACGGTGAACACTTATCGTTAATATATTTCCGTTCAGCGAAAATTTCGCCTTGGCGGTGCGCCAATTCGGGCGATCCTTCAAGGTATACCTTTAAACTCCGGTTGCTTTTAAGGTGCATTCACAAAGATCGTGGCCTCGAGAGTAGCGGCATCCGAACGAAATACGATAAGCACTTAGCCCCGGCCGTATCTATCAAATATAACCCTTATGCCGTCGGTTAGAGGGTGTGGTGCACCCTTGGGAGAGCCAGGAAAGGACAACCTTCTGGAATTTATACTACGGTCGTCTCCCTCGCCCTCCCACCGCTTTATCACTTATTCATATAGCGTTGCGCGAGGAAAAGTTGCCCTAAGTGCCTATAAACGTTTAGTCGCCGCGTGTTTCTGCGTTTTCAAAAACGCGCTTCTCGTGATTCGATATCATTCGATTACTTTACGCCGGCCAGTTGCAACCGACCACTTTAATACAGACCCCCTATCCCTCGAAAGAAACTTTACACTTTTTAGAAAATTGGTTGGCACGTTTCAGCAAGAGATACACTATCTACCATCACCGATAATTAAAATAAAATCAAACGTCGTAATATTGAATAGGGTTAGAATTTCTAGATCCTAAGCTCTTGGCTGATTCATCGTTTGTTCAATATTTCTAATAAAAGACTTACAGTTTTCTATATCTAAGGATACCATCAACGTTTTAATTGAATTTCAATAATATAATGATGTATTATTTTGTGGCCAAGAATCAGCCACAAAGAGTTCTCTATTACTCCTTGGTGTGTTCTCATTTCGAGTATAGTTCCTTATACTTGGTGTTCATCGAAGAGTTTTACTTTCAAAAATCAATATCAAATAGTTACATTATTCTAGTGAACACTGACAACCGAAAATTCTTGATTCCTCGAT
Organism: Colletes gigas; assembly: GCF_013123115.1. NCBI lineage: Eukaryota > Metazoa > Arthropoda > Insecta > Hymenoptera > Colletidae > Colletes > Colletes gigas. Next base: position 500,379 of record NW_025106680.1, read on the forward strand.
TCCTTTTCAGATAATGTTACTTTTCTATTTTCAGGTATTATCAATCGTGTTAGATTTACATATATTCAAATAAAAAGTATATAAATAAAAAGTATATTAGTTTAAAAAAATAATCTTAGTTTTAGTACACATTTAAAATAATTGTACATGACAAAAATCGAGCAGACCCATAGAAAATTTTACGAAAGCATTAACGATTGGCTTCTTGCACACGGATGCCACGAAGGGTCTTTCGCTTGCTCGTGTGAAAGAACTCTTATTCTCGATTCCGACTTTCAAGAGCAAAACTCTCGAGTGGACATCAAGCATTAGTCTGGTCTCTTTATTTGAACAACCAAGCCCTTTTATCGAGAAAGTGCTACTCCAATTCCTTCGACTTATTGCTTCTTGTATGGGGTTTCCTATTCAACGTCCCATAATTATAAATTCATACTGTCTTGTTTAGCTTTATAAATCGAAAGCAATTCCTCGGTGTCTTATCGTAAACAAAGTTTGAATTCTGGTTAAAGAAACTGGTATTCGAAATATGCTGCAGTTCCTCTAATAGTAATAACGAACCGAGAGTCACGATAGGGATAAATAAATATTCGACTCATGGATGCTGAAAGTCTCGGCCGTTCCTTCGGGATGGTCCTCGAATCCATTATTCTTTTCCACGCGCGTCATCTCTGTTTCCCTCGAGTTCCAGTCCCGTGGTTCCGTCCAGCGGAAATATTTATCGTGCTTCGGCCTCGAGGAACCGCGGATACGGGAATTGGACGAGCTTTTGGGGCGGTCGCCTCTCGAAGCGAATCAGTATCGGTCGCGAAACGTGTTTCCATTCGACGTCGTTGCATTTCGCGCGCTACGGGGTAATGGATAATTAATGCGTCGCGATGTAATCGATCGGGGCGAGAACACCCAGTAATCTCGTTTCAATTATCGGTCGGTGAATCGCGGCTTGAAACGAAACAGAGGGCAAACCTAACGAGAACAAAAGGAAGGAGGGAAAAGGTAGAACGCGTGGGCGTTCGTTTCTCATCTCATGGTCATTTTCCCCACGAGGGCGAGAACTGCAAATTATTTTCCAGTCGTACCACGGCTCGGTCGCTGTACGCGGATATAACGGGTGATCCTGAGATTCCCGCGGGAGAACGGACGGGTCCTGTGCGACCGTGGCACGGATACAGCCTCACGAAATATCCCGCCTTATGGTGATCCCGTGGCATATCCACCCTGAAACTGCGCCCCCATAACTCGCTCGACGCATTTTGACCTTTCGCGTCCGTGTGTGGGTGGAGACCCCCAGCATTGGTTCCTCGATCTTCGACCGAGCATGTCGAAACGCGATCGTGAAGAAAACGCGGGGAAAATTTTCCGTTTCGTTCGCGTTTTATGGGGCAGGGATCGAGAAAGGATTTTCGGGACGGGACGAAGATCATTTTAGGCCAGCGACGAGCATTTATTCCGCGGCCTGACAAAATTGAAAACCAAACTCAATATTAAAAAATTAACGTCCAGGGCATTTATTACTTTGCGAATTTTCAACGAAATTCTTTTTTAATTTGATTTGTCTTTTATCTAATATTTTAAAAGTTAATTTTATCCTCGTGTAAGTTTTTAAACCTGACACTAAATTTGGTCGGTCGTCTCTGATTTAATTTCTAAATAATAGTAATATTGCTGACTAAATTTAACACGGTCTATGTATTGGAATAATTTAGTTATTATTTTAATATGGATTTGTAATTTTGAACATTTACCTTACCGTCGAATTAATAAATTCCGGATTATATTTAACTTCCATCTGGATAGAAAACATTCAGAGCCGAGAGATTTGTCAATAATTAGATTTTATAGATAACAATTGAGAGTGTAATAATGCTTATAGGAGTATTTTACGTTGGGAACACGATAACGCCTCCGAAACTTTTATTAAAAATTCCAGGAGCACAACTATGCCTCCCAATATGTATTTATTGAATTCCGTATTTCAGAACCTCGATAAAAAAGAGTATAAGCATAACAAATCGTTGTTTCTTCCGAGCAATGTTGATAGACTTGTTAGTGAAGCTTATCCAGCAAACCTTGTTTTAGACGCAACTACATTTTGATTGATCTTTATTTTGGAACAGCAGTTCTTAACCTTTTCCTTCATACAACAATAATAAATATTTAATAATTCCCTATATAAATTCTAATTCATCTATGGTAAAAACAACTACTTTAAAGTACATGTGAAACTTAGTAACGAGACAATAGGTGTTGATTTATTCAAAATAATAAAAATGATATTTTTTCAATAATCTTATTCTTCTCTCCGAAAGAATTTGTCTTGCTTTTGAAAGCAAACTTTTACTTGGCACAGAAGTCGCTGGTGTTGATAAACATTTAGGAACCATATTTTAGAAAATTTATTGCCTGTAAATTCCACCATTTGAATGCATCATTTTTTCCATTAATTACGTTGCATGTTAAATATCTGTCATATACAGTCGGTTGCATTTATTAGTTTCTAGCATGTATTCCATATTTCTACTATTTTTTCTAATTTTTAGCCTACATGTGTCTTTCAAAATTATATAGTTCAAAAATATTTATAGTGGTCTTATGAATTTATATTTGATCGATGTTGATTGATTCGTACGGTCCAAGTTATATTTACTGTCGATATACTAATACTAAAGATCTGTTATTATTATTACCAGTTTAATATTTAGTTTAGCTCGAAGAAAATAATTAATTCCCGAACAAGTTAAACCCAACCATCATCGTCGGTTCGTCTTAGATTCACGTGTAGCTGTTTTATATTTACTATCGATATACTGATACGATTAATACGATATCTCCATCAATACATTCGATCGAGACGATTCTCTTACGTTATCACGGATGCATGGAAGACGCGAGATTCCCAACCGACAGAGATTGGTGGGCTCGAGTTCTGGAAACCGGAAGTTGGATAGTACTCCGCGCTTTCCGTGTATCCGTGGCAGAATGGACAGAATCGTTCGAAGCGAGTGTACGGTATCGTCGACACCTTGGCCTAATCGGGACTAACCGTGCTTGTAACCGGGAACGATAACATCGCTGGAGGGTTGTTATAATGCGATCACGCTATCTTGACGTTGTGACGGCGAAGCGCGAATTGCATGTAATCAGCAGTACTCGCATCGATCCTGATATAGACGTTTCCGGGATTGTCGAGCCTGTGAGTGACACCGTGCTGTTAATTCAGTTGCCGCTAGATAACAGTGTGTGTTTTGTTTCTGGTACAACGAACAGTTACTAATTATTAACGATGGGACACGTTATTAGATGGCCAGCCTATTTTCCATCGTAACTCGATCCTAGCTGTTATTTTCCAAAAGTGTTAGGCTGGGAACAGACGAGTTTCTATGACAGGCTTGGTTGTTTTCAAAGAAAATCATAGAATCGTTGCGATATCGCAAGTTCGCTCGTTTCAAAGCGTAGAATACTTTGTTTTATTCGATCCTCCGGGAGAATTCAACTTCGTGCATCGAAAATTACAGCTCGAACAATAGATGGAATTTGGTTTCGTCCAAGGAACAGGCAAAGCGAGTTTTCGAACGATCGCGGCGTAAGGAAACTTTAAAAGACGCGACCGATCGGCACCGCGGTATCGAAATATCCGTTTAATATCGGAAGAACGAGGCTGGGTGGGACGCTATAGCAGGCAGATTTTAATCCTTGTCGTACCCGCGAAGGGAAGGGAACGACGCTGAAGTGACTTGAAGTCTCTTCAGGCGAGATGCTTAATTCCACCCCCGTTCTTCTACAACCACCCTCCGGGCTTCCCCTCTCCTTCTCCTCTTTTTGCACCCCCGGAGGAATAATCCTCTGTTCTTTAATTCTCCACCCCCGTCGGATGGACTGAAAATTGTATCTAAACGTCGCGGATGTGCAAACGGTTCCGCGATTCCTCCGTATCGCGCGATGGCAAACAATCTCGCGCGAATCGTCGCGAAAAATATCGGGAACGTCGCGTTTCTTTGGACGAATATTTTCATTTCGACCGCAAATACCTCTTGATAACCAATATTCGGTGATTACCTTCGCGCGGTACCAAAATTTTATCCGGTGAGGAGGGTAACGCGCCGCGCGAAACGAAAAGATTTCTCCAGAGAACGGAAAATTCCGTCCTGGTGCGAGCTGCGCCCTGTTTCATCCCCCCGCTCTCCCCCAACCCCCGGGTGCCTGGTCTTCTTTTTTTTCATTATTTTTTAGTATCCTCCCTGACAAATGTATCTGTGTCCTCGAGCGCGCCGCGCCTTTCATCTCTCGTCTCTGCAGTCGGAGTACTTATACGCTCTCTGTTTCTCCTCCTCCGTTTCCTTCCCTCCCGTCATCTTTTTTCTTTTTTCTTCGGTCCCTTTGCTATCTGTCCTTTTCTCCGCGGTTCGTACCACTTCACGTTTTCGCGTTCCTCGTCTTCCGGGCCTCGCCCCCGCGATTTCTCGTTCTCTCCGTCCTTCTCGCTACCCTTCTCTGCCTTTGGTAGCGCGTTTTCGAGAACGCAACGTCACGAGCACCGCGAGCTAAAATACATCGTGATTTTAATACTTTTAACATCTTTGTAATCCGCTTTGCGCCACACCGACGACCACGGTATACACCGTATCCGATCCTCTTCTTCTACAGCGTCTCCTTCCACGCGTCTCCCCCGGTTCGCGAATTGTTTCACGAGCGTAATTTTCACCATTCATTTCTGCCTATCCGGCGACGCCGCGAGGAGGCGAAAAAAGAAGCGGCGCGGCAATTTGGGCCGAGGAGTGGATAGCTGGTGAAAACCCGTTCGTCGGGGTTCCTCTTTCGAGATAATTTCACCCGACGTTGGTCGTTCGACGGAACAATTTTTTCCCCGCGACGTTCGTTCGTTGTACTCGTCGCGGCCGCTTTGTTTCCGTTTATCAGGGATTGCGGGGGCGCTCCGTCTTCGCGGCAGCGGACAATTACGCGCGTCGTGGAAAAGTGGGGAAAATGCGCGTGTTCACGGCTCGATAAAGTCGCGGGATCGTCGTGGGAACGGGGACGGCCACGGAGATTAGTAAAAAGCTGTCGCGACTTCTCGCGAGCTGGCTGCGACTCGTAAGCACAGGTAAGACGAGGCAAATCCCACGATTGGCTCGAGCGGTCTTTAAAGGGGTTTTAGCCGACACGCGTCCCACGCAGAGAAGACGGTTAAGTAAAGATTCCAAGGCGAAGGGGTTGCCGTCTTAATCCGCGGGCCGTCTGTTTGCGGTATTACAGCGTTAAGGGATGAACCTCCCGAAACACAACCGGCTTCTGCCCCGTTCCATGCCCGTTACTCGTGAACGATTACGAATCGCGATATCGTCGGTCGCTTTTCGCTCGAAGTGTTATTGTATTCCTCTTAACGATACTTCGTTAGCCCCTTGCCCACTTCCAGGAAACTATTAGATCGTCCTGTAGGTTTATACTACGACAAATGCATTTTTTACCAATTCGTCTATACAGTGAAATTCTGCATAAAGAAAAACATATAAAGTTCAATGTAACGGCTTGTGACAGAACAACAAAAGTTTTCATTTTTGCGTGAGATAATTTTTAAGATCGATCTAAACTTTGGAAACATTTTCTTCGGCAAATACGCTGCTTTTCGAGTCACTAGACTAGCAGAGACCTAGAGAGCAGCAGAAACCCCATCTTGAAAGACAATCTGCTAAACAGCACAACCCAGAACCTTGTGTAATATCTAAAACGGGCAAGATTATACAACAGACCATGGCCTGCCCGAGTCGCTAATAAAAATTAAGTCCAGCCAAAGACTTTCGATGTTATCGCGCGTAACTTGAACTCTGATCGTAACCGAACTACGGGAGCGAATCGCGTCGCGTGTCGTTCGATAAATCTGTAACCCGGCTCCGTTTGGCGTTTAACTAGGCTTCTGTGCGGTGCGCGTTATTATTGGAGGGGGCTGCAAGGAGAGAAGAATCGAACGACAGGCGGGAAAATGCGGTTACCTCGTTCGCCGTTCTCGCGACTGCCGCGGCCGCGTTTCTATTCGCGGTGCCGCGCGCGATAGTTCTATCAGGACGGTCGCGAATTTGAATGGGTGGCTTTCTGCCAGCCGGAGTAGCTCGCGTGGCATACATTCCGCCCGCGAATCAACTCCCGGCTGACACGTCTTCTGACGGGACGAGGACGTTCCTGTGCGCCCGGAAACGCAACGTCCGGCGATAATGTCCGTCAACAGGGACGATGCGAACGTCCCGGCAAACAATGCGCCATTGTTGCCAACTTATTCCATTACAGATAACTCCCTCGTTCATTGTTTCTTCTCTCTCGCTCGCGTTCGCCTGGTCTCTCCCTCCCTCGAGTCTCGAACGATTCCCTTTCTCGCTCGTCCCCACATCGGGCTCGATCGTCCACCCCCCCGTTCTCGCGCGACCGAGGCTCTTCTCGGTTAAGGGACGCACCTGCGATCGAGGAAGATAAAAGAAATTGTGCCAATAAGTTCGTCGCGGCGACAATTGCCGCGATCAGTCGGCCATTGAAATAAAAAAAAAGAAGAGGACGGTCCTTGATGCACGGCGATCGCGCGTCGAATTAATATTTCATGGACGCCGCCGGTGGCTCCGGGTACGTGGATATTACCGTAGGGGCGGATAATAATGGAAGGGGTTGAATGCGAGGTTAATCGAGACGGAGGAAAAGCGATCGTGGTTTTGCCCGGTTACTTGGTCTCGTCGGGAGTATTTGTTTTGACGTTACAGCGTAGGAAGTCGGGGGACTTCAAAGAAACGTCGCTCTAATATTTTTACCGATCTTCGCTGATTACTCGCGCAGAGGGTTCCCCCTTTCCCCGGTTCGCGCTTTAATCGCGAAGCAAAATAATTGTTTTCAGAGAAGCGTCCCCGCGAAGAACGCGATACGCGTTCGACGAACTCTTTTAACGGAGAAAACCCTGTCTATCAAAGGGGACGCGGTGGAGGAAGCGTTTTCAACTCTTTGATGCCACGCTCTAACTTGCGCCGATAAAAAATTTCGTAGCACATAAGGGTACGACGAGGGGGTTGGCGCGATCGCGCGCAAGAAGGGGATGAAGTATCCATCGGGATCGGGGAACAATCCCTTCACTCGTGGATTGCTTGTTCCGCTATTTAAAAGTGTCCTCCGCGCGCAACGGGTAAGTTAAGTCCCCTGGACTCGCGTTGAACGCGACGGGGCTCGATCGACAATAGCACAGCCGCGTTCGGGAAAGTGGCGCTGTTTAATATTAATAAGCCGGGGAGGCTCTGCCCTTGGCAGGCACGTAGATGCATATCAGACCAGGCATTACGGGAAGACGACTTCTACGCCGGCGGGGCACGCGAGACAGTTTTCGCTTTGGAATTTGAATAGCCGTGTCGCGGGTATCGCGACAAATATCTGGAACGCGTCAGCGTTCCCTGTCTCTTGGCCGCGAGCGTATGTCGATCGAAAATTTTCCGTCAAATGTTTATTCCGTTGTCCGTGAATTTTCCTCCTACTTCCAAGTGAGATATTTCCAATTTCTGTCGACATGGATTTTTAGCTCAAAAATATCAACGTATATGTGTGTATTCATTTAGCTAATCGATTTCACAATTCGTTTAATAATTATTTTAAGATTTTTAAGTCTGCATAGGAAAATCGTGAAAATAGTGAAAAATGATGGGAAAGTTGTTAAACATTTGCAGAAATATAAACACGATGGTGATCATCTTTTTCGGGTATCAAACAGTCTTTGAAATAATTGACGAGAAAATCAGCGGGCTGGTGAATCGAGCTTTGACGTCGAGTAAACCATGGCTTCCAATTCGGTTTATATTTTGGACTTATTTTTAACGCTTTCCACTCTGAGAATTTTTACTAATACGAGCAACTACCAATACCAATTGCAACTTTGTAATATGTCGTTGAAAAATATTCTTTCTGCCCGCAAAAATGTATAAGCAATTTAAATTGTATTCGTATATTTCTAAATTCTATTTCTATTATGAGATGGTACGTACTATGTTTGTTGCCATAGAGACGTCAGCGGAATACAAAGGGTCAACTGAATGTTTCATTTCCAAGGCAATGTCAAAAATGTACATTTCGTAACATCCTCCTTTTTCAACAAAAAGAATTCCCCAGTCGCGAGAAACAGTCTATCGTCGATCGAGTTAATATTTTTTGCATCGTTTTTCTTACCAAATTTCTTTCGAAACTGCAAAAATTCGTACCGTTGCCGCGCAACAGCGTTTCCCTGCTAATAAAATATGTACCGTTCGACATCACCGATCAAAGTCCCGTAGCGTGAACCGCGACACGCGTTTCGTCACACGTTAGATCACAGCGAACGAATCCCGGAACAATACCGCAGCCGCGTCGCGGAAATAACTTCGTTATTTTCCCAACACCCGTATGATCGATATCGCATCCAAACAGCTCTATTGATTTAATCGCGACCGTATCCACCGCACGGTAATTAAAATTAAAATCCCGTGCTACGACCAGCACGGACAGCTGCGGCCTCGTTTGGTGCCTTCCGCCACCGAAACGACGCGTTGTTGCGAACACGCGTAAACACCCTCGTAACTCGTTCGACTCTTTGAAACGCGCGGAAAGAGCGTGCACCGTACGCGGTTGAATCGTCCATGCATTTTGAAGTCTTCATTCGTAAACCATCATCGAAGCCCCCATAAACGACCGTCTAGCGTCGAGCGGGGCCGCGTAACAGCTCGAGCTTCGAGTCTCTTTTCCCCTTTTTCTGTCGCCCTTGGTTCGCGATTACACACGTAGCGGCGATTTAATGCAAAACGGTGCTTCGCGGCGAACCCTGAAAAGAGGGACAGAGGCAAGAACGGGTGCGAGCGTGAGCTGTTCGCCGTCGTTCTCGTCGACGTCGTCGTCGTCGTCGTCGTCGTCATCGTCGTCGTTGGTCGAGCGACGTGTGTTGTACGCGAGCGTACACGCTGGCTGAAGGATACTCGGACGCCGCCGCGTGTATCACATGCGGGCTCCATTTGAAATTATTCCTTTTTTGTTCTCTCTCTGTCTCGCTGTCGCCCATTTGCGAGTCCCGCACAAAGCCCATTTTTCTGCCCCTCTGAACGCCTAACGACCGCCGCTCGAAAGAGAGCGACAGTCGCTAGCGATCTGTCCTCCTTCCGGGATAAAAGTCGACGGATAAGTGACACGATCCTGAGTGAACTTTACTTCTCCTCTCTGTGTTGCTCATCCTTTGCGCGGTTATCGCGACACGTTGTTCCCGTATCGCACTTTTCAGGGGGGTCTCGCGCGACGTCATCGCGAACCTGGAAATACTGTAGAAATTAATTAACTTGGTTTCGTTTTAACGTTGGTACAACTTATTTGGCACGTGGGTCTCCTCACAGTCACGTTCTTACTACAATACTTGTTATGCTCTTATATACTCTACTGCCAAACTCAGTTCACATTTCAATTTAATTCGGGCCCAATTATCCACTAATCATACATCATAGATTCTCATGAGAATCTCCACAGAATATACAAATGCAAACAGATATTCAACAAATGTTGGGTCGCTCGAGATCCACGTCTCGACTCTGGTTCGTTCCCAAATAAACTCTATTTTTAAATTTAAATTTAATACCAAATTTAATTGAAAGCCCGGACGTTTCGACATCATCAAACCAACGAAAGAAAGAAAAAATTGTAGGGGACACTGGGGCTCGATAGTAACACTGATTTTAGAATACTATAGCTGAAAAAGTATCAGAGTCGTGACAAAAGCTTCTTTACAAAAATGTTATCCGATTATTATTTTTTAAAAAATAGTTCGAGGTATTGTCTTCGTGTACAGGATGAGAAATATGTCCAGGAACGTGAAAGACTCTGGCGTTAGGCTCGCGGACTCTCGGTGCATTCTCGCGTTGATCAATTAGCGCGAGCTAAAGAAGGTTGACAAATAATTTGCTCGCGGTGGGCGGGGGATCACGGTCCCCGGGATGCGGAGACGCGGCGAGGCTTAAAAGCCAATATATCAGAATAATAACTTGTCCATTAAAACGCTTAAGTAGTAATAAGTACGCGAGCCTAACTGACAGGCACTTCGAAGTTCCCGCGGATTAAAGTGTCAAACTCCTCGAATTTATTAGAGAAAATAAATAATAAACGTTACTCGCGCGAGTAGCTTTTCTTGCTGGCGGTCGCTGATGTAGGATCCTTTATTTTTTTATTTAATTTATCGAGCATATAATAGACGCCCTTCGTCCTCTGAAAGATTCAATTTTCGATAGACAAGATTACGGACTCTTAATCCCGAAAGAATGCGCGTACGTGCTTTATTGATCTTCGCCCAATCGCGGCGATCTTAATACGTTTCGGGAACGTCGTTTCGAACCTGTTCCCTACCCCGTGCATAATTAATTGCTATCGTTGAATATTCACCGGGTAAAAAATATTCGAAAACGTTGTCTCGTCTCGCCAGAAATTCTGCGAGAAATGAGCAGACCGGGAACAATTATTTAAGGACCAAGGTATACCCGGGTGGAGCCAAGGAAAATTTTCAAGACTCCGCGTGTGCAGGGTACCGTCGTTCCCCCCTCGAAAGAGGCATTACGGGGGTTGGTAGATCGGATCAGTTCGGGCGCCATTGCTGGCCCCGGGGAAAGAAATTTCGCCGCGACGAGTAGCGCTCGGAAACAAATCGAAAATGGATTTCTCCGGGCTTCCGGCCGTAGCTCCGAGCAACGAACGAAAGCATTTACCAGTTTATTCGCGGCTGGCTGTTACTCGGCAGCCATCTTCCAGGCGTCTCGCGGCATGAAAGTTGCAGGCGTCTTTCGAGGTACGCCCATACGTGGCCAGACACGCGCACCGCGCCTCTGTGTGCTCGTCGAACCGTGCAACACACGCGCGAACCAGCCTGCTTCCACGTAAGGTACCAACCTGTCTGGTTCCAACTTCCTCCATCACCTTTCCTCCTCTCTGTCTGCCCCGTTGCCTCCCCCCGTCTAACGACTCGGGGAAGGATTCGGCAGGGAAGAGGGACCGAAAAAGTATTCCTCCCGCGGAATACGTACCGTATCTATGTGCCTCCATATTCTACGCTCGCACGTGGAATACTCGAGACGCCTGTCGTTGGACAGAGGAAGGTCTCTCGAACTCGTTTCTTGACCTTTAGCCCGGAAACACGGGGGGAATTGTACATACGTCTTCCTTCGGAACTCGGGACACCTTATTCTTTGGCAATTTGGACCCGTCCTCGGGCTGGTTCCTATATACGACCGCGTATCTATTGTAAATAAATTGATTACGTATATAGTTGATAACGCGTAAAGATTCATTTGCCTGATCCAGTTGTCCTAATATGGAATACTTTTTCTTATACACATGTTTCACTTGCTTGCTGAACTCTTATAAAAACTTAAATATTAGGAATTTATGGGAAATTTTATGCTCTTTTGACTGGTAACAGTCAAATTTTAAATATAATAACGATTTAGGATATGTTTACCTTTTTTATCGAGGTCCTCGTTTTATATATTAGGATTACAGTACTCGTAATATGGAATACTATATTTATACCGATGCACTTACCTTATTATGTATAATACCTTGCAAAAACTCAAACTGTGATATTTTCAATATGCTTTTGCTCCAATATTTTTCAATAGCAATATTGCAATAATTGCTTCAATATTGCGGTGTTCAAAATGAGGAATGTATTCCATATTAGGGAAACTGACCCTATATAGTTGTAAAGATCCCTGTACAAGCGAGAACAATTTCAGCTCTGTTACTACGACATAAGTGAATTGATCAACAATGGCGATCGTAGCCTCGACGCGATGACATGCTACCAGGTCGCCATTTCATTGTGTTTCTCTAAACCCAATTACGCGTGCACAAGATTATCAGCTAATGCTACTACGACGTAAATACATTTTTGCTCAGCAAAAAATAAAGCTTGCTAAAACTACGTAGAAAAAAATGATAAGACGCAGCGAATTACCGTTTCGCGTAACGCAACTCGACTCGCAATAATAATATTTACGGCTTGGTGCACTCGCGTTATACGGTTTCCCTGGCAAGAAGACAACGTGACCGCGACAAAGCCAACCGCCAAACATTTTTCCCTTCGAGGGACCGGCGGTACCAACGTAGAATCGACGAAAAAGCAAATCGCGGTTCGCTGGTTGTCCGTGAACGGGGGCAGCGAGCGTGAACGCGACGCGAGTTCCCGGTATTTAAGTCAAGTTCTTCGAAGCGTCGTCGCGATCTCGTGGCCTCCGCCTCCGACATCCACCAACGGAGTGTCCGTGACTCGAAACCTCGATGGTTCGTCATTCGCGTCGGCTTACTCTCGCTCCAGAAAGCCGGATTCGATCATTAACGCGGAAGATTGGTGCATTTAAGGATTAGCGGTCTGGTCTGCCTTTTTCCCGACCCCCCCACGGGCGTAAACGGGGCGTTGGTACCGCGACAAAGGCCCGAGAAGGGGGGTTGGGTTCCACGAACGGGGGCAGACAGAAGGGGTGGTAAAAAAAGGGTGCATTGTACGCATCAGGAATTCGGCGTCGGCCCGTAGGAATCTCGCGTTTCACCTGCGTTTTCCACCTGTCCTCCTGGGGCGTCGCTCTTGCAAGCTCCACCTACGACCCTCCTAGCAACGGGCGTGCGTCCAACGACGTCACGGGCTTTCCCAGATTCCCATTGGTCCCGTCGTATCGACGCGGTACAACCGACATTGCTTGTATTTTATTATTTTACTTACCTATCGCGCGATGCATGCGCCTTTCCTTCTCCTTTCGTGCGGTCTAACGTGCACGACGCGCTGCACGGTACGTTGCGATACCTTTCCAAAGGGGGATGAACGGGGGTGGCGACCCACCAGTCCACCAACTTCCCGACGAAAATGCATTCCCGACCATCTTTCTTTCGCTCTGTTTCCTACCTCCATCGCGCATCCTTCGTTCGACGATCTTCCCTTCGTTCGTCTTCCTTGAGCTCCCACGTAAGGTGCGGCACGAATACATGCCTGTTATTAGGCGGATCCTGCCCTCGAACGAGAGGATTGCTTTCCGATCGCTGGTATTCGTTAGACGTCCGAGTTTCAAATATTACGTCGGTTCGAGCAGACACGCGGAATTGGAAACGTTCAATTATTTTTACTCACTACGGATAGCGAGAAACATAGTCGTAGACGAAACTCGAAGGAGAACAATAGCTCTTTAGAAACTGTTCAATCCTTTGCAGTCACCAGTTAATAGATTTTTTAATTTAGAAGACTAGAAATTTGAATATTGTGTTTCATTTGTTCGATTTTATATTTGACATTATTTAACCCTTAAGTGGACTCTCAATCTCAGTTGAATTATTTTTTAATTTTAAACTTTAAAGCTTTTAAAAAATAATTAACTACTGGAGGCTTAGATAAATTTTTTAATAATTACATTGGCATATATTAAATAATTATTGGTTTAAACTTACGGATTTCACTTCATTGTTATGTTGGAGTTTTCGAAACACATATCAATTATAGTTTCTTCAAAGAATCTCGAAGCATCGACACTATTTGTTTGCTCTATATTACTTTTGCCCGTCCTCGTTAGAGCACACCTCCATAATATTAAAATGATTGAGGTAGTGCAACATAAATTCTTGACATTTTTTGCATATAAGTTACTGCGTTCGATGAGATACAACGATCGTGATTATGCACCCTTCAAGACGTTTAATAATCGGAGAATAATTCTCGATATAAATAACAACATAAACACAGATTGTTCATCCATAAATTTCTACGCGCCATCTAGACAGTGAAGAAGTACAGTTTACGCGATCCCGTAACTCGTATTTCTGCATTATACGAAACCCATATGGATGAAATAAATCTTTTCAATGTATCGCTAGCCACCCTCGAAAGGAATTTGCAACAACTCCCACGAATGGCGGAGAAACAATCTATGCCGGTTAATTTTGTATTTACACATCTGTTCTAGCTGTATAAATTTGCGAAAGAGGACATTTGCCCGTTAAATTATATTATTCAATAATAATATTTGAATCCCAAGATCGTACTCGTAGATTTAGAAGACAACACTGAAGGTTTAACGTAAACAGAACTAAACTTACCATAAGTTGTTCGATGTATTTCAAATTATAGTACAAGCAACGTGTGGATAACTCTGGGCTGACAGGCCAGATGTGGCTCGTTTATTTAGGTATTACGTCCAATTGTTACGATTTTATTATTTACTTCGTGTTACGAATTTGGATCATTGTGAATAAATGTAAATAGTGTGCCACGAAATTTCTTTTACACTTTTTCTTACAGCGTGCAATATTTATCATGCTGAAATTTCTGAACTTTATGACAAATGTCTTAACATATATATTAATTTCGTACTCACAATTCTTGTTTAAGAACCAGTTCCACAATTCCACTCGAGAACAACTTCAACAGTCCTTAATCTCACGAATGCAAGAAGATGGCGCGTTCGAAGAAACTAGACTCCAAAGTCTGCAGAGAGGATCACATTGACGCATCTCATCTTAGAAATTTCTGAACTTCATGAAAATTGTCTTCACATGTATATCAAGTTTTTACTCACAATTTTCGTTGACCAGTCGAGAGCAACATCAATAGTCCCTAATTTGTCGATGCAAGAAGATGGCGCCTCCGTTCCCTCCATACGGAAATAAAAAATCCTGCAAGTACCAAACGACGTAACGAACGTCGCGACACGAACTGAAATCCATGAACCAAGAAGGAGGCGAGATTATAAACGATTAGGAGCTAATTCGAATTCCATTCGCGTCGTGGCAACCAGTTACCATTTACCTTTCGCCCTTGTTGCGTTCCTTCCGTTTAATGTCCGTACGCTCTGTTCGGCGTTTTTAGAGGTCACGCGGGAGCACGCCGCGAAAAGTTAACGGTCGCGGGTTAGGTCGTATCCCTGAAGAATTCATTGGAAAACGACTCGACGTTTTATTGCGGCGCGGCACGTTGAAACCGCGAAACGGTGACTCTTCCGTAACGTCCGGTCGTCTAATAAATTTCTTCGCACGCTGAGTCGTATATAAACGTTGCCTCGGTCCGTGGGATAAAAATTTACAATATTCCATTGCCAAGGGAACCGCAGGATCATCTTCTACGGATCCTTCGAAGAAGAATGACTTTCCCGGGTCACGTAGGAAACGTCCTCCCTCTCCCCACATTCGAGTCTAGACGGTATCCAAGGCTAGCTTCCTTGTCCGTTACGTTGGCAACCTTGCAGACTGTACGGGGCCGATTGGTTACCACCTTCTGGTTGCGAAACGACAGGGTAACGCGCCGCCTAAAGACATCTAAGCCGCAGGGGTTAACCCGGCACCTGGTGCACACTCCCACGAGACGCTGCTTGCTATTCGTTCTGCGCACCTCCACCCCGCCTCCTCCTCCTCGCCTTACCTTGCCTCCCTTTTACATCGTACTGCTCTTACGGAACCCGATTGTCTTTTCCGTCGCAAGGACACGAGCCTTCGCGGTTCTTCCGACGTCCTGGCAAACAAGTTACGTGCCAAACTTTCGCTCGTACTCGAATTCGAAGAGCTTCCCAAGATCTAACCCCCGACGGTCCCGTGGCCGTGCGAAAGGGTTTCGTCCTTTTCCTCCCCGTCTCGTCTCGACGCCCGCCGATCCGTCCGTGATTCGCCTCGACGCGTACACGCGAAAACACACGGTACCTCACGGGTATCGACTCCGCGTCGGAATCCAATAAGACGTCTGATGCCTGGCTGGTCCCGTCGTAAAACAAGACAAACAAATTTCGAGGCCTATATCCCTGAATACGATACATCTCCGGGCCGCATAAACCGACAGCAATAAAGTTCCATCGAGTAAATTAGTCGACGAGGAGCGGAGAGACTGGCCTGGTTACAAGACAGCCAGCGATCGATCGCGTCCGAGGCCTCGAGATTTCCAAAATTCTGGACACTTTGACGCTTCTCGGTTCGCTTCGATATGCCCGGTCGTTAACCGACCTAGTCTGGGAAGTTGAATTGCGTTTAATATTACAGACTCAATCAGGGCCCCGAGCATCGTCTCAAGGCCAATGTGTATTCATGACATGCCCGTTGATGGTTCCAGTGATTCCGATACGAAATTACGAAGTGTCCCCGGTATTATAAGATATTGATAGAACGGGGACGCGTATGAAAACAGCGGCTGGATAATGAATCGCGCGGCGGGCCGTTACGTCGATGAATGTTTGATGGCGAGGAACCGGTTCCCGCGAACCGCGTGAATCTTGGAAGGAAATTCGAGGGAACCGGGAAGAGAAATGTGTATCGGTGATACCGGATGGTTGCGCCGCCAGCCGCATCTCTCGGCAAGATGGACGATAATCGTCATTTCGATAGCAGGGGCACTCAGCCTCCCTCCAAATGCATGCAAAGCGACCCCGATGCACTCTCCATAAAATCCCGTGTTATACGAGATCACTTAGGGCAAGCCCTACCTAATGAGCGCCACCGTTACCTTATAGTTCCGTTTAATCGGTACCGCCGACCTGGAAAACTTTCCAGACTCTTCTTATTCCGTCGTTCGCGTCGTATCTTTTGTCGACTTCGCTGCTAAGAACGCTCGAGGATCCCGAGACATTAATTTGGGGGATCTCGATGGTATTTACGCGAACGCGTGTTTCACAAAACGCTGTTCGTGGTCTCGTTAACGATAACTGCTTCGATCGTAATGTTCGAGGTAACGGACGGGACGCTTTGCTAAAGATTGTCACGATTTAAAATAACTGAAAGAGTTTGGCAGTTTCGAGTATTCCGGGAGAAGGTAAACTTACGAACATTGCGTATAACCTGTGTCTACGTAGGGTCGCTGAATGACCACTTTATTAGCGACCGAGTAGATGGCGGTTAATTTAACGGGCTGGACGTTTAATGATCGATTCGGCAATTTCACGCACTGGCCTCCCTTCAGCGAAAGCTTACCCATAATTCGCGCGCTAACTCTGCGCTCGAATTAAACAAACGGTCCGTGCTTAATCCGTGGATTAGCAAGTGGCTGGCTCGATCAACGCTACCGACTGGATTAGAATTCGAGAATCGTGGATCGTGCAATTTTTCCTCGATACTTCCCGGGCAAATATTCCGGAGTATTTTGCAAATTTTGTACTTTTTTCACCGTCGAAGCGCGTTTTACGATCGAAAAGCGTAGAGGAAAGGATGGATGAAGCTCACGTCGAAAATATAGGTCGTCCTTAGGCTCGTGGAATTAATTCAGCGGGATGGCTAGGGAAAGGGAAAGGCATTTCGCGTCCCTGGGGAACTATTCGCGAGTCCTTCGGGGTATCAATTGGCGTGCTCGTCCAGGTCGACAGCTGCGATAGTGAGACGCATTGTCCGGCGCTCGGCGCGGTCAGTTCCTTAATATTGAATAAGACCGACCCGGCTACCGCCCCGATGCCAGCGAAATATTGACGGTCGCGTCGTGCGATTCTTTGGACACGCGAGCACTCGATCGAATAAGAGAAAAGCTCAAAAGCAAGCGGAAGGGAGCAAAATCTTTCGACCAGAATGAGAACGTATTTTATTATCGCTAGTACACGTGGTAAAAACTTTTTAATGATATAGTAGGTGGCTACGATGTTAGCTACACACGTTGGAAGACAAGCATTCTCAATGAAATTAATACGAAATATTGTTAAGAAAGTTTCTGTTGCAAATTTCTCATGGGAACAATGATTAAATTTTGGCATCGCGAAGAATTGGAAAGTAATGTTAAAAAATATATTTGAAATAGATTTGGCGGTTATCGAATCAAATTGTTTAATTAGTTCTTCTATTTATTATTCGTAATTAAATTTCTCGGTGTTATACAACACGGTAACAAAAATGGTAGACAGATCGATATCGCTTAGGATTTTATTTCACTCTATATAAAGTAATTTTCCCTCAAAAAACTATGCATTTCCATAGTTGTTAAACTCTGATGGTCAATGTCTATGTTACTCAGATTATCATATACATTAAACACTTTCTTGTTGTGCCTCCCTCGGATATAATAATTTATCTACTTTTAAGACATCAGATCAATATAAAATTCAACATCGAATGGATAAATTAATAAAGAAGGTAAGCTAGCATTTTCCACGAGTCTTCGAAAGATTTAACGTTGTATTTAATTTGTCCGCATTAAGAGACGTTTATTGTTTATTCTGTAGCAGTATCGAATATGTCGAGACAGCGGAGGTACCGATTCATCATTTCTAAAGGAGCGGGTAATTAGTTCGGCGTTTCTAATTTAATGTCTGAACTTCACCCCTTGCTTTCACGGGGACTCGGGGATATCCCCGGAGGACTGTAAATATGTCAGTGGATGTACGCAATTACCATCTTTTCTGTATGAATTCGGAACCCTTAATCGTAATCCGAGTCGACGATTCATTAGCACGATCGTTCTTCGTTCGTGGAAGTAATCGTTCCGGGGGAGGAATTCCATCGGAAAGATCGGAAACCGAACCTCGGGGAATTTCTGTCCTCAATGTCCAAGAGCCATCGACCACGGTCGCACTCAGATTTTCCCCCTCCGGTAAATGAAATTTTCCGAATCGTAAGGCACGCCGGACTCGTCGACGCGAAAATTCTTCGCCCATAAATCATAATCAATCGCTTTTCCTCGAGCATTTGATTCTGACACATCGTTTTCCCTTCCAATGCTTTGCTTCTCGTCCGGCGAACGTACGCGTCTGCTTTTCCTCGTCTCGACAGATTTTCTCTTTTGGTCGAAAATTTGTGGCCCGATTCCAGCGATCTTGCTGCTAGATCCGAGCATCCGTCGCGATTCGACTGCTTCGCCGGAATCGCGAAAAATGGCGGAGATTAACGCCCGATACTTTCGCGTACGTTCTTATAAAACGTGAGCCTAAGCTTTTACCGGGGAAAACCATCGACCATTTCCAATTATTTTTTTCCGAAACGTCGAACCTATATCATTTAAAAAACACTTGAAATACGAGGCCCGTTCTACCACGATCCCGTGGGGGGAAGTTAAACTGGCATCGATGTCATCCGCGAGCTTGGGACTTCTTTTAATATCGTAAGATCGTATTAATTGTTTGAACGACATCGACGCTGTCTAGTTCCCTTTTTTTTATATATTTCGTTCCTTATGGCTATGCATAATATTTTAACTCTTAAGTGGACTCTCAATCTCAACTAAATTATTTTACTTAACGTTGATTTCTACCAAATTGGTAAATGGAAATCAACTTTCCTTTAGAGCATTTAAGAAATAATGAACTAACGGAGAATTACATCAAATCGTTACATTTACATATATTATACAATATTAGTTTAAACTTAAGGGTTAAATAACTATGTTGTCTTGGAAATCTAGTAGAAACTCTGAGGACGTTTGTCTCGAAGTTATCGAGTAATGTCCTTAACGATTGTCATTTGATTCGATCGTTACGATCTGCCAAGGGTGGGATTTATTACATATTTTAATCACAAAGCATTTGAGTTCTTGTGCAGAGATTATGCTATTATTTTCTATTCGTGGGTTTGAGATCTTCGAATATTGCTTTTGCGCTTCGTGTTTGATAAAGTAAGTGGTAGGTATAGAATAAAATTGTTTTATAGAATATGTGCTTTGTTTTCGAGAAAATCGATTTTGCGAATTCTTGGTGTACGCGTGGAATGGAGCATTAGGTGGATACCAGCTCAAGTAGAAACGTCGAGTAATGGTCAGACGCGCCAGGGAAATCGTGTTCGATCGCACGCGCGCTTCAAATAAAAATACACAATTATCACGAAAGTGAAATATACGATTAAGTGTACACGTTCCTGGAGATTTCACGATACTTGTACGAGGAACCATTGTATCTCTTACAATCGAGAGATTTGGCGGTCACCGATGTACAACTCACATAATATATATCTCATAACAAAAATTCTTGTTGGCGTCACGGGCAAACTACGTGGCAGTCAACCTGTTAATTTGGTAAATTTCGTAGACGATACGATTCCCTGGCGTCCTGGTCCCTAGTTGTCTCGTATGGTACAGGATACAAATGCGCGGCAGAATTGTTCTCCTCGAAAAACGAAGGAACGTCGAAGGAGGTACGTCAGTCGATAGGGACGCGTCTATTCAGGAAAACGCATCCCCAGGCTGCGTTCGCGTTGGAGGGGTTTCCGAAGACGGACGTACGCGGGCGGTTCCCGCAGACACTCTTAAATTTGTGTCCCATTGTCGTGCAGGACGAAAAGGAAGACGGAAGTCGCTCACTTGGCAGAAGTAGCGATACCAGCGTGTATTATGGCGGTACGGTGGCGGTGAAGGAGGAGGGGGAGGGGGGGGGGCGTTGGAAAAGAGAGAGGAGGGACTATATACACGTGAGGGACACTCGACTTTGGCGAAACCAGAATCGGCCATTGTTCGTTACGAGTGGCTATCTCGCTGGACATTTCCGTACCCGAGTAGGTACATACTCTGGCCACTGTGGCCTACCAGATATTTCGATGTCGTGCTCGAAACTCCTATCGAATATCATTGTAGCGTTCGACTTCTCGATGTCGGTCGGTGGGTACGGATTTACTGTTAAAGCCCCGTGAATACGGTCGCGCGAATAAAACAATTTGCCCGTTTTTATTTCGCCGCGGGGAGCGCGTCGAACAATTATTCAGAAGGGGGGGGGGGGTTATAAAAAGGCGCGCGCGCGCTGGTTTTCAGCGGTTATTGGAAACATAGTTCGAGGGGGAGGCGTTCGATCGACGTTCGTTGCGTTCACGCCGTTATTCCGATGAAAAATTTGTTGGCTCGGCGCACATAACTGTAACACATTTCCGGGCAGGCGTACGTTGGTTGCCGCGGCTTACCAGCTATTGCTAAATCGTGCTCGAAATTCCCAGCTTGTACGTCATTATGGAATTCAGCCTGCCAACAATGACCCCATTTGCCGACCGAAAGAAACGTACCGTTCGCTAAAAGTATACGCCAACCAATCGACGCGTCACTAACCGGCTACGGATATTTATACACCTGAGAGAATAAAAAAAACGCGTGACGTTTGTTTAACAGAGATTTTTATTTCGCGTATAGTTAAATACACGTGTTACAGTACGCGTCGTATTAACACTGGAACTGCCAAAGCACACAAAATTACCCATTTCTAATTCAACTAAATTTATGAAAATTTACTGTAATTTTCTATAAGAGAATTAATAAACACTTACTTCCATTGCGTTATACATTTTCTCACGCATCTATTGTTTTAATCTCTTTGGTACAAATGAATGTACTATAATTGTCGGTAGTTCTAGTGTTATATTCGCATATAATCCATGCAATTTTCTGAATATCGATATTAATTTCCAGATCCTCTAGTTTGATATAACAAATATTAACACGATGTTTTATTTTATATTTGTACTTAAACTTCGATACTTGTGGGATCATGTGTTAATTCATGGACTTGTTGAGGATCCCTCGCACAGTTTAAGTTATACTTAAATCATCAATCACGTTTACCGCTTAATTAGCAACTTCATGCCGTATTATGAAATAATGGTTCGATGTGGCTAACAATTGACATTGATCTGATGTTGTTGTTATCGACGTTATACAGATACCAGAGTTTATTGATAAACTAAATTTCTCCAACGAGATTATAATTCCACGTAAACGCAACATATTCATATGCGATATATTTATGTGTTGTTAAACAAAATTAAGTTTCTATAAAAATATCCATCTGCATAAACATATGATACAAATGGGTTTAAAAGATTCTATAAAATATTACAAAATAAAGAAATCGTCATAAAAAGTAAACGACAAGCACTTAATGCAAATTCAGTAATAAAAGCCTTACTTCACAGCTCTAAAGCGGCTCGTTTGACCCTTTAATTATTTTTTATTTCTTTTTTTTGGTTTCATTACGCAAATAGTTTCATTTAATAATACAGATTAGCAAAACACATTTCCAACAATTTATAAAAAGCTTGTTGATCAAAAAGTAGTTTTATTCCTTAGAATTTTAACTAAGCAATTCGAATGACACAGTGATCTCATCCTTCATCATTTGGACATAAACGTAAGAATCTTGTACGAAAGGAAAGTTCAACTTATTTTTTCACGTAGATTCAGCCAGGTCCCGTTCCTACCACCAGTTCGATAACACCTTGTATAACTCGAATAAGGTTACTCGTACAATAAATTATCGTTAACATTGTCGTTATCGAAGGAGAGTAGAAATTGTCTCGTGGCGTCCAATGAATATTGCAAAATGCTTTCGAGGCGTATCGATTAGGAATGAGGTAAAATAGATTCGCCCGGCAAAGCGACTCTGGGATCGAAAGATATAATTGGTCGCATCGTTGGTCGAATCCTTGGTAATTAAGGAGGTCGATGCCTGGCCAGGATGGACGTCGAACGAGCACGAACAGGGCGTGGTTGCAGTAAACGTCATCGGCAGGACACTAGATGTCACGGGCCACACGAGTATCACATACGCGTCACATTTGCATGCTCCTGTATACGCACACCATAGCCAGCCAGGAACAACGGATGCACATTGCAATGCAATGTGTTACCCTCCCGGAGTCGAGTGCCCGCACTAGGACTCTTGCGCCGAATTTTGGACGGCACTCAATGCTTCGTCGCGATAGCTCGTCGTTGGGCGCGTTTGGATTTTCGTCGAAACCGCCGAAACAACGCGATAAGGCTCGGGCCATTATTCATCCGGCGATTCGTGATCGCGGTGTCTCGATTCGCGCGTTCGAAGATACGATGCTTGGCCTCGTGTTCGACGATACTCGCCATATATCGATGTGTCTTGGCAGGCGGAGGGACCACGTCGAAATTCGAATCATTCCCAGTCGGTCGCTGACATATTCCGGAATCGATCTTGCCATTTGATTTTGTATGTTTTTTTTTATTTATTCACCGAATAATGTGCATAATTTCGACGCGTGGGCGGAGAGAAATTCCATCGAAATTCGAATCATTTTGCTATGTAATTTTGTATCTTTTTATTTATTCACCGGATAAAATTAATAATGTAAGGGTGGACGAGGTTCATCGAACTGTTTCACAATCTAACTCGCAATGTGTGCTCTATGGTTGAGAATAAGTATGAACTTAAAAATGTATCACGTTATCCTACGATAAGGTTACCAATTAATAAAGTTGCAAAAACTTTTTTATGGAAGGATAACGAATATATTTTGGCGGACTAGCCAATTTGGGTGAAAATATTGGAACGCTACCCGAGGGGGATATTCGAATCTAGTGGAGGATAATTTGTCCGTAAAACAAAACGAGGAACGGGGAGTCGCGACGTCGAAAAGTTCGATAATTTTGCGTCGTGGGATCGATATCTGGATGGATCCTTTAACGCGGTCTCCGCGGCGCGGCCATTAAATAGCCATCACGACGATGCCGCGCTGACCGGTATTAATTCGATGCGTTCCTGAATACTTCACGAGAAGAGTGTTCAAATGAATTTCTGCATCAGTGGCGATCGCTGGGCGGCGCACACGCGTCCAACGGATTATCGTTACGGATCTAATGGAAATATTTCATTTCTACCGAACAGACAGTTCTCGGTTTCCAGCGTACAACGAGATTTGTGCCGTGGAAGTAACGATACGCTATCGACAGTTCGACGCTGACAGAATTCGATATCTATGTCGTTATTCCTTCGATGTTCGCTTAATTTCGATCTTACTTTTAAGTAAGAATGGATAACATCTATTCATCCCTCTCCTTTTAGTATCTGAATTTTTTCGATTTCTTCAGAATTCGGTCGCGCCGCGTACATTTCCTCCTTAACCCCTTAACGTACGATTTAATGTAATTTTTCAAACGTATACTATCTAATTTTGGTCAAATTTGTTCGTACAAGGAATGGCCACGAAAAAGAATATATTTGCCCTACGAATACCTCTTGAATGTAAAAATGTGTTTGGCCACCCCTGGGAAAAATTTTAATGAGAGATTCTAGAGGTCATTATAAGACGAAAATCAAGAATACCTATTTGTAGATCGAAGCTTCGTTAAAAAGTTATTAACAAAATTATTAATAAAATTTGTCCACCTAAGCGAATTTTTTTCTCGAAAGAGCGTAAGATTTCGGGGGTATGTCTGTTCACCAAAAATGATTGTAAGTGACCTCTGCAACCGAAAATATTTTTTCCAGAACGATTTGAAATTTTTTAATTTTGTTTAAAAATTTGTCCACTTACACGAATTTTTTTCTTGAAAGAGCGTAAGATTTCGGGGGTATGTCTGTTCACCAAAAATGATTGTAATTGGCCTCCGCAGCCAAAAATATTTTTTCCAGAACGATTTGAAATCCGATGGGTATGGAACTTTAAATGTTAATAACTTTTTAAAGAAGCCGCAATCAACAGATTGGTTATTCTTGGTTTTCATTTTATTTTGGCCTCTAGAATCTCCCATTAAAATTTTTCCCAGGGGTACATTTCTTGCTGTATAATTCTTTGCCACGATTTTCTACGATATGAGATTTTTAAAAAGAATAGCATAATAAGACAAAAACAGTGGTCATTTAATTTCATAGGCATTTAATTTCTGAATAGTATTAATTTGGAAAGAAAAAGTTAAAGGAAAATCGATTTTCTAATTGCCTGGTCCCCTTAAGCGCCAATACCCGGTGAAATTGGAATGGAGGAGAACAGCTGGTAAGACTTGGGCGTCGCAGGCGGTTGATCGCGGCTTTCGCAGCCAATAATACTTAACTCGACGGTAAATCTCGGTTGATTCGTGTCTACGAGTCCGATTACCCCGGTCGTGTGCGCCCGTGGTACAAAGGCGAGCGTTATTCCGGTCGAGCAAGATCGTCCGTGAAGCTGCCGTTCCATTCTAGCCATTCCATGCCACAGGAATGTCAATACTACCCTCCCCCGTGCAATCGTCAACCCCCGTCCGCCCATCTAGTCGCATTGACGTATCCGTTCTCGTCGAAGTCATCCGGAACCGCTCAACCTGACCCCTTTCTTCCCGGACTCGGGTACGCCAGGACACAGGACGCCGTCCTCGATAATCCCAAGTACCTCCTCGCGGTGCAAGGACAATTCCGTCGCCGTTAGAGGGAGAGTCGATGACACGAAAATCGCAAGTACTCGCCATTGTTTTCGTAAAAGGAAAGGACAAGCAGGAACGGAGGCTCCGTTACCACCACCACCACCCCCACCCCTGCGTTCATTGGTCCCTCGGTATCGGTTACGCGTTGCCGGATACCTCTCGGAAGGGGCGAGAGAAACGTAGAAAAAAAACAGAAGAAACGAACGAGGAAACAAGGGAGAGCGTAACGTCGGAGAAAGAGAGAAGAGTCGCGCGGTAGGCCGACTTTTTAATATCCAGGGATGATCTGTAGCTGCGGGATGCTGCGTCAGCCGCTGTCATTGTTATACGCCCGGACCTCTTCAGCACAATGACAATTTCTCTGGTTTTATTCTCCGCTAGGCACTGCCTTTTTCCCGCCCGTTTCCGTCTCGCGTATTACCGTGCCCTCCTACTCCCTCCTCCTCGACATTTTTCCGCTCTTCGCCCCACCTGCCCCTCGCTTTTTTCCCCCCTCGTTTTCCAACCATCAGCTCCCTTCTCGTTTTCTAGCCGGTCTCAGCCGGCTTCGTTTCGTTTGTCTACGCCGCGCCTCCGTTCCTCGACCAACCGCGTGTCCATCCGTCGACGGTTATCGCTTCCAGTTCCCGTTTCGTTTCGACGTTCCCGTCGGCCTTTTTGTCCATGACAATTGCTTGGAAAGCGGTTCCCGCTTCCCGCCGACGACTCTGCTCCGCTGGAAAGCCAACCGATCGCCGTGCCCCGACGACTCCGCGATCGGGACGCAACCGATACTCTTGAAACGGCCTCCTGATCGTTTCCGTGTCTCGATTAGCCTGTTGGAATCACGGTGTTTTCGTGATCGAGCGTCTCGACAGTGCCTTTCGAGACTGTCGGCGGGTCTTGAACCGAAGAGGGTCTCCGCGAGCCTCGAACAAGACAATCTCGATGGTTCGGTGGAAATTGATGGGACCGTCGTGATCCTCTGTTTGACACCCGCGTATCGGGACCCTCGTCTCTTGACAAAACCCCGAAATATAGACGTTGCTACACCATTCCACTTTTCTCTTCTAGTTTCTCTCTTGCCTGTTAGAAAATTCGAGATATAACTCGTGTTTTTACAGGCGAATTTCAAATTCTTTGTTGTTTCGTTGTAAATAAGATATTTGATAGATGAAATATTCCCGGAGAAAGAAAAAGACTCGCTATCGAAGAGACAGGCCATGTATGATAGATTATAAATATAGTCTGAACGAAAACATCCCGTTCAATGAACTCAAGGGGGAGACTCGTGTAAAATGGTAAAACGAGAAGTGATATTTGACATTTTTATTACTTTTAACTTTTCGCCACTTTCCACATGTATTCTTTAACATTTCAAAATACAATTATTTTTTTTTCATTACGTTTTATCGACTTTGGATGAAATGATAAATGTTATTCCACATGTCGATGGCGTTGATCAGCGCGCGGTCTAACATTGTTTTCCTTTAATCTAGAATAAAAAATCGAACGACATTTTGTTCGTAACAGTACTAGGCGTCGTGAAACAGTAGAATAAGTCCATCTCAATGGTTATTTCATTCCAGAATTGAAACATCCTACAATTTTAAGGTACAGACATTTCATAACACGTTTCTGAGCTTGCAGAAGTAACTTTACAACTTTATTACGCGTCTGGATTTTTGTTTAAACATGGAATACGATAGAATAACCGTTGCATGTCTAACTGGGGTCCGAGAAACGAATAGAAAATTTGAAGCGACCGAGAGGTTCGTCGGTGTTTCGCGAAGTTGGAACGCGAAAGAAGATGGCGGCCGGTTCCCTGCGGAGGAAGACGCGCCACTTTGTTCCCAGAGGCCTCGCAAGAAAGGGATATGGAGGACGCGGACTTTGCGGGGCGCCTCGAAACGGACGGACGGAAGAAAAATGTAGAAATAAAAGAAAAGTCAACGGAGCACGGTCGCTTGGAAAAAGGTGCGATCGCCTTTCGCGGCGGTCGGCTGGAAGTCATAACGGAGATAGACGCGCATCGGAGCAATTCCTCATGCAGTCTATACGGTGCAGGTCGCGTGGGTGTGTATCGCGGCTGCGTGTATACGTTCGTATGGCACCCGCCGGCTCCAGCCCTCGCGGGAACGGGTAATAGATTTATTGGACACCCGGTACATGGGATATAGATATGGATGTTATAGGCGCTCGAGTTAGTGATACAACCCCCACCGTGCTGCCACCACCAACCCTGGTAAATACGAATGGCACATCTAACTTTATGAAATGTACACCCCTGCCTTCTCTCTTTTCTCCGCCCTCCCCTCCTCGCCTCCTTGTCTTCGCTCACCTTGGCCCCCTTCGAGACCCTTGCCGGACTGCAATCCGACGATTTTACATAACTTTTTTTTATGAAAGTTCGTGTAGTTAGTAATATCCAAGATTACAAATAATAAGTTTGTGTCGTCGAAGGGTTGGCTTTAACCCTTAATGTGGATTCTCAATCTCAACTGAATTATTTTACTTAATGTTGATTTTTACCACATTGGTAAATGAGAATCAACTCCCCCTTAAGGGAAACCATTGTGATGGCTGAAAATACCGGGAATTTTCAAGAATTTTTTAGAAAGGGTCCGTACATACGTTGACCATTTAATTGATAAATTCAATTTTGATCGATCAAAGTAAACAAGATAAATTCTTCTTCAACGCGTACCTTTCAAAATGTTTGGACACTGCTGCTGCTTATACCGCCGAGAGGCCCTTTCGACAGCGTTTTAGAAACGAGCCGGATCGAAAGAAAGAGAGACGGAACCACGGTCGCTGGTTCGACGTCTGAACTAAACGTTTCGCCGCGCGACGCGGTTCGTTTCGGAAATTAGAAACATTATCGGTCTTTCTGATCTCTCCTATCGTTCTTCGCGTAACCATCGGCGCTAGGCGAAGCTTTACGAGTGTGGCTCGCGGGTCTCGTTAACAGCTTTCAGCCGTAATCAAATACGGAATCTTGGTCGCGACAACCGGCCGCTTTTAATTAAGCATTAACTAGAACGCTGGAACGATAACAATCGGTCGGGTCGGGTCGACGCTTTTTCGCGCGACAATCGCAAGATTTCGCGAGCGTGTGTCGCGGGACGAAGAAAGAGGGTGGAAAAGAAAAAATTCATTCGCGGTCTTTATTTCCTGATACACACGGTCCCCGGGCCGGAGACTTTCATCCCTTTCACCCTTTCATCCCCGCGTAACTTGTCGACCATGAAATTACTCGCGCACGAAAAATGGTAATCTTCAGCGTCGAAAATATCCCCCGACGTATCCGTCCCTGTTGGCCCCTGCGTGTACGCGGTCCCACGCCCACGCGGAAACTTAGCTCCGAGCCGACTCTTATTTACCTAGAACCGGTCACCAACACGCGAGCTCGACCGTTTTCATACGTACACACGCGTGGCACACGTGTGTGAAGTTGCAAGGTAAAGGGAAGGGGTAGAGAGTGGTCTGTTGAAAGGGCTGGTTTTGATTAGCTCTGTAGACAATACCCACTCTCTGATACCGCTGTGATTCTCTCTCTTTCCCTTTCTCTCTCGCGTAACCTACCCATCTCCACCCACCGTGGCATCCTCAACCCTCGACCCACCCCCTCGTCACCCATCGGCCTCTCCTCGGCTTCGCCTTCGCCGCAGCGAACGCAGCAGCCACTTTGTACGCCAACTGTTTTGTGTCTGACGAACAATGGGCCTGCACCACTGACAGTGCACCACCACCGGCGCGCCTATCGTCGTCGTTCTATGCACCATTACCAGGCTAGTTTCCCCACCAGTGCCGGGAAACCGCGGTCTCCTCCGTCGTTGCGCTGTATTAAACAGCGCGCGTGGCAGACGCGTGCATCGAGATATAACTTTCTTCTGCCCCGCCTAAGTAACGACATTTCGAACCGTGTCTACGTTCTCCGGGTGCCCCGTTCGCCACTAGTTGCGTGGCCTTTCGACCGGCCCCCAACTGTCAACGGAATACCAATCCAATAGTCTCTTCTTCGCACTGACTTTTCTCAAGCTTTTGATTCTATTAATCATTCGATCTTAATGTTTAAATTAAAGACATTAGGAATAAACAGCTGTATGCTTTCTTGGCTATCCAGTTTTTTCATCAGATAGAGTTCAATAATAATTACTCAAGATAAATTAATGTTACATCTGGTGCTCTACAAGGTTCACATTTGATGTAGAAAACCATCTCTTCTCGACTTTACAATTAGAATTGTTCCTTAACCCTTTGCACTCCGAATTATATTCCAATTTTGTTACCAGCGGCTCCCAATACTTTTAAGTGTTTTATTTGAAATTTACCTGTTAAAATAAGTGTTTTATTTACACTGTTGTTGTATTTTGTAATTTTCAAGTGTATGATATCTGTTTGGTTTGGACTTGAACAAATGTCGAATGGGGCTTGACGAAGGAGCTCCTGAGATAAAAATTGATGTTCAGTCACACTCGACATGGGAGTGCAAAGGGTTAAACAGTAATTTCTTCCGACATCGTTGCGATTTTCCTTTAACGTTATGTAGGGTGTTTCAGTTATTTTCCCCCTTATCCAAAAATATTACAAATTGTGAAAGTTATAACATCTTGTCTAATAGCTCATCTAAGAAAAAACTGGAAAAAACCAAAATCTCGATAGATAAAACAGTGGCTTCAAAGTTCGGATTTCTATTTTTCGTAGACTATCTCTGCACATTAAAATAAAAATGCCAAGTTTCGTATGTGTTTCTCGTATCAACGTCACAACGTCTGATGCCGTCGCGTTTAGGAACCACGCTCTCGTAAACCAAGTTCGCAAAACGTCTCTTGCGAGTTTCGTTGCCGTTGATGCAAAGACTTCCAAACTCTCGGGCCCTAAACATTGTACGCTGCACCTTTGGCCATAGTTGGAAGCTTCGCCAACACCGCGTACGTTTTTAACGACTTTCTATGCAACGAAGTCCGGATTCGTGCAAGACGAGCTTTGAGGTTGCCGGAGTTTCGAGAAACCGGAAGATGAAAGCTTCGTTTCTCGATGCTTAATCCTCGATCCTGTCTAATCTCGGTTGTAGCTGCATGGGTAGCGATGGTACGGTGTTACAAGACATTCCGTTAACGAGTAGGAACTCTTAACTCGATGAATGGCTTAGTTGATAAACGACACGATAGCGAGGATAGTCGACGGGTCGCGCGTTAATGGTTTATGCGTGTTAAAGTTTTAGTTGCAGAACTATTTCGTGAACGGTAACCGTGTCGGTTTGTCCGTTAAACTATCGATGGTTGCCCTTTAACCGATAGAACGTCGTCGGTGTTTTCATTCGCACGAAATTTCCTCTGGAAAGTGTACGCGTCTCGAACTGGAGACATCGCGGCGAGATATCACTTCGGTCTTCGAGATTTAATCGCGCACAATGGCAGAGACGATCCTGTTGCGGTATTGTCACCGTTGTCGGTGGCAGACAAACCTAGATGGGGGGCGAAACTTAGTTACTCAATAGAGAACACGATGAAACGCGTTACTCTCGCCGGCATGAGTGACGATGTGACATCGCGACTATCTTTGGGCTCCTCGCGAGACACCTAATTCGCTTATGGTGCTCCGTGAGATAGCTCGCAATCTGTTTATAATTCACACGTGCGCCAGGTTCGAACAAGTTTCCCGGGCGTTGCGTGCTAATTGAATACCGGTCGACGAGTTTTCGTCGCGGAGAAATCAATTTCGCATTAACCCTGTGACACCGACTTTCGCGTTACACGCGGATCGTGGATTTTTCGTTCGACATCTCGATACATCGATACATCTCGACTGTTCTCGTGACGTTTGAATACTGTCGGTCCACCAAGTATCACACGGAAAGATTTTTTTTTACCAAAAATTACCCTGTGACGTGAAATTTATGTTGTTGGAATTTTTAAGCTCTACTAAAATTCTACCAAGTAAGATTTGATTTGACAGTGTATACATGGTGATAAGTTTTGTTTTTTTTATTAACCCCTTGTCGTACAATAACGAGTCTGACATGAGGCTACTCCATTCATCATCAAGTCTTATATATTAAAATCAACACGTTTTTACATTGACGAAGTATTCGTAAAACAAATCTGTTCTTTTTCGTGGCCATTCCTGGTACGAACTTAAATGAAATTTAATAATGTATGTTTGAAAAATTAGTTGGAATTAAATCGTACGTCAAGGGGTTAAGCAACGAAGTTCTTTTTGTAATATTCTTCGAGGAAGGAGAAAATAATTTTACGAGCCTTTACGTGGTAATAAATACTCGACTTTCGTCTTAAACTTGCTCGGTATCTTGCTAATAACGTGTCTTTTCTTCTGGTTTTGAACGCGGGCCTTTTGCTCCCCGCGATCGAAAAGTTGCCCATCCTAGTTATGCAATAATTTTGGAACGACTCGTGGAAGAAAGTCCTTGAATGGATCGGCGACAAGAATCCGAGTGATTGGGCAGTGATATCCAAACAACGCGACACCGCTTCCTTCGACTGTCGCGCGTAATTGATTTTACGCCGAAGCGTACTCCATTCGTGAACTTCCCCGTTTCAGCGCGGAAATTAACACGAACTTCTGGAAAAGTCAGCGCAACCCGAGGATTACATCGTGGAATTAAGTTTTCACCGGCATTGTTCGACGTTGCCTAAATCTGCTCCTCGATCGTTTTAAGTTTATTCGTCTCGGCCCACTCTGTCCCGAGAAACTCTCAAGGAGAGGACCTCGACCGTACCATTTCGATTTTAACAAACTATTGCAGGATGATAGGAAGAATTCTATTTTAAACAAAACATGAGAAGCAAAAGGTGGCTAATGGAGACACCTATCACATATCTTGGACCTATTAGTTATTCAATATTCGAAGAAAATTTTAGTCCTTTTTGTCGGTTGTACGAGTCAATGAATTTCTGTTATAAAAGAAAAGGTACAGTAGGGGAAAAATTAGTTATGAAACGGGAGACTACTGTATTTCAAAAGTTCTCCTAACGAGAGGAACTCTCAAGGAGAGGTACCACTTTGATTTTAACAAACTATTGCAGGATGATAGGAGGAATTCTATTTTAAACAAAACATGAGAAGCAAGAGATGGCTAATGGAGACACTTATCATATATCTTGACCCTATTAGTTATTCAATATTCGAAGAAAATTTTAGTCCTTTTTGTCGGTTGTACGAGTCAATGAATTTCTGTTATAAAAGAAAAGGTACAGTAGGGGAAAAATTAGTTATGAAACGGGAGACTACTGTATTTCAAAAGTTCTCCTAACGAGAGGAACTCTCAAGGAGAGGTACCACTTTGATTTTAACAAACTATTGCAGGATGATAGGAGGAATTCTATTTTAAACAAAACATGAGAAGCAAGAGATGGCTAATGGAGACACTTATCATATATCTTGACCCTATTAGTTATTCAATATTCGAAGAAAATTTTAGTCCTTTTTGTCGGTTGTACGAGTCAATGAATTTCTGTTATAAAAGAAAAGGTACAGTAGGGGAAAAATTAGTTATGAAACGGGAGACTACTGTATTTCAAAAGTTCTCCTAACGAGAGGAACTCTCAAGGAGAGGTACCACTTTGATTTTAACAAACTATTGCAGGATGATAGGAGGAATTCTATTTTAAACAAAACATGAGAAGCAAGAGATGGCTAATGGAGACACGTATCATATATCTTGACCTTATTAATTATTCAATACTCGAATAGAACTTTAGTCCCTTTTGTCGATTATACGATGAATTTCTCTTATGGAAGAAAAAACACAGTAGTGGGCCACTCAGTGTCTTGTTGCCGTAGGGGGTAAAATTAGTCATATAGCGAAGGACTACTTTTGTTGAAAAGTTCCGGCAACGAGAGAGGCTGGAATCAATCGGAAATCTATCCCAGTCGATCGTCTCGCGTCTCCTCGTGTCGTAATCACGACATTAGTCGATCAATTTTCATGCGATCCAGCACACTTACCCCGCTTTTCATTCGTTGCCGCGGTGCAGCCCCGTTAGTCGGTGTACGGGAACGCGAGGGCGTCGACTAAATTAAAAAAAAAAGGAAAACGAGAGAGGGAAGAAAAGGGAAAACAGAAGCATCGGGCCGGTATAGCCCCAGTCTCGATTGGAAATTACTCCCTTTCATCCTTTCACGGGGTGAAAGAGCAAGTAGGAAACGCGACGCGGTCGACGCTATCCAGCTGCGGCTCGAATACATTTTCACTTGCCCCGCTAATGCGTCCCTCTTCGGGGCCTCGCTCGTGAATTTCGTTACGTCGGGACGCGTAGCGTTATCATCGATACGGATTTAATTAAAAAATGTTTAACAAGTCCCGCCTCCCCCCGCCGCGGTGTTTCTCCGCGGGAACCGCGTAAATATTAGCCGGCATTCCGCGGTTAATTTCCAGGACGAGCCGCGAGCGTTACGGCCCGTTATTATCGCCGAAAAATAAAGGTAAAAGCTGGAGAAGAACGCCGCGAGCCGAGAAAAGGACTCCGGGCGCGGATAATTGCAGCGGCCAAATTAAAAATTGCACTATCATCCCCGCGTTAGCCGAGCATAATGAAGCTGCGAGCTGCAATAGCGCGGTAGGTGGTCGAAAAACCCCCAACAATCTGACGAAACTGTCTTCTCGAACGCTATTATTCCGTTTCGCGAAGTCAGACACCATGGCTCGATCACCTTAAGGGAGTCCTCATCATGACACTTCGTCTATAAATCAAATATAAAATTACACAGCATAAATCCAAATTTTTATAAAATACGTAAACGTTCGACCGAAGGAATTAGCTGGAAATTTTTTTAGCACATTATTTTAACGAATCGACTGTTTGTAAATCCACTTGTACGTTGGCCCCGTTTCATTATCCCCGATGATTCGCGAAATATTCTACCAAATATATTTTATCTTCCCTGGAATATTTTTAATTAGCGTGCAATTGTGCCAAGCTTCATCAAAATCAGTGATTAACGCTTCGGTTCCCTCGTTAACTCTTTTCGATCGTGCGCCGGGACAGTTGTTTGGGCAATTAAATCCTACATTGCTTACCTTATCGTACGTAAATATATTCTTACGATTTATGTAAAATATGAAGAAGAAACGTCGAAGAATACTGCATCCCTACGCTTCCGTTACGCTCGATTTTTTTGTCCTTCGTTGCGCAACACTTCGCGGGAAAATAACGCGACGTGGCTTCGGGCACGTTTATTTAGTCGATGGGTTTCGATTATGCATCTTTCGATACGTTCGCCGGAGTCTGATGGAATACAAATATTTCCGACTCCCTCGCGTATTTATTGTCTCGCGAATTAAGTTTCCCGCGCAATTTTTAATTATTTCGAACGAATTTGAAGAAACTACATGTTCGTTGACTTTGTTGCTGTGGATCTTGGAATTATCATCATTTGTTAATATGAAGGCGTTTACGTTATTCTGCTTTATCTTTCATTCGCTTTCTTCCGCGTAAATCTATCGATGCTCTTAAGAAAATTGATATCACTTAACACGTTCACTGCCAGACGATTATTTAAACTATGTTTATTGCATATAAATTAGAAATTTATTGGAGGAATCATTTTTATGTGTTCAGAATATCTTCGACAATTTTGCATTTTTTAAGGAGAATCTTAGTTCATACAACGCGTAATACTATTATTAACAAAATGTCCTCCATCAGACATTTCAACGCCATCGACATAAAGAATAACATTTTTTATTTCATTCAAAGTCGATGAAACCTAACGAAAAAAAAACTATGTGTATCTTGAAAAGTTAAAGTATCTATGTGGAAAGTGGCGAAAAGTTTCATGAAACACTTATGCCGTAAAAAAATTGTCAAATATTGCTTCTCGTCTTACCATTCGTCAAGAATTGTTCCAAACTTTCTAACACGAACATTTTGAAACGAAGATCTGGTCTATGGCGAGGTTCAATGGACTCTCGTATAATCATCATATTTATTTCGTCCAGTCCCTTGGCGTTCGCAAGAAACGAAACGCAAAAAGTGTTTGGTCATAATTTTACGCCGCGAAACGCGCCAGAAGAAGTGTTTTAATTCTGTAGTGGATGATAATAGTGGTCTTATTAATGCCCTCAGCCTGCACGATATACAACGAATTAAATACGCGTTACTGTGACTGTATCACGGTCTGCGTGGATGGTTGGACGGATGCAACGCGTGGTATCGGATTTATTCGTAAGGGTGTGTTTCTGACTTCGTGTGGAATTTTTTTAATTAGCAAACGCGAAACCCGATGGCACGGTGGCCCGTTACGGTCGACGGATGAAGTTATCAACGTGCAACTGATCGACGCGATCTAACCGGAAGGACCCGTCGGATCTCCGATAATTGTCGTGCTATCGATTCGACGACGCATAGTGTTTATTATTGATATACTTCGATGGTGCGTGCCCGGTGGCTCTGCTCCAAAATGGATCTCGCGTGCCGCGTCGCGATCCGACCAGCGATAATTGTATATCGTGTAATTGTTTGCAATGGCCGGTGGAACTGTAAAGAGAGTACCGGAACTCGTAACCGGAACGGCCGTGGTCTTGTTCGAGCGTCTCCATAATGGATACGTTGACGATTAAAGAGAAACGGTGAAACGAACACGGGATAGTTAAAGGAAAAGTATCCGAGAATTCGAGAATTTTCACCGACGTTCTGTGAACGGAAGGAAGAACGGAATCGAGAAGAATCGCAAAATGTCGGCGCATATCGGTGCCGGAACGATCCGTGGAATTTTCGAAATCACATAACTGGTACGAAATGCCAAAATTCCGGGACGATTATCCCCGCCACGGGCTCGCTAGATCGAATCAACAAACGGCGCTTGTATCGTTCCGCGCGTTAATGAAAAATTGATTGTAACGTCCGAAACGAGTCTCCGTTCGCGCGGAATCGCGTTTCATCTACTCTGGTGCATCAAGAAG
Organism: Colletes gigas; assembly: GCF_013123115.1. Lineage (NCBI taxonomy): Eukaryota > Metazoa > Arthropoda > Insecta > Hymenoptera > Colletidae > Colletes > Colletes gigas. Next base: position 536,345 of record NW_025106680.1, read on the forward strand.
ATAGAATGAAATTTGTTCAGTACCGTCCAGTGCTTTAAGCGTTCCTGAATACGCGACATCGATCAACTTCCCAACGTGAGAGCATAAACATAGAAATGTCAGATCGGTGGATTCTTCGCTGTGTATCTTTATCTTTCTCGAACTACGGGGCTGTCCGTAGCTGTGGAGTGAGTTGGGGTGGCGCCACGCGTAATGGGGTTACGACAGTGTCAAAAACCTACCCTTATCCGGGTATAATGTCATCCCAGATCGCGACAACCATTCGCTGCTTAAAGGGGTATTGTGGTCTAGACTGTCATTTTTGTGGCCTTTTTTGTGATTTTTTTTCCAATGGTAGGTATGCAATGAGATTTTGCAGATATATTTATTCATCTTATAAGCATGTATAGTATTTTTTTTATGAAAAAATATTAAGAATTGTGGGAGTTATGGCTTCTTGTTTAAAGGCTTTTCTGAGAAAGGTGCTGCACTGGCTTCCACGATTACAGTCGATCCGCTGATCTGAAACAGAGGGGGCTAAAGTATCTTCATAAAGAAGGTTGTAGTTACAGCAGAAACTAGGGAGAAGTCAAAATCTCGATAAATGTAGGAATGGCTCTTCAAGTTTCGAATTTCTATTCTTTAACCTTTCTTTTGTCTTTAGCGTATTAAAAAAAAATAGTAAAACTTAATCTTTTTTTAAAATCTCTAATTTCGGCGATAAAGGCGTGTCTGTTGAATACTCTTCCCAAATTTGAAGTCAATCGATCTGCTAGATCTTGAAATATTATGGAAGCCAGTTTCAACTTACCTTGTATATTTAGACTTCTGACCTATAATAATGTATAATAGAACACAAATATTTTTGACTTTTACTAAAAAGAATGCATATTTTATTAGACAGTCAGAGATTACATAATGAATACCAGAAACATTAAGTTTCAAGAAAATAGGGAAAAAGAATGAATGTGTCTTTCTAGACCCATGTCTTACATATTTCAATGTTTATATATTTAAGCTTCAGACCTATAATAACTTAGAATATATCTTTTATCCACTTGTAATAGAAGACACGATCCCAAATATTTTTGACTTTTATTAACCCTTTGACGTGATTTGGTCGCAAGCACAAATTGTGTGCGGAGAACTTTTTTATGCCTTGAGCAACACACAGTTTGAACGCTCATAGGCGTTTAACGCACGTAGTCAAGTGACTGCCTGAGCGCCTCTAGATGCTTTCAGTAATCAAAGGGTTTAAAAAAATGCATATTTTATTAGGCCCTCGTAAAATATGAATAAAATATAACCAGTCAGAAACATTAACGTTTTAGAAAATAAGGGAAAAGGATGATCGATAGATAAGTGTTATCTGGGTCCAAAAAGACCCACGAACCCCTGTACAATTGTCGAACGATGTCTGTTTCCTGGTTGGAAGCCACCCCCTGTTGGAAGCGAACGGTACGCGAACGGGAGGACGCGTAGACGATGATTTTCGCCCGGTGGTCGAAGTTATCTGTCGGCCAGCGAAAGATCAACGAAGGATAGAGCGTCGCGGCGACTGCGTGCCGGCTGATAGAACGGGCACGAAAAGCTTGGCTCTCGCGTCGCGAATCATTCACGCGGTCCGTGCATAAGCACGTAAGTCCATACTTGGACGCGTGCTTCCGTACGAATACGAAGTCCATAATGCGTGTGCGGTGTGGGAGTACGCGTACCGAGTAAGGGGGTCGGTGGGGGGTGGGGTGGGGTGGGTGTAGTGGGGGGGTTTGTATTCACCCCTTCTACATCCGTGGCAACACTATGATGGTCCACGGGCGCAGCGATCAATGCCACCGTCGGCCCTCTATGCTTCGTCCCCGCCACTCCAACGGTCGCCATGACGACAGCATCCCTACAACCCCCACCGGATGGACCGCGAGCGTGGAAGTGGGGGTTCTGGAAAGCCACGAAAGGGGTGACGGAGCATCCCCTATCGCCGCCGCAGCAAGGAATTCCTAGGGTGTGCGGGAGACGAACAGGGGATTTTGACCCTCTCCTCTGTCCGTCTCCCTCTAACCGTATGACCCTCTCCTTACCCCCCTCGGCGTCCGTCTTCGTCTTCGACGCGTCCCTCCATCCCCCTTTGCTTGTCCTTGTCGCGTCCTGTGCGCATCGGGGGTCAGGTGGGTCACTCCAGGTGGCTCTCGACACTGACACGATACCGTCGACACGATTTCTGGATCGTTGATTAGATTATCGCGATCTACCTGACGGGGAATTCGACGACCTCGAATCGACGTAACCGATCTCCCGCGGTCCAGTTTATGCGACTATCTTGAGTCGCGTCCCCGCGGGAGCGCCGTGAAGCTGTCTCGGGCCGCACGGTATCTCACGATGATCCCGTGTTAACGCGCGTCATGCACGCGGTTCCAGCACGAGTCGAAACGAAGCGTGGGCGTGTGCGAGAACCGTCCATCGCTCGTCCTCGCGGAAAGGTGGATCGGTAAGGTGGCCAAAGACGGAGGAGGAAAGAGGTGAAACCGCGGGAGAGCGAGAGAAAGGCTAGGAGGAAATTCGATCCGCCTCCAAATCGAGTTACGCGGCCTGTTGGAGATAATGATATTTATGCGCGTCAAGTGTATGATGTGTGGTCCGCCGCACATGGTTCACACATATGCTTCTGCGGGGAGCCAGCAGAACGACAAAAACACCGGCAAATACGAAAATGTGTCGCACGCTCGTCCCGTGAGAACGTAGACTCGCTCGTGCACGCGTCTCGTCGACGCTCGACGAAGATTTTCCAAATTCTGCGCGACGCTCGCGAGACATTGATAAACCTTGCTGTTATCGCGGAAACTTCCTGGAACTTTCAACTTCGCGTTGTCTGACGTTTTCGGTAAACATTAGTAATTCTATTTGTCTACGTAATTTTGCCTAACATCGAACGAACTGATATTTATCGAGCAGTAATACGTTTCCGATTTTAATTCCATGTTTTCCGGACGATATTCCAATTCGTTAAATACATATGGATCCGCTCGATCAATTTCTTTCGTACACGTGCTAGATTGCGAAATTTCACGCTCATTAAGTATGGAAATATACCTAATATAGTTTGCAATTACTGCGGTAAACCGTTCTTCCAACTCTTTTTACACGTAATATTTGCGCTTTACTTCTGCTACGTTTAAAAGAAAATTAGGAAACGATGTATCGCGCTCGTATCGTCGCATAATTTAAGTTATAATTGCGATAATGAAACTGAACTATCTGAATTCGAAACGCGAACTATCGCGTCTACTGCTTAATTACCAACTTCGTGTCGTATTATGAAATCATGGTTTGATGTGGCCAGTAATTAACATTGATCTGGTATTATTGTTATCGACGTTACACAGATATCGGAGTTTATTGATAAACTAAATCTATTCAACGTGATTATAATTCCACGTAAGCGCAACATATTCATATGCAATATATTAATGTGTTGTGAAACAAAATTAATTTCCATATAAGTTTCATTTCTCTGTGACAATTCTATAAAAAAAATTTTGCATAAACATCCGTAATATTCTTATTATACTCGAAGGTACTAATGGGTTTAAATGACTCTATAAAATTCAGTAATAAAAGCTCTATTTCACAGCTTTAAAATATAGTTTAATTCAGTTATAATTCAGGTCAGAATTCAAGCATGTCAAATACGTGGATTGCTTGACCCTTCAATAATCTTTTATTTCTCTTTTCGTCTTGTTACGCAAACAGTTTAACCTAATAATACAGATTAGTAAAACACATGGAAAAAATAAAGATTATCGACTTTTTATACCAGCCTTAAAAATTGTGACTATTACTTTCGAACTTAGCAACTAATTTTATTTAAGATAAAAAGTTTTGTTTTATATACCTATGTCTGGGATTTAAAAAGGAATTTCATTGGTACTCTCAACAGAGTGAGAACTAATCATTACCACTTCTTCTTTAGCTTATATTGAAATTTGAATGATTAATCAACTCTCCTATAGGTTTCCAATTGCCAATGGCCATCGATCTCTTTATTCACAAACCCAACATGAACTATTGTAAAATATTTTCTCCTTCCTCGAAGAATATAAATTACAAAAAGTAGTTCGTTGTACCACGCTATTTGCTCTCGCCATTGCGAGGGCACGTGAACCTGTATGTCTGGTTTCAAATGTTTAATAAAAAAGAGAAACTTTTTTCTGTACAGTTCGCGTGGCGATTAACTCGTACGTAGATACTTTACGGAAAGCGTTCAGTGAAAGGCCTCTTTATTCGTACATCGACCATCGTGCGTCCCGGAAGCGTTAAAATAATATTTCGCGCTCGAACGATATTTCCTATTTCGGACGACGTCGTTGGATAATTCAGCCAGCGACTAAATAAATAAACATTGAAATTCATGTACTCTCAGGTAACGTGCAAGCGATACAGTAGCAGCACAGAGGAGACACTAACGGGACGCGAACGCGAGTCGGGGTTATTTTTCCGGCATTGTCCTTTTCCCTTTATTACGGGGAGCTTTGTCCCTCCGCTTTTTGATACGAGTCGTGTGCACGTGTACCTTTATACCGCCGCGAAACAGCCGGCGACTGTACGTAATCTTAACCGAAAAGAGCGATATTATTATTCCTGTGTTTAATCGCGTCCTCTCTCGCGGGCCTTTAACTACCACGATATTAAAAGCGCGGCACGGAAGAAAAAGGGGGAAAAAAGGGAACACAAAATCCGTCCGGGCAAACGTTTTCGTCTACGGTTACGAAAAAATTGTTTCCCGTCGCGCACGAAACGACCTGGGTCAGAAACGTCTGAAAGGACGTCGCCAATTTCGCGTCATAGAAACGTCGTCTCTCACCGTTCGCAATTTCAAACGTTACCCGCGCGCGAGCAGCGCGTCAAGATACGTCCACGGGCCAAGATTAACCCCTTTTTCCCTACTACCCAGACGACTGACGTCGTCCTTTGCAAAATATTGGGCACCGAGCATCGCTACACAGGACACTTTTGACGTGACGTTATTTAGAACAGTGTTTTCTTTCGACCCGTGAACCCTTTCTCAGTTTCATCTATCTTTGTACCACCACCGTCTCGCCATTACTGTTTATTGGAAAAAGGCAACAGTACACACTGAATAGGTATTTACGATATGCAGTATCGTACAATAAAACACGTTTGTACCAAATTTGCAAGTTCGAGATAAACGAGAAACGTCTTCCCAGTTTTTAAGAACTGAAACGCCATTTTGTTTCCTACGATTGGCGTGGCGTTACATTCTTATTTTTATTATCAATTTGGGAATTTTCCTTAGCGTTCTGTAACTCGCGCTTTTAAATTATTCGACTGCATTTACTTCGAACGATATTTTTAATAATAAATAATTTGTAATTTTCTAATTACCCACGACGAATGTTAACACTTTGCATTCCTATGTCGAGTCCCACTCGACATTTTTTCAAGTCCAAACCAAAGAGATATACATTTAAAAATTACAAAATACAACGATAGTGTAGTTGAATTTGTTTGTTCCTCTATCCGTTTAAATTGCCCTATTTTTTAGTTAACGTAAATTTCAAATAAGCGTTGGTAACAAAATTGAAATATAATTCGGGGTGCAAAGGGTTAAGGATCATTGGACGGAGTCGAACACTGATACTTTTACTTACAACTTTATTAATACAGAAAATTGAAAAGACTTAGCGCATGGAGCACCGTTTCATGACTAGACAATGGTTCGCTATACGTACATATCAAATTACGTAATTGGACGCTAGGTTGGTTTACATTATCAAGGGAATCTACAATTACCTGCGTTATCGATTATTCTAACGAACTAATAATTCCTGTAAGTCCATGAATTTTTTGCCGGTAAATGAGTAATATTTTCATAATAATTTCGGAGGTCTTCTAAAAAAGTTACGTCCTTCGATCTGTCCGCAGGAAATGATATAAAAAATCTCTCGTACAACCCCTGGCAGAAAGTTTCCGATCATACACATTAATACAAATTTTATGAAAAACTGCCGTGTTTTATGATTATAAAATATTATTATATATAATTAAGACCGATGGGAAATGGAGGGTAGTTTTGTAGGATGTAATTAACTACAAAATAACACAAACTATCCTTTATTTTCAAAGACAATGTAGAAGGAAAACAAAATGTTACATGGAAAAAAGTTTTCGATCAAAGGTTCCATTAATATTTTATTACATTACCTCGTGCTCGGTTGACAGCTTTAATATGCTGTGACATTGATGTTATTAAATTTTTGCAATTCATGGGTGAAATTTCTCCCCGCGATAACCTTATGGCCTGTCGAAGTTCATCTTTACTTTGTGGCTTTTTTCCCTGAATCAGTTTCTTTAATTTTACCCATAAATTTTGTTTGTTTTGTAGTGAATAACTTTTTATTATTTTACTGCGCTGGTAACTGGCGTTATCGTGTTGAAAGATGAAATCTGTAGAATCGCCAAACATGTCTTCTACACTTGGAATTAAAAAATGTTCCAAAATATGAATGTATCATTCTGCATTAACATTCTGATAGAGAATGCACAATTTCCCCACAGAGGGTGATTCTACGTACGAAAATAGGTCGAAAAAAAGGAATAACATTTTTTCGTTTGAAGTTTTGTTTACGAGAAAATCGAGTTTGAAAATTGTTTCGAGCCCTCGCGTAGCATGATCATTTTCGTTTGGAATTTCATATTCATTGTCCTCTGTAAAGTTTATATTCCGTCTTCAGTAGTATGACTACCGGCTACTTTCATCGTTAGTCTATTTGTATCAGTCGAATCGTAACCATGTCTCGCTACAGCAATCGTGAGTACGTTGACATAGTGAAAGCGTTAGGAGCTATGTATTGCAGGCAACGATTTCGAAATCATCGCCATCCAAACAAAAGGGTGATACGGAAAACAGAGCAGAGATTAATTGAGCGCGGTGCATTTCATAATTACCATAAATCTGGTGGTCGTAAAAGATCTGTAAATTTTGATGCAGCAGTTCTCAATACCGAGTAATAATAAACGTATTATCAATACATTTTCAAATTCGATTTTCTTTTTTTGAACTCATTTTGTACGTATACCACCCATCCAGTAACATTTTGTATATAACATTTTGTGATCGTAAAACATGGCGGTTTTTCGTAAAATTTGTATCAACGTGTACGATCGGGAACTTTCTGGCAGGGGTTGCACGTTCGTCCAGCAAGTTTCTTCGGGGCGGAATCGGTGAAAAGCACGCGGAGGACCGTCGACGTCGTTGCGCTTTTGAACGAACGAGCGCGGTGCGCGTATCGGCCGCGATCGCGTAAATATTTATCGTGGATAATCCGAGCGCGCGGTCGCGGGTCTTGAGCGTCGCGGCGTCTCGCTCTGAACTTTCGCCTCTCTGTTCGCAGAGCGTCGCCGACTCGCTCGCTCCGTTCTCCGGCGGGTCTGACCCTGAGGGACATTCCTGGCATGACGCGTAAGGTCTGTCCTGACGAGAGACGAGGAGAGCCAGACGACGGGGCAGAGAAGAGCTTAGGCTGGTAAGCCACGGGGTTTCGAGCACGAAGTTTACACATTGTCATTTGGGACACGGCAAAACAGAGGGAGGAAACACAACGATGGACGAAGAGAATCAACGCCGCGGATGAAGCGAGACGAAGCCAGGTTGGTCAGAGCGAAAGAGATCGGGGGTAGAGCGTAAAGTAGAAACAGAAAGCGGAAGAGAGCGAGGACTAGGAGCGTGGAGGGAAACGAGGGGGAGCTTCAGAGAGGGTTAGACGGAGGAAGAGGGTCGGGAGAGCAGAGGCGCGGAGGAAACAGAGAAAGGGAGATGTCGGAGTCCTTGGTGGACCACTAGGATCCATCCCCACGCAGCCCCCGTCTTCCGTGCAGGGGTTGCTTCGGTGGAAGGGATACTCAGGGGAAGGTTCGAGGGGTGGGGGTGCTATATTAGGCTGACGTGAGGGGGGGAGAGCTCAGTTCGGCCAAGAGAAGCGTATCGGTCACGTCGTTTCGACGATCGTTCACGAGAATCCCACGGAGCACGGGACTTGTCTCAACGCACATACACACACACGACGCCGTGCTTCGTGTCCAGGAGAACCAACAAAAAAAAGAGCTTCTCTACCCGGCTGCACGTCGCCCACGCCGAGATTCAAGGTGTTTCCGACCACTTGGGAAGCGAACGACCACGGCCACGATCGGTAAGTACACGCATCATCGTCCCAGCCACCTTTTTACGTAACCTTGAAACGTGGTCTGGAAGCCACGCAACGATCAAGTTCCCATGATCGGAGTAGCTAGAAACACGTAAAACGTAGTTCTGACGACAGATTTGTCGAGTGCAAAGTATTCTTCGTTTTCGTTCAGTGATGAGAACCGAGTAAAAATTTCGTAAATGAAATTTTATCAACGTGGTCGAAGCATCGAGCGAGAGCAATGTTACGGGAAACGGAGTTACGTTATTTCGTTACGTACGACGATTAGCATCGAGCGTCCAAGTTCTTGCGTCCGATTAGTTCCTTCCGTTAACCGGAATTATTGATTGATCGATTGAGCTGGACCCTGGCTGCCACTGTGCAAAGACGTACGTAGACGCTCGCCGAGACGTCGTCGCGTTCACGATCGTGCTACACCCCCAAAACAATTCTCTCCTAGATTCTAGCCAGTTTCCGTAATTTTTCACGAACGAAGATAAAGCTCGCGATAGTATAGAAAAGTGCTGTGAATTGAAATTGTGCTAAATTTTTATTTACTCGCGGAGAAAAATCCAAAGCACGTTTCAATAAATTATTATGGACTTATTTACACGATGTACAAATGGTACAAGTTTCACGCGTACGATCGAGAAGATTTCAATAGTTTGCCCGTACGTCGACCCAACTAGCCAGCAGCAATTCACGCAGGATTAACGTATTAATAGTGTTAGCAGCAGTCGAGCGGGCATTAATGGTCAAAGTTAAATTTAGCGATATTAAAGCTAATAATGGGATACAATATATTTGATTGGCGACTGAAATTGGAAAACTCGCATTGAAATTAACGACTGTCGGCCGGAGGACCATCGATACGATATTCGGTACCGTTGATTGATTGAATTGTATCGCGTTTTCGTCGACGAGATAGATCGTTTCCAATTACTTTGGATTCAAAATCGCGGGCCCGTTAACGATTGTACGGGTTCGGGGGTCTCTTTCTTCTTCTCACAGTCGTTTTCAATTTTCGGCACAATGAATGGTCGACGGAGGAACGAAAACGAGGCCTTTCCCGCTCGAATGGTCTCGAATCGAGCGCCTTTTAACCGTACAGAATGGAATTCTCGTCTTGCCGGTCGGTAAATAACAGCGAACAACGTACGCGGCTGGTTGCTAGGAGCGGCGGGATTAACGCGCGCATGTTCCACGCGCGATATAATATTTGCCAGCTGCGACAGGAAGTCGCGTAGATGAATATTTTCGTTGAATGAAATTGTCTGGCGTGCGGAGTGCCCGACGTCCATTTAACGAGGGACTTTTCGTCGGTCGTATCGGTACGACGACATCGATATACATCTGTCGCGAATTTGGGTCAGACACAAAACAGATTTCAAAACAAATATTTTCGAACGATCGAACGTTATTTCCCCGTTATTGTTTCCCCGAAAATTATTCAAATATTGGCACCGTCTGTTCGTAAACGCCGGACACGTCTTTTGTGCTTTAAAGGGCGCAACGGGTTTCTTATTCGCGCTTTTGTTTCGCCGCGAAATGAAATTCATCGACGAACGGTGGTTTCGTAGCGAACGCCTTTTGTTCCCGATCGTACCGGGAGAAATTTATTATTTTCCGTACAATCGAATCGAACCGTGGATTGAAAACACGCTGTCGTATTTTCGTGTTTAATTTATTCGCGGTGCCCCGCGTGTCGCCCGCTCGAGGAAGTTTATCTTAATCCACTTTACCGTGCCGTTAATGAAGTTGTAAACGTTACGCGCACGCTGTCCGCGTTCCATCAAAATATCAAATTTCTCTTTTAATATTCATTTCGCGTCACCCTTTTCGGGGGCAGCGTTTGAAAATTTCTGGCCGCGTCTACGCCTCGTGTGACTTAACTGAAGTATCCGCTTTGTAGGGTCACGCCGAACCCGCCTTAATCCTGTTAACCTATCAACACATTCAAAGCCTTTTACGCCATACAAAGATATCTCCATTCTCAATCCCATTAAATCCCTCCATCCGGGTGTTTGGGACACGATGCCTTAAATGTCAAATAGGGTAATCTTTTATGGCGAATATTGTCTGTACGGCGGGTCGATGGCAACTCGGAACGATGCTGGTTCCTTTTTATCATGGATTTCCACGCAGTGTTCCGATGCATCCTCTATTCCCAGCTGTAGAATACAAGTACCGGGAGGAACGTTACTTTGTTAATATTTCACGCGATAATTAACTCCCCTGGCTCACAAAAAAAATTGATTTTTATTTTTATTTTCGCCAAGGCGTCGTTGCGGTGTGGCGTCGTTTTTTTCAATAGGCAAGGTCCTTCTGCGATAACAATAAAATGTATTTCCATGTCTGTGTGCGCAAATTAATAAGGAAACGAAACATTGTGCGTATTCAACGATCGGAGGCTCATCTTGGAGGCCCTTTTCATCGGGATTCTTTTTTTCTGTAGGATGGAAACGCGAAAAACGTCCTACCGTTAATTAATACTAATATGACCGTGCCTCATTAACGGTTACATTCATTAAATATTCACACCGCGTAGACAGCTTGTATCCAAGCCGCATCGATTCAATCGTATTGTGAAAGAGAGGCCGGAACGAGAGCTTGTCATCTCCTACCTTTCAGCCGCGTTTCCCTTCAGCTTGCGACAGGGATTCAGCCGGATTCCACAATGAAACTGACGTATCTCAAGGAATGAGCCGCGTTTCGTTTTCCTTTCTGCAGTCAGCCTCCGGGATACACGTGCAAAGTAACGCGAAAATCGATTCGAACGAAAATTAAATAATTCGCGGCTTTGGCTACCCGTATGCACGGTCAACGAATTTTTCTTTATTTATTTTCGATGGACGTTTCGTTGATCGAAAAACTCGGCTCTTTCTTCGTCTCTTCCATATATTTTCAACGCGTTAAACCAAACAATTTTATACTTACAATCTCCCTTGGTACTTATTTTCGTAACCAAATTTGTTTCCTTCGACATTTGTTCTCGAGAATTAATTCTTTTAGTTTCATGTATGGATGACGTGGTAGTCGAAGTGTTGAGGTCTAAGAAAATTTTTTTCGTAATAGTACGATAGCTACGAAATAATAAATGATGGTGAATTTTTATAATTAAATTACAACGTTCGATCAACACAAAAGTACTGAGATTCGAATTTATTTCGAAGATTGAAAATCGATTTCGAAGAAGCGAAACTCGCGACAGATGAAGAAGCTGACCGTAGAGAAGTTTTGAAGAAATTTGTCTTTTCGTTCGGACACGCGTGCAGCTACGGTTCCGGCAGTATCCGGCCCGTAGCCCATTAATCTCGTTTTTTTGTTTGTCGTATAAATATATTGACCGTCCGCAAAGTTTGGACGAGGCTGATCGGTCCCCGCGTTCGAAAGGATGGACGAATTCTTTGCCGGAATTCCGGAAACTTCTCGTCCGAAATTGTTCTCGTCGTCGGAGACGATTCCCCAGCGTGGACCAAAGGGGGGTCGGGGAGCAATCGATTTCGGGTCGGAATAAACTCGAAAGTTTATTTAACCGGAGGAGGGGCAGGGCACTTCGGGACAACTGTTCGTCTCGAGTATTAAATAATATTCCTGAGGCGCGAAGCGGGGCTTATCCGGCAGCTGAACTCCGAATTAATATCGTACGGAACGCGAGGGATTAATAAAAACAAAACGACGTTGGAATTTTCGGGTGAAAATTCGAGCATCGACTACAACTTTACAAGCTCGTCCATTCCCACAAGTTATATATAGAGAAATATTAGGTCGTCTCGTATGTTCGTGCAGAGTTATGTACTAGAAACATAGAATGGAATTTTATGAAAAATAGTTAACCTTATCTCGTTCAACAACTCCATTCCTTTGGCAAAGCCATTGTATCGTCGCCAGAATACTTGTTTGATTTTTTATTCAAATGTTGATATTTTCACATTGTTTACCCACTAATGAGCCTTAACTATATTCGTGCAATCAGGCTGAAGCACGTTCAAGAAAATTTCGTTCCATAAGTCAACATGAATTTCAAACTTCGAGCTTTTACACGATATCTATTTGTTTCAAATTTCTATGAATCGTTGGTGTTGGTATGTTTAACATTTCAAAAATCCCCTGAACTTGCAAATTTTGTTTGTTTTCTATTAAATTACAAATCCTAGTCAATTTTAGAATATCGAACGACACGAACTTATGGGACGACCTAATATTTCTTATATACAGGGCGTTACCAAACGGGTGGTACAAGCGGAAAGTGAATACAACGTTTGGATCTCAGAATTGCGTTAATAGAATTATTGATCAATCATTAGAAAGTCTAAAATTATCCTAGCAATGTATTATAAATGTTTGACTATATGCAATCCACATTTGTAGTTCCTTACATATTACATCTTTTGTACTAAAGGGTTTATTCCCGTTAATAAATGAATAATAATTACTGGTAGATTTCAATTTAATGTTGCATTTATTTATGGAATGGGCAAGATACTGATTACATCACATTCCTACTGATTATGAAAGTCTGAAAAGCCATGGTTTTGTTACTGTTTCTAAACTCAAACGCAACGAAGACTACTCTCTAACACAGTCAAGAGTACGCTTACCCCACAAATGATTAACATCGATTTACACGGAAATAAAGCTCCGTTACGAAAGAAACGTCGCTCCCCAATTTTCGACTTACTTTTTCATACAGATTCACCCACTTTCTTCTCGCACCCACCAGTTCGGTGACACCCTGTATATTGATCCACCTTTTCACGGGGGAGAAGTTCGTTTCAGCGAAATACAAACACTCCATCGGGTATTCTTCGTCGAATCATTGGAACGCGATTTATCGTTCCTCGTCGTCGTCGTCGTCGTTTCGCCACCCCTCGACGTTGCTTTTCATCCCCACCTCCCCGCAGGAGTCTCATTTTCCCGCGGATTTTAGCGCGTATTGATTCTGTCGCACCGTCATCGTCGAATGATTTGTTTTATTCGGCGTCCCTGTAATGTATACCGAAGCCCGCGATCGTAGCTAGAAATCGGCGTTTCGTGCAGGACGCTTCGCACAATGGCCAGGCCGCTGACAATGGCGTCGTTAGCGATGGCCTCGGGCTGCTGCCCTCTATCCCGCTGCCTCCCTCTATTCCTCGCTCTCTGGCTATATCAACCCCTTGCACGGCCCTTTCTCTCTCACGCACACATGTACACCCCCTCCCCCCACCCCACGAGCCCTTTCTCTCTGTTTCTTTACGTGTATACACAGTGTCTTGCTTCCACCCTCTCGATCTTTCTCCTTCCCTTTCCTTCGTTTTCTTGAACTCTCTATTTCTGTCTCGTTCCTCTCCCCTTTCTCGTCTCGCGTTTCTCCGATTCCCCGTCTCTCTTCCCTTTTCATCCCCCTTTCTCTCTCTCTCTCTCTCTCACTCACTCTCTGTGCCCCCTCCCGTTAGCAGCGTCTTTGTCTGTTTCGCGCGGTAGCGTGAAATGCAAACGTCCAGGTCCAAAGCCGTCGAAGAGAAGCTTAGCGCCGGCGCTAACCGAACACCGTCTTCCTCCACGCTACCGACAGCATCTCCGCCAGCGATATCGTAATGATCTTTCCACGAACTGTGTGCATCGCGTCATAAACCGCCCGCCAAACCCTTCGTTTTCTTCCGGCGTAAGAAAATTTTCAGCCGACTCGGGCAAACAACGCGTGAGAAGGTTCAAAGGTGCCATCCTTTTCTCGAATGTTTGACCCGAACGGTTGTACAGGTAATTATGCGCGGTATAATTTTATTAACGAGCCACGCGAACGACTTTGCAGATCACAGTGATTAACGCTCGGAAAAGTAGCACGGAGTCTCCCGAGGAGACCCGGAAAACTTTTTAATTAGTTCCGCGTTGGTATCATTTGGATACCTGACATCCTGCTTTCCCTCGCCCGGGCGTATTAAGCGTGGCACAATTATTCCTTCACAATACTCCACGTGTATAGTGATTTTATTCGCGACACCGTTCAACGAAAAACGTAATTCTTTGTACGGAATGCGATTCTTTTTTTTAAGGAATACTATTTAACAATACTCAACCAGCGTTGAAGAAATTATTTTTTTTGGGGCCAAATCGAAAACGAAAATATTTTCCCTTATAGTATACAACCCCAAAGAAATGAACATAAACTACAAGCCAGTGGTGACATTTTGACCAATACGTACCAATCTGATAGCTTCTGTTCCAAAAACTTACGATAACTGCATACTAAAATTTGTTCTTTTTGATTACCTGTAATTAAAATTTTAATAAATTTTGTGTAATTCTTTTTATTCTAAAATAAAGCGTGTACCTTCCTGTGCAAAATGAAATTATTGTAATATCATTAGAAGGAGAAATATGAACTGCAAAAATAGATTTACAAAAAGAATAGAAACGTCGTGTTTCTGAGTAAATATTAACCTCTTTAATCAATTTCCAAGGATAAATAATGTTTCAAATGAACAAACTTAACCCTTAAGTGGATTATTTTATTAAACTAATAATTGTGTAATCCTCCATTAGTTCATTATTTTTTAAATGCTTTAAAGGAAAGTTGATTTCTATTTAACAGTTTGATAAAAATTAACATTAAATAAAATAATTCAGTTGAGATCGAGAGTCCACTTAAGGGTTGATGACACCTAAAGTACAATGATCGATGGTAAAAAATTGGATTTTTTCGTCGTTTTCGAACACTGTGCAGCGGTGAAAATAAGTATCGATTCAATTTGATAATTTGCATCGTCCTGGTGACTTACGAATGGAAGCGAAGGCGCATTCCTCGGTCTCGACGTGGAATCAGAAAGCGAAATCAAGCCGTGAATGTTCCATCGTTTCAATTTCTACGCCATACGTGTTCGCGGCCGCAGCAAACCGCGCGGGTGGCTAATTAAAATCGTTCCACGGTTCGGTTCCATTCTCCTTGCTGCCATTAAAACCATACTAATTCGGCGAAGAAAAGACAAACGGGCTGGATGCAAATCGTGCTGTCGGGGAAGGGTGGCTTAGCGCCGGCGCCTGGCGAATCTCTGCAACCACCGAACCACCCCTATATCGACTGGGAAGTATCCGAACCGACGATGTCGCGTAATGATCTTCGCGCGATTCGCGCTCTCGTATCCGTCGTCGATGGCGAAACGGGGGGGGGATGGAAAAAAAATGGAGTGTTCTGAGATTCGGTGCCGTGCCTTTTAACGCAGATGACAGGGGAAATCTAGAGAACGACACCGCGTCGGAGAAACGGTCTCGCGCTTAAAAGCCATTACACGCCGGAACTTTCGCCGCCCACCCTTTAAATTTCCCTCTTCTTTTTCTTCCCTTTCTTCGTCTGTAACGCCGCACTCTCCCGACTTCTTTTTGCTCGCGAGCTCCTCGAGCGATGGACCAGTGCCGTTCGGTTCCCCGTTCCTTTGAGCACAGTTGCTTCCGGGAACGATCATCTCAACGCGTTTCGTTTTTTCCCCGATTTCGAGAGAGTAGCCCGATTCTCTGAATATACGTATAATAATACATAAAATCGGATACATTCGACTCAGTCTTTATCACTGTCCAGAAAAAGAAATACATTAATTATAATAAAACAAAAAACATGGCTGCTGTTGTGCCAGCTCTCCAAAATAATTCGATCAAAATATCTCCTGAAGCGAACGCTTTTCTGTACGATTAGCTTCGTAGTTTCTTATAGGGAATTAAACAAGTGGTTTAATTTTGAAAAATAGTATAATGGGAGAAAATATTTCAACGTCCACGGTATATTGTCAGTCGGATCTCGAGATTTTTCGATACCGTGTTAATTTGGCTATAATTTGAGGAAAATGCGTGGAACGGTCAGCAGCAGCTACCCTACTTGGACGGGTTAATTAACCGCTGCGGTAACTCGAGAGCGTTGCGGAAGTAGAAAGAGAAAAGGGGTGGGAAAAGTAGGGACGTTGGAACACTCGCGAAATGATACGGTCGCACTCGAGCTCACCGGTTTGATTTTCTTCTTTTTTCACGACGCCGATTTCCGTGTGCTAAATTTCCGACCTGGACGAATTTCACGCCCCTTTATTCTCGGAAGTAACTGCGTTTTATATGGTCCACGCGAAACGTCGCGTTTCCCCCCTCACGAGAATTCAACGCGCGTGCCATTAACGATAATACTTGTAATTGTCTAAAATTATTTCACCACGCTGTGTACGGTTTTGTAATTAAGTTGTTTTAATGCAAAAATTGCATCGAAGAAGATAAGATACGATCATCTTGGTGTTTTTAAACGAAGCGCTCATCCACTGGAAAGAGTATCGAATTCTGACCAAACAAGCGTTACGATGAACGATAATTTTATATCGATAATTAGTTTATTTATCTATTTTGACTTTGATAACTCTGTAAAACTCAAGATAGCAAAAGTGTCATAACCTTTTGTACAATGTACAAAGTAAATAGTTAATTTCAAATTTTATCCTTTTATATATCAATTTTGCGGTGTCGAATCGATAAAGTGAAAAATAAATAAAAATAAATCCGCAAGCGTATCGACGGTGTAAACGTCCATCTGAAAGGGGTAAACAGAAAATTCACTGGTTCAAGTTTCTGGGGTAAGTGCTGTTTCTTGCAGTCCTTTTTACCAGAAAGCGTCTTCGTCTACCTCGCTCCTTGGCTACACCTTTTAGGAACGATGTTTCTAAAGGCAACATAACGTCGGATTACTTGGCTCGTTAACCATGGGACTTGGAGTCATTAGCCATCGACTGGATATCTTTTTCAAAATATCGAGACGCGCGATCGAACCAAATAACGTCGAATCAAGCATTTCGTTTATATACATATTTACTAAAAAAAAGTGCAGTTCCCCAGGTGCATAAAATCATTTCCAAAATTTGGTATAATTTTATTTTGCCTCGCATCTCTGTAGCTGTAATAATTAGTAATAAAACATTATATACACTAATAAGAAATTATTAACCTCGAGTTAACGGTCTCTAATGGTTTAGAAGATACAGATTTGTCCCATTTATCCGGGGTACTCTGTATAAAGTCGTCGAAAATGTGCAATTCCAGCGAATCGTCGCGGCGGGTAGCACAGGGGTGGGTGCCACCCAGCAGCTAAGGGCGTAGTTTGTCTTCGTAAGGAAAAAATCGAGGTGCGAGGAAAGGAATCGCGGCTAACAGGATTTTTGGATTAGAGTAACACGTTTCCCGGTAATTGTTTCCTTGTCCCTCTGTTCAATCCCGAAGAGGGCTTCTGAGAATAGTATTGGAGGAGGGTGTCTTTTCGCGGAGCAACGTTTAAGCAAAAGGATCGCGTCGTTTCTTTGCTCTCGCCGACCCGTGAATTCGGTCTCGAATAAGCCCGGTAACTTCGTTAAATGTGCATTTCGTTCAACGACTTGCTGCGACAAAGTGTCTCGGTACGTTTTAGTCAGGAAAATGCAGCCATTCGTGGAACAAAATTCAACAACAAACAACGTACATGAAACACACCGACGTCTTATAAAAAATCAGTGTTTTATTATGCAAAATCCAAAGTACGATGTTTAAAGTCCATTTAGCGAGACTCGATTTAAATACCAACAGTTTTCTTTCCAAAGGTCTAATTTTAAATATTTCTTTTCAATTTTAAGAGTACCGCTTTAAAAACTCGAATAAATTTATTTCGATATCGTTAATATGTAGTTTTCGAACAAAAAAAAAATCTGAGGCTAAAATGGCGGCGATTCACCGAACACCAGGACATTTCACGAACGATTCGCGACCAACAAATTGTTTCCCGTCTGTTTTCCGCAGCGTTTCTTTGCGGTTAGCTCGGTCGCGACGTTACTCTTTTTCTCCCCCCGCAACTATTGACGGTCCTCTCTCCCCGAAAGTAACGTTGTACCCGTGTCTCATTACCCGTGTTTCGAATCGACCGTGATCGATACTCGATCGAGCTCCTATCGTATTCGTCTTCGTCGCGGGGGGACAGCGTCTGGAGAGCATAGGCGACGTCGAAACAGTCGGGAGAAAAGGGACAAGGTAGTAAACGGTATTTTGAGATCGAACAAAGAAACCTCGAGGGTACTCCTGCGGGGGAGTATCGGCTGGAAAAGTGGCTGTTTTACGGACACAACGAAACATCGGTACTAGCGAGCACGACTTCGTTTCTCTCTTCCCGCGAGAAAGGGAAAAGGTTCGAGAAAGGAAGTGGAGGAACTCGACGATACTCGCGGCGATCGCTGTACAAAACGTCTCAAAGAGTTTCCGTCGGTTCAAACGGGGTTTCCTACTCTTTCTACGGTCGAGCTAACCGTCTGCGCGATAAAACGAATACATATTTTACAGTTCTCGAGAGAAGGGACGAACGAGATATTTCGACCATGTTATTTCGATGTCGGGCGATCGGTGAAATGAGCTCGAAGAAGGTTTACACGAAGACGCTAATCGTATCGATGCTGAGATACGGTAACAACAATTTTACGAGTGCAACGACATGTCGCGAACGCTCGTGAATAATGCACGAGGGTTCCGACCGGAAGGAAATCGAGCAGAGAGGGCGGTAAAACAAACCAGTTGTTGCTTTATACCAGCAAGGTTTGATTCTTCAAGCAGACAAAGTCTGTGTCGAGTCTTTCAAATTATTTTTCTGATTGTTTTCTTTTTTTAATTGCGGATAGAAACGTTATTCTCGACACGAATTATGTTATTCTTGTTTTTGTCCGTGTAGCGTATTTAATTTTGATTTATTGTATAATTGTTCGATAGAAATACCAGTCTCTTTTTAATGAAATTGTAATGTCGAAAATATTTACGCAAGATTGTATTAGCTTGATAATTTATTTGAGAAAATATAAAGTGATTGGACTTTACGACTTTCGAAAGTAAATATGGTACATGCTCGATTCGTAGGAGTAAAAAATTCGTACATGAAGTAATGTTTCTTTTTTAATCGATATTAATTAAATATTAGTTCTAGACAGAACACGAATTTAAATCAGAATTTCCTTTACAAAAACTTTCTCTCTTTCTCGTATTTAGAATAGATAAAGTTGGTTTGAGGCAAACAATACTCATTCCTACGATGAGATTTACGAATAATTATTAAAGAAATTTGAAACGCGCGCCATATGGCGCTCCACGCAGCAGCTTATGATTATACAATCGCGCCATATGGTGTGCTCGAAAGTTACGGGGTTAAGGGTTAAAGACGCTGGAGGAATCGATTACGATTTCAATTTCACCCCCACAGTAAATAGTAAATATAAAAAGTACTTTGAGATCTGACATTTGAAATTTCTACAGTCTAGGGCAGCAGAAACTAAAATTCCCTTCTGCATGATTGATATAATAGCAAAGCGTTTTGTAGTCAACCATTGCTTAGTTTCGCCGCAGTTTGCAGCGAGAGGAAGGCTTTCCACTTTCTAGTTAGTCACGCGTGTCTGAATTCACCGGCGACCCAAGAAAGTATAAAATACGAGTGGATCGGAGTAAAACGGGAAAGAAAGAAGCGACGTCGGTGAGGCCAGAAATCAGATGGAAGAGGAGAAAGTAGAGGAGAGTAAGAGAAAGAGAGAGAGGGAGGGGGTAGTATTTCGGAATCGAACAATGAAACCTCGAGGGTCCTTGGGGGAGTAGCAGCGGGAAAAGTGGCTGTTTTACGGGCACAACAGAGTGCGCGACTCGTCGCACGGGCACAATGTGACGACTTGAGAGGAAGAAGTTGAAGAAGCGGAAGTACGTTCGGTTCTTGGCCCGACGTCCGACGCGGGGCGTCGCGCTGCACGCCGCGATGGGATCTCGAGGACGCGTTCGAAACACGTTCCTCGGATCAAGCACAATGGTCCTGATGGCCATGGGCAGCCTTCTGTTATTTACAGCTATTACGGAGTATCATTGGCGCGAGCGTGTTCTGACTACGAATTCGATACGTGTTTCCTCGGTATCCCACTTTCCAAGGGAAAACCGTGTTAAGTGTTAACCCTTGCGTCGATAACCACGAGTATCCTCTTTCATATTTCGCGACGTCGCTTTTAATCGTTCGTAAAAATTATACAGAAACTATTAAGCATCGTCGTAAACAAGGTAATGTCGCGTTATCAGATAATTATACGGAATGTAACATTCTTGAGTGTAACAATTTATTTAACAATGAGTAGATTAACCCCTTTGCACTTCAAGAATTTTTATCAATACGAACAACTGGAAATATCCATGCAGTTTTATGATTTGGCTTCCAAACGTAACGAAAAAATTGTGTTATCGTAAATGAAATTTGAAAGGAATTTTTTTCTCGAAAGTGGGTATGTCTACTCACCAAAAATGATTGTAATTGACCCCTGCAATCGAAAATAATTTTTCCAGAACGATTTGAAATTTTCTTTCTCGCCGAAAAATTTAGGCACCCCTGTCGATTTTTCTTAAAAATTCGTTTTTGATTTTCAATAAACACAACCATGAGTAATGTAGTAATACAATTTATTAATAAGAAATAAAATATATAGAATTCCTACGCTGTATTCGTCAACTGCTTAGTATCGATCTCACTGTTGAATGCACGCGGCTGTGACTTCTTTGTGTGAAATATAATCCGTATCATTTACCGAAGAATAGTCGGAGTGAATACCGTACTGTATTACGTTTGTCGCCATAGGCAATGGAGTGCAAAGGATTGGAAGACAGAACGATCCCAATTTTGTCCCAATACAGTATAAACAATCATAGGGTGCATAACAAATGCCAGAAACAGAACGAATGAAAAATAAGTGTTATCCGGGTCCAAGAAGACCCCACCAACAAAGGTTAAAAGATTTCTCGAGGCGGAAATGACTTGGCGAATCGTTTTTTTCCCCTCCCCCGAAAGCCAGAGGACTCCCTTAAGTCGGCGACGGCGGGCCTCCATTCATCATCTTCGTTTCGGAAAGCCGTGTTTCACGCGGGCCAGATACGCGACGTTAATTGTGAAAATTTCGAAGGTAGCCGCGGTATATCATCGTTTGGCCGGACAACGGGTCTCGCTCGGCGATCCTCCGCCCCTCTGGTTGCCCTCTGTCCCTCGGTTTTTTTCATCCCCCGTAGCACCGGCATCCGGCGATCGATCTTTGTCACCACCTGCGAGCAAACATCCGCACGCACGCACGCACGCACACGCCGCCTCCAAACAGATTTCGCGTGTGTGCCCGCGGCAAACACGGGTTCCCAGACAATGCGAACGGGACGAAGGATTCATATTTCCCGATGCGCGTTGACCGGTACACCGCGACCATCGGAGAGCGCGGGGGGTGGGATAGGAAGGAGCGAACCCGGTCTCGCGGGTGGCTCACGGACCAGAGATAAACCGAGAACCCGGGAGGGACGAGGGTGGAGGGAGGGGGATAAAAAAAAAAAACGGCGGCGCGGCGTGAAAGTCGCTGCGGGCTGTGAAACTTCGGAATATGGAGACGGAATAACCGATATCGAAGAGACGAGGAGGCGCGACCACTCCGGGAACAAGGAGGAGCGTGCAAATATTTTTCCAACCCCCGGGAAAATCGAGCTTCCTCTTTCCATACTTTCATTCACTAAACCTCCGCCCCCCGTTTTCTCCACGCGCTCCTCGCAATCTCGATGTCTCTGTATTCGCTCCACTTCCTCGTTCTGTTCTCCTTTACCTCGTTCGCTTCCCCTTTCGAATCTGTTTTCTTCCCGCGGCGTCAACTTCTTGGTCGCTTCATCGATCTTCCCGACGACCAACTTTGATCGAGTAAGACGCTTTTCACCCTCTCGCGTTCCACGGGTTTCTTTAATTTCTCTCTGTTAACGCTAAATCTACCGACGGTTCGCGTATATACATTCCTGCCGTGACCAGTCTTTCTTTTTCTCTTTCACGAGGCAGCGTGCTTCTAATTTTGGAATTATATGTGTAGAAAGTTGCGTGTTGAGGGTTTATTTGTAAGATATCTTTCTCTTTTACATTGCATATTTACTCAAAATGTGCATATTTGATACCTTAACTTCGTACAGAAAATTTACAAACTACGTTGAAATTGTTTAATTTTCATCGGATGGAGGATAAAGAATTTTATTTCAAGTCGATATCATAGTCAGTTCCAGAGAAAACAATTACTTTTAAAAAAATGCTGGCTAGTAATTACTCAAACATTCATTTTGAATTAAATAAACAATTTATAATCCAGTTTTATCGCATATCGGTTGTATAATCACTAGGAATTGCTAAAACTTCTTTGGATATGAAACGTCAAAATATATGTCAAAATAAACATAGAAGACAGCATAAAATACAGTAGTTGGTATAGTCATTGGATAGGGGATGAAATGCCCTTTAAAATGAGCGTTTGTACAAGTCGATAGCGTTATTAGTTCCGGAGATATAGCGATTTTTATTTCAAGTCGATGCGGTGACTAGTTCCGGAGATATAAGGGTTCGAAGCGTTTGTTTACGTTCATTGACGCGAGGTGAATGACCGCGCGCGCGTAAATAGTAAACAGTGCGTAGTAAATTCTTAGAAATACTACGACTTCCGTGTCACGCGACTGTCTCGACTCACGCGCGAGAGAGAGGTCCAACGCGACGCGTCAGACGGAGACAGAGATAGTCAAATTGAAAATATTACCCCTTCACATAAATTGCGATATCTCGAAAACGGGAAGTCGGATCAACAAAAACCAAAAACCACTTTAAAGGAGAGGCTTCACCGCTTCTAACAGTAGCTCAATTATTGATAAAACAATAGTAATTTCGAAACTGCACGCGTCTAAAGTTTAACTATTTTTAATACGTGTCCTTAGACTTCTAAGATAATGGAAGCTGAAGATTCTCTCCTTTCATCTTTGTTATTTCCTATTTACATCAAGACTGACTACGTAATCGTTATATTTTTTTGCACACGTGAAGTGATTGAATTCAATTCAATTTAAAATTTCCAGAAGTTTATTTTTCTATGACCGTCCGATCGCTCGGACAGTTTCACCCCCTATTTTAAAGTTTAAATCGGGCGTTTAATACGTCGCAGGTGAGTTTGATCTGACGTTTGGATTTAAATTAATTACCGAAAGCTTTAATGAGATAAACTGTTTCGAAAAGTCTAATTCACGTCGTAGGTGATCCGACAGGGGATTGTTCGAGGCTCGTTGTATCTGGGTCGATTTAACCGTCAGTCATTCAGAAAGCTCATTTGAGTTTTCGCGTGCATATTTCTCTCTGCGAACGTTTAAGGAGACAAATGTCGGGATTTCTAACCGAATGAACTTCTCGTGTGGCCTTCGTACCGTGTTTGCTCATATCTATCCTGTATAGCAGCTATCATCTCCCACGGAGTCTAGCTAGATATTATTGGAACGCGAACAACCCTCTCACGGCGTTCCCGGTGTAGAACCGTAAGCCCTTAAGAAACCGAGACCCTTCTCCATACATCATCGGGAAATGACAGAGCACGTAACGCGATGTGACGCGAACCGGGGCGAAGTGACGGTGAACACATCGAGTCATCGTTCATCATTCGCATAATGCCGCAAATATTCTCTTCTTTCGTCCACTGTCGACGCCCGCGATCAATCGACGAAACAATACCTGAAAACGCGATTAATTTCCACCTGTATCGAGTTCCTTGAAATCGATAAAGCCTCGTTCATTAATTTATCAATTCGTTCAATTAAGTTCAAAATTTATTTTTATTTATTTTCCAGAGGACACTGTTCGGAACAATTGTTGGTTTTCGTTTGGGGGAAACAGACGATGCAGCATATATTGGTTATTTTAAACTGCTTTTCATAAATTCGTTGTGTTATTTAGAATTATTTAAAACATAGTTTTCATGCATCTTTCGAACTTTAAAAAGCGAAGAAAGATGTCAAATTGAAAAAATTAAATTCTTTCGAAATATTTATGTTTTATACAGCGTTGTATGGTATTGTCGCGAACTGTGGCAATTCTAAAATCCTACCAAGTTACGAACAATTGTTCTTTTGAAACGAGTATTGAAAATGGACACTTTCGAAGGCTGGTGTCCGATTTTTGCTCGAATCAGAAATAATGTCGCACGATCCTCGCGTTAGTTTTGTACTCGACAAGCGTAGCAATAGACATAATACCTCGGACGACTTGACGCCATTGGCGAATTCTCGAAACTTGGTCGCTTTCTAAGCTCTTTCGAGGCGAACAGCATCTCGCCGAGGGAAGGTTTCCGTTTCCGCAACCGAGTCTGACGAGGCACGCGCGGTTAATTAAAGCCTGGGCCAGAGGTTGGTTAATTAGCGAGACGTCGATACCGCGTAATTAGCAATTATTACCGTCAAAATCTCTCGGGAAAGAGAACGTCTCGCCGTAGGAAAAGCGGCCACGGCTCTCGATACGCCAGCAAATTTTAATTAATTCGATTCGCGGCACGCTCGTGCGCAAATAGGTCTCACGACCTGGGTTAACATTTTCACGCATTTAGGACAATAAACGAAATAATGCAATAATATGTTATTGCGTACCAACGACACACAGAGTCTGTTTAAATCTTTGTTTGCCCTCTTACCGCTATTACCAAATTTCAAGCTTCTTTTTTATTGTATCATGAAACTATTTATACTCTAATCAACAGATTCTACCTGAATCTTTCTTATCATCCCAAATTCAAACTTTCTTTTCCTTTTTCGCGTGTCTTTTATTCGAAATTACGTTATAGTTTTCTTGTAACAATCAAAATAGTAGAATGCTTATCAGTCAAATGGTTTGCATTTTTATAGAAATGTTTTATAAGCGTTTCATTTCCATTCCTATCAATGTTTTGTCTACGTTCGCCCAGTATTCTGCAGTCTTATAAATGAATATTGTAACAAAATTATCAATTGTTAGGGGCTAAGCTCGTTGGTTTATTCAATCCCATTTCCACATTGTCGTCTTCTTCTTGCATACAGTGGCATCCTTTCGTTCCTCTTATGGTTAAGTTCAGGATCTAGTTGGCTTAGGTCAGGATTAGGTAGACAACAGCCTTGCTTGTAAGACGATCTTATTTTCACTGAACCTCGCCCTTTCACCCTGTTTTCATACAATGCAATGTTCTTCTACTCACATTTTTTGCATACGTCATTCTGCTTAATAGCTTAGTGCAATACCAGTAAAAATTAAAATTTCGATGTCTGGACCTAAGTTTCAAGCCCACTCTACAGAAAATGAATACACATTTACAGAACTAATATTCAACGTGTCCAGCATCACAAATTTGCAAGCTATGTATTTGTAATTATATATACAATTTTTTAAATTAGTAAGATATATATAGAATGTCCCAAAATTATATCTCAGGACCACCACAGAGCAATTCAAAATCTGCCCGCAAAATTGTCCTTGACCGACTTTTTCAAGGTCAAATTTTTTTACGATTTCAAAGGAATCACACGCCGCAATTCGATCGTTCTCTTGACAAACTCTATATTAAAGTCTTATTAATTTAGAATTTATTTTAACGTTTGCAAAGCTTGCTACAGAAATTTAATACCATTTTCCTTGGATGTTTCTTTATGGAGATATTTCATAACCACGGAGGTATCACCGTATATTATTTTATTTTCTTATTGCTTTCTTATTTAACATCTTTTTTACACGCCTGTGGAAAGAGGCGAGGAATAGCTACGCGCTGCTTAAAGCCCGGCTTCGTTAATTTACGAACGTTCCGACTACCGAGGAATAATTTCTCTTTTGAAAGATGAAACGAAATCCATGGAGCGGAGAGCTAATACGACGAATAAAATCGTTAAATTAAATAAATCAAATAAAGTAAATAAATTTTCCTGGATATTAATAAGAAGGAGTAGCGTTGCAACGCTGAAAATTCAACATCAATTATTCGCTCGGTGGTTCACTAACGATCGAGTGCTACACAGACTTAATTATTCGAGATCGGATCAGCGATTTCCTGCTGATCAAAAGCGATTCTCGATAGCCCGGACTGATGAAATCCTTGGTTCTTTCCGGTATTTTGCCTCGATTGGCATTGATAATTGAGAAGATGCCTTTGAAGGAACATCGTGTTTATCGAACAATGGATAAAAGTGTTTCTCGTTCTCTGCCCTTTGTTCTCTCGTAGCAATGGGTGTAATTGGAACTGAAAATTCGTTTGTTATCGGGAAACTAGAGGAACGAGTAACCGAAAACATCGAATCTACTTCACCTTTTTACGTTAACGAAATAGTGAGAATAACAGTAGCCGATATTTTTGAAACAGAACCTCCGTAAACACTTTTGTTTCAAAATATCGAGTCAGACCTGATATTTCATATTTTTTAAAGAAATTATTTGTTTTCAAACCTTCCACTTAAGGCTCCTAGTCCTTCGACGAGAGAACCTTATTTACTATTTATCATAGGGAGAATTGTCTTCCAAGATCGGCTGATCTTTCGATCAGAAAAGGGTTCGATCTGTTTTCTGTGCGTCAAAGGATATTGACCCGTTAAACAAATAAATAATTACCAATTAAAATCGCGACACTTTTACCCAATTGTTTTCAAACGATTCGACGCCGACGTAGCGAAAGGATTCGTTGTTTTTTACGTTGTTGGGGCGCGATCGCATCGAATGCAGGACACGCGAAAAAAACGTGTAATTAATTTGAAGGGCGTCTGGGCAAATTCCAATCAAAGTGTGCAAATATTAGAAAGCATATCGCGTTCTACCGCGCCGGCCTCCCAACCAATTACCGTTCTCGCTTGATACGACGATCGCACGCGCGGATAACGAAACGTTATTATCGCGTAAGGCCGGCGCGTTTCGTCGATCGAGGCGACTTAGAAAAATGCTTGGACGTTGTCGTCGATCCAGGAAAACGAGTTCCCCGTGATCTTCGTTAACGAAACACGAACGACGGAAATCATTTTCACGCACGGAAATTTCACGTACGATTCGCGGAAACGAGTTTATCCCATTTTCAACAACGTCGAAGGAAATTGTTCGAAACCGTGGTCAATACTAACGCGAGGCCACGCTCAACGTACTAGGACCGTGGACGAGATATTTTATTATTTATTCGACGAACCACGAGACGTTGAAGAATTTTTATTCTCGCGACGCGCGATGGTCGCAACTTGAGAGCATGGAGGAGGCAATATTTCAGTTCATAATTTTTAATCACTCGTGATGATATATTACGAGAGCTGTGATATCTGATAAGGTGTATACTTCACTGTACGATCTCACGATTAAAGTTTAGTTTAACGCTTTGACTGCTACGACAGGATTTTCCACTGTGAAACTAGAAAAATTCGCAAGTTCAGTTGTGCAGGGAAATGAATAGGATTTACGAATTTTAGCAAGGTTAAACATATTTTTAGTTACGCAGTTTACTATGGTTTGAAATCAAAATTTTAGTCTGGCAGAAAATTGTACGATTTTCGTTTGGTAGTGAACGTGTTAAAGACTAGAATTAAAGTATTTGAACACGTTCTAACGTTATTAGCAACTAATACGATAACTCGATATCGCGTTTTATTATTATAAAATATCAGTTATCATTCACAACCGCTTATCTTCGAAAAAACGATTTCGTTCGATCGAAATTCGATCCAGGAGTAAAGTTATCGCGCAGGGTTAACCGCGTTCAGTCACAATTATCCGTGGAAAGGTGGATGATCTCCACCGTCGTCGTCCCTTCGTATATTATCCTTTACTTCACGCTCGCGACAGTCCCGCGGTTGTACGTTTCAGGGCTTACATACCGGGTCGGCCATTTATCCGCGTATCAGTCGACGAAATGCGGCTAAAACCTCTGGTATCTCAGGGTGTTCCGGTGTCTGAGCTCTCTCTGCGCTCGTGTAACGTAGCATCGTCTCTTCCATCCTCGAGTCAACCTCGAGAGTCACGGAGACCTGTTACCTCGACGAATGACACGTAGAAAGCATCCCTCTGGATGCAGACCGGGGGACACCCCTGGGTTCTACCGATGGATCGTCGTGAACCCCGGCGGCCCGGGATGAATGGTGGGGCACGAAGACCGTGGGGATCGTAACTTAAATCCAGAAGTGATCATTTTAATAGGGCCAAATTAATTTCTCGCGAGAATGCTGCACCGGAAGCCAACCGCTGGAAAGAGAACCGGGCCAGCCCGGGAGTGCAACGATGGCAGAGAACCTGGGTGGGCGGGTTGGAAGGGGACGCGGAGAGGGGGAAGGGTGAGTTCCAGAGGGGCCACAGCGGCAAGGGTGGACGGGGGAGGGAGGGAGGGTTTAACCGAGGGGCTCTGCCTGCTGGAACCTCGAGGTTAGCGGTTGGATAGAGGCCGATGGGCGAGGGTGGCGGAGGGCGTGGGGCATAGATTATGAGATGGGTGACATTCTCTGACATTTTAGTAATGTCGGCACCACCTAACCCACCTCCCCGGTGCTGGTATTTGGTACCCAAGGGGCATGCGGGCATAGTTCGCCACGACGCGGCGCGGTGCCCGCTACAATTCGCCCTGGCAAGTTTCTCCAGCTAATTACCATACAGTGTCTTGTGGCGCGCTGCCGAGGCTGGGGGCCGCTTTAATAGAGATTTCGGGGCTGCTCGAACATCCCCCGGAAACCGGTCAGTTTTGAATTATGACGGAAACTCGGTTTCCGGGCGAATCGTGTCGTGTCTACCGCTCGTTTAGTCTCGTTTTTCGATCGTTTTCTTACCTAGTCTGCTGATCGGGTACAGCAATGATTCCTTGAGAGGACCAGGCAGTCAGAAAATCGATTTTTCTCTTCGAAATTAAATGCCAAAGTTTCATGACGTGGTGAAAAATGAGAATTTTTGGGGGAGATGAAAATGTCGAACGTCGAAAGTTGGTGGTGTCGGAACAATTGGATAAGCGGCGGACAAAACAAAGGTACAAAATCATTTGGATAACTATAAACACAAACCAGCACGTCCCGATAATGTTTTTAAAGTAATTTTACCCATTTATGAAGACTCGAGAAATGAAAAGCTACTTGAGCGATGCAAACGAATGCTTTAATAATTTAGTCTGGACAAATTGCTCCATGGAAAACAGACACGGTTTTGAATCCGTTTAGCTATAGAGTCCATAATTATATACCGGTTTATTTCACTACCACTGCACACGTGAATTCCACACACTTGTATTATATGACGTATATTTTTGAATAAAGTGTCATTTACTGACAATTGGACGTGCAAGTACGAGAGTCGTATAATTAAACATTTCTATAAATTGACCAGTGTTCGTTGAAGTAAATAAACAATACGACGCCAAACAATGCATTCTAGGAAAAAAATAAAATTCTGTTTCACATTCTCGACTTACTTTTTCTCATAGAATTACCCCCTTACCGTGACACATTTGTAAATTACGTAACATAAAATTTGGGTTGATAAATATCGCGAATCCTATTCAAATGTATTTCGTTCGACGTTTAAACTTGAGAATTAATTGTTTCGGTTCCATGGTGAAAAATCCTGTCGCCTCTACATATATGGATGATGTAGCAATCATGTTGCCGCGACACACAGCTTCGCGACAGAGTTCTCGAAAAAATATTGAAATTCCTAACGAGTTGGCATCGATTGGCGCGCGCCAGAGAGAATAACTCGAAGAAAGGCTTGGATGGTAGGTTCGTACTGTTAGCGACGGTTTATTAGTTTCATCCCCGGGGTCCCCGCGAGTCGACAGATTTTCGATCGAACGCTGTCGCTAGTGTAAATACGGTTATCCGGGCTGATTGATGCCGCGACGCTTTAACGAGATCGCACGGTCGTTTTAACGAACTCTCGTCGAGGAAATGGCGTATCCGGGAAAAGATGCCGTAAATTCTATCCTTTCGCGAGAAGGAACGTTGCTACGGTGTAAGCTCCGGTTGCACGCGGGGATCGCGACGTCGATAAATCCGTCGCGGCGTCGTCGTCGAAGTTTGAAAAGTAAATCGAATCGAACGGACGATGTAATAACGCGTCATCGGGGATGAAAGCAATTTCTACGAGCGGTTCCGGCGACTTGTAAGTGCCGTTGCCATCGAGACCCGGAGGAACAATATCTTGTTCTTCGCTGTCGTCGAGCTGGCATCGACGGAGGCCACGTGGAAACTCGCTCGAAAAATATAAACGGGGACGGAACGAGGAAAGAAAAAAAAAAACAAAAACAAAAACGACAAAAGGAAACTCGGGGGGTAAAAAACGAGGGATCGAGACGAAAGGCGGAGAGAAATGACGACAGATAGAAGCAAAGGCTTTCCGGCGAGCGCATACAAATGCATGCAGTTGCGCCAGGCTGCACTTTCGCGGAATACTATTAATTTCGTATTCATTCCTTCTTTTCACACCTCGATTCCTCGATTCATGATCGCCGACTCGTTAACACTTCTATCTCCCACCATCGTTCACATTTTCTTGCCGTCGACGACAAAATATCTCGATCCCTGAAAATTTCAAGACTCTTTCGCGCCGCCACGGCCGCATTACAATGCGACGTATGCAAATACGCTCGCCTCCCGGCTGAGAATGATAATCGAGGGTAAATAATCGAAGTTAAACTTAATATGGATAATATATGGTCTCTCGATTTTTCGATTTTATCGTATGCAAATCAACGTGTCCCGTGGCGTTTAACGACCATGAATACTCTACGATACTCGATAAAGTAGAATTATTGCAGAAAATTATATTTTCAATTAACCCCTAAGTGGACTCTCAATCTCAACTGAATTATTTCATTTAATGTCGATTTTTACCAAATTGGTAAATGGAAATCAACTTTACATACATTAAACAATTATTGGTTTAAACGCGCGGGGTATTTGAACAATAATCCGCTTAAGGATTAAACTCTGCTCGAGCAGGTCAATGTCGACAACGCCAAAATCGAATAAATTTTAGTCCCGTGTTACAAAATCCGAATAACGAGTAACGAATAACGAAAAATAATTTTCATTTGGATTTCATTGATAAATTCGTTCGCAAATTGGAAAGAGTCAATGGATTGTTTAAACGGGCGAAGCCACCGGCAAAAGTTGGTCGTCGAATGAATCTAAAAAATTTTGATTCGTTATATGGAAATGAAATTCATTCAACCCAGCTCCAACTTTTATTTCTAGTAAATTGCAGCTCGTTAATTGCTCGGGAGTACCGAAGTTAATTAACTACGACGCGTGTCCGCGATCAGTCCATAACGCATCTCTTTCTCCACCGATAAATTTGAAACAAATATTTCCTTCTCGAGCAATATTACTACGATATAGAGGGTGTTTAATTACAGATGGACAATTTTCTAGAGAATCATCCAAGATATAAATTGGTGTTCGAGTTGTTGCTAAAAATATGAAAAAACATTTTCTTTATTGTAGAAGGTAGAGGAAAAGGTTATGGAACTATTTTATGGGAACTTAAATTTTCTTTAAGATTTGTTTAAAACATTTTTCAGTTATTTCGTTGAGCAGATTCAGCTTCTTGAATATTTACGTGTGTTAAATGTTATCCATACTAATTAGACATATTCATCCCTTCTGGAATGTTCTCATTGTATATGTGTGTGTGTGTGTGTGAATATTATCAAATATTATAAGGAGATAATTTACTTTTGAATATACTTTTGGGCGATAGTTCCTGCTCTCGCCAACAGAGGGCTACGGTCTTGTCTCTCTCACAAGTGCTCCAGCGACACTCTGTTTCTATATACTCTTCGACTACCCTTACTTGATAAGTCCCCGTTAGCAGGCCCAGGACAAGACACTCTCTTCTTCTTTTCTCCTTAGCATGGGATTCTCGAGTGTTTGAAATCCGAAATTTTCTTCAAATAACGTTTAGGTCGAACGAACGAACCTCTTTGCAGACTCCCCCGAACGAAGCACGCAAAAAGCCGTCGAACGAAACTTTATTACGCGCGCTCGTTAATCGACAGACTCTCGAAGCCGCGTCTCGAAAGGAAAGGCGACGGTCTCAGAACGCGTTTTAATATTTCTCACGAGCCTTGGCGCATGTACCAGCCATCTAAGGGCGGGCAGACTCTTCGTATTTCCGTCGTAAAAGCCCTGAACCGTTCGGGGGAGGGAGGGGGAGGGGGGTCTCTTAGGCCGGTCGTAATATACGAACGAAACGGACGAGAAACCAACGAACGAAAGAAGACGTTTGTAAAAGAGAGAGACTGGGCCACCGAGACGTCCCAGGCTCGTAAGTAGTTTTATTAAGGGGTTCCTTTCGGAAAACCGTGCAGGATGGTTGAATATACATCGGGAGAGATATATGTGATATCGATTACCGTTTGGGGGTTCCGATATTACGCCTGTACCCCTTCGCGTCCCTACTCCGTCCACCCCTTTTGCTTCTCATTCTACATAGTACCCCGATGGTACTCTACATATCTCTCGCTCTTCTCCGCCCCCATCTGGCTCTCTATCCGTCTCCCGTTCCCTTTTCTCTTTCCATCTATGGGCACTGTCGCATATTTCTCCGTCTCCTATCCTCGCATCCGTGTGCTTCACCCCTCGCCCAGACACGCAACGCACATCCACGCTCGACCATATTCTTGGTTCTTGTATATAGGGAAATTGTATGTGCATAGGGAGCAGGACGGTAGCCCCGCGAAATAACTTTGGAGTATCTACACACAGTGGCGTACGCCGCTGAAAGAGGTCCTGGCTCTCGGTTATGTACTACATACACGAACGTGTGTACATAGATTTTTTACATACCTATGTATATTTTGACCCCTTAAATAACCGAGGAGAGCAGACGCGATGTACCATCGTTCGTACGACACGTTAAATTGGATATAGTAAAAGTAAAAAATAGCTTCCTTGAACCGTGTGTACGTACGTCTTGACTACGGTCGCACGAATCAACGATTCTGAGAATCTAATATTTATAGATAGAAGGTCGATATTTTAAACCCCTCAAATTGTCCAGTTCGTTATTGAACCTTACAGCCTTGTTGAAATTCGAGAGTCCTAGATTTATTTTTGCTAACATTCAATCTTGAGATTCAATTTTTCTAGCTGCTTAAAGTGACAGTGACAGTTTGTACAGTTCTCGTCGCGTGGCACGTTAAATCGAATGAAATGCTCGAACGTAATTGTTTCGACGCTCGTTACAGTAAAAAATGGGTCGTCGAAACGATTAGGTAACTCGTCGAACAACGTAAACCGGATGATTCGGTCACGTTCGATAAACGGCTCGATCGTTGCATAAACGTCGCTCGCATTCCCCGGGAGGTACCCTGAACGAAATATGTCGGGGAAAAATCTTGCTCGTCCCTGGAATAGCGTTTCGCGGCCCTCGGAAGAATAACTCCGGTGAATTATATAGGTCCGGAGAAATGTTCCGGGCAAAGGATATATTTTTACCCTTTAAATAACTGAAGAAGGTAGACGGCGTTCTTTGCCACCGTCTTGAATAATACACCCCACGTAGCTGCAAAAAGGAACCGTTCCAAAACCGTGATCTTCTTCCACGATACGCAATTAAATTCCCCTTCCTGCGAATGTATTTTTTACCGCTCTCCCGCCACCCCGTAACTCGGATCCCGAATAAGGAAACGCAAGGATTAATGCGCGAGAAGATCCACGGCTTCATCGTGCTTTTTATTACTCGACGGGAAAGCACCTTGAAACTGGGTGTACGACGTTGGTCCGATTAAACTATTTTGTCCAGTCGAACGCGATCGATGACCTCGACCGGACCAACGATCGGGAAAAATTTCATTTCGGAATTAAATTTGTAAATTTGAATTAATGAACTTGCTTAAATCTCTGAACAGTAGATAAAAGCCAGTTTGTGCGGTTCTGTGAGCAAGTCAAAAGAGGAATATTGAATATATTATGAAATTAATAAGTAAAAAATAGATAGGTGTTCTCTAGAAAACTTGTACAAAGAATTTGTTTTTTATATTTTCATATTAATTTTCTTATACGAAACGAGTGAATTACCGGTACGGTTACGAAATACTGCAACTGTAACTTTCGTACAGTCAACATTGATATTGGTGCAGTGATGTGGGATACTTGTGTAATAAAATAATTAAATAAAAAATAGACAGGTATACATAGAACTTTGGTTTTACTGAAAATGTTGTACGAAGAAAATTTATTCCATATTTTCAAATTAATTTCCCCATGCGATACGAGCGAATTACCGGTACGGTTACGGAATACTCTGTGCAACTGTAACTTTTGTACAGTCAACATTGATATTGGTGCAGTGATGTGGGATACTTGTGTAATAAAATAATTAAATAAAAAATAGATAGGTATATATAGAACTTTGGTTTCACTGAAAACATTGTATGAAGAAAATTTGTTCCATATTTTCAAATTAATTTCCCCATACGATACGAGCGAATTACCGGTACGGTTACGAAATACTCTGTGCAACTGAAACTTTTGTACAGTCAACATTGATATTCATGCAGTGATGTGGAATACAATAATTAAATAAAAAATAGACAGGTATATATAGAACTTTGGTTTCACTGAAAACATTGTATGAAGAAAATTTGTTCCATATTTTCAAATTAATTCCCCCATGCGATACGAGTGAATTATCGGTACGGTTACGGAATACTCCGTGCAAGTGGAACTTTTGTGCAGCCGCGACTTTGAAATTCATGGAATGACGCACGATAGCAGGAGCTTTCGGTATCGCGGCCAGAATCGTCGGTTCGTCTCGAGCCTCTCTCGGCCCAGAAAATAATTCCACGGAACATTTTGCGAACAAGAGGGAACCCATTCAACGGAACAATTCCGAGGGGCCACTTACGAGGGCCACGGAAACCCAGAGACTATGCTCGATAGTAATATAGTAGCGTTTAGTAGGACGAGGCTATTATCCCCCGAACGCGAAACATGCATCCGTGGAGTGGCTGAAAAGGGAGAAAAAAGTAATAAAACGTTACGCAACGCGACCGAACGTTTTCAGGAATCGAGTCTCGGCCCGCGCGGAAACCGTTACACCCGGGGAATGCGGACGTAACTACGCCATTGTCTACGAAGGCTGGTTGTCGAGGGGGGTAGCAGAGCCGATAGATGTCTCGGGGATCCTTCTCGATATCAATCCATCGTGTCTGCGCGCACGGCGATGCCGGTTTTCCATTAGAATGGAAACGGGCTCTTGGAAGTCTGGCGGATTCAGGCTTTTTTTACGGCAGTCTTGTAGCGCGGCTCGCGTTTAAAATCAATGTTCAATGCACATACGGCTTCCTTCGCTTTGTCCGGATAGCGGAGATGGATGTACTCCGTAGAAGGGGATACGAGCGGCGGTGGTGCGCGAGCCGGTGTGCGTGTAGAGCGCACACGTACGCCACCGTGTTCGAGTGTACGCGTTCTTTCAGGGATATTCGGATGGGAATACATATAGGGTGGCTAGCAGGCGACGTTGAGAAATCGAGGGTGAGTCTTTAAAGCGGCGCACGAAGGAACGGAAAACCAATTACAGACGCGACAAGCTTCCCCGATTGGCTCCCTCTCGATTAAATTCTTTTTGTAGTTCTCGCATCCACTTTGACGCGTTTCTTTTCGCAGCCGTCGTCGGGTAACCGGACGATACGCGTCGTTACGAAATGGCGTGTCTTGACCTCCATAACGACCCGCCGGCGTTTAGTATGGCTTCTTATTCGTTCGCGGTACGGACAAACGCGGTTCTTCTCCAAGGGTCAGACGAGTACACATTCGATCGTGCGATTGCCTATTAGAAACGAACGAAATGCGAGAAATAAAGTTTGAGGTTTACCGTCGTCCGTGTCTCGACAACTTTCGTCCTATCGTAATATTCATATCCTCCAGTTACAAAGCGTACGCGATAGCGTGAACTTTAACAATGCGGTTACACGTGCCGCCTTGAAACTGCCGGCTGCACTTTGAGGCACAGAGCAACATTATAAAGGCCAACTTCGAGGGTCTGGGCTACCAACTTCCTCCAAGATTTCCCTCATCGACTTTGGAGCACGCGTGGCACTCGCCCCGTACCGCGAGGGAGAATATCGCGATAGATTAGGAAGCGAAACCGAATCTTTGGCAGGTTGTTAGACAACAATGTCGGGAATTAAATAAATTTTTATTTTATAATCTTTAAAGTTAGCTACCTCGCCATTTATATATTTCTGTATTCATAGTTCATGTACTATGTATTCAGTAACAAATAACGTACTCCTTACAGGATCTTTGTAGAACGTTAATGTTATATTATTCGTAATGTGTCTCTTATTTTTTATTAATACTACTACTTACACTAAAGCCTGTCTATCAGGAAACAGTATAAAAAGAAAACATTAAAAAATGTTTCGTAGATAAACAATATACAATACGGAAACACGCATAGACCAAAAAGAATTAATATCGAGATTTATAATTGAATTATAAATTGTACATTCTTTAAAGAAGTTTTAATATTAAAGTTTACGAGGTTCTCTGACACTGTGTTCGCCAGAAAGGCTACCGTGCAGAATTCGTGCCTGCGTGTAA
Organism: Colletes gigas; assembly: GCF_013123115.1. Classification (NCBI taxonomy): domain Eukaryota; kingdom Metazoa; phylum Arthropoda; class Insecta; order Hymenoptera; family Colletidae; genus Colletes; species Colletes gigas. Next base: position 572,878 of record NW_025106680.1, read on the forward strand.
TCGGTGTTTCTAACTTTTGGCTCGTTTGCATTCCAGGTATCCTGCACGGAGGTGAAAGGAGCAGCGAGAAATCAACGTCGTTCGACATAGACAGCGTCTCCGTCGCCTCGACGAACGAGAACAGTGACATCGTTTACATTTTCACGGCTTCGGGGTTTCATCCAGCGGGCGCGTATTCCGTAAGTCTCATTCAATTCCTTTGCTTTCGCGCTCAAAGGCGATCTTGCGAGACCGCAAACAAGCATACTGTATATGCGGGACCATTGTCGCCGTGTACAAGACCGCGGCCTCCTCGAGATGCTTTATTCCTCTCATCCTTCGGGATCCTTTTGTCGACCCCGCTGGCCCTTTTTAGAAATATATTCCTCGACACCGCGAGCGGCCAGTGACCTGGATCGCCCCCGTCCGTCGTCCTCGGCGCACGAAAATTTACTTTAACGAGCGACGAGAAGGGAACTTTTGTGCTTTTCATCGGCGCGCGCTACGCCCGGAAAAGGAAATTCGATCGGGACGGGCCTCACCGAATGTATTCAAACGATCTCAAGTATTTACGTCGTTTCTTCTTGGCTGCGGGGCGTCGCGACGAGGATCCCAGAGCGCGTGGCGCGTCGACGCCGACGTCGCGCCGCGGTGAATACGAAATTTATTAAATTTCTCTTTCGTCGAACGTACGAACGGGTAGATAGATTCCTGGCAGTCGACGTCGGGTTAAAGAACGCCGGAATATCGCGAAGGTGTGTATGGTCTGTGGGGGTTTTCCAACGTTACGCGGAAAATTGACTCCGTAATCGATCCGTCGGTTCGACTTTCTTTAAGGAAACCAAGCAGTCGGATTGAGCCATTTTGTAAGGGCTTGTTAAAAAAACATTATTACGCATAAATAATTTCCCTTTTACACGATGTATCGCTAGCTTAAAAACGAATACAAATTTTTTATTGCAAAATGTTGATATTTTGTTCACGTTTCTGTTTCTAATCATTCTCTTTATTTTATATTATTTTACACAACGTCATGAAACTTTGGCATTTAATTTCTGAATAGTATTAATTTCCAAAAAAAAAAATCGATTTTCTGACCGCCTGGTCGCCTTAAGAATCTTGGAAACGTCCCGCGAACGAGTTCCAGCGCGCGCCCAACACCAGTTGCTTCTTGGTAGAAATTGGTAAATCACGGTGTTTGTCGGCATGCAAGATCATCGGGTAAACTGGGTGGTTCGCGGGCGCGCGTACACGCGGATTTTCAATCTCTTTTCGTGCGCGAAGCGTCTCGAGACGCTTCTTGCGGCGCGCCGTGGTGCTGGAACGCGTCAAAAATCCTCTCTCGAGGACGCATTTCCGTGATACTTTCCGATCGCCCGGAGGCTCGAGAACCACTCTACCGTTTCCCTTCTACGGTGCATGGAAGCTTTCTTCCCCTCCCGGGCGCCGTTCTCCGCCCAGCTTCCAGCTTTTCGTCTCCTTGTTCCCGCGCGCCTTTCTCGTCGTGCCATTTAGTCTTTCAGGTCTCCCGCCCAACTCTCTCTCGTCTTCTCGTCGTTTTCGCGACAGATTCCATCAACGTTTGGGACCCCCGTTCAGCCCGCGGCGTCGTCGTATCTCGAGCTGGAACGATCGGTAACCTAGCAAACTCGCGGAGATCCAAAGGAACGCGACGCGAGACTCGAAATAACTATACTAGAACCTCTTGGTAATTATTTACTTTAGGGGACCTCGACTCCAATTTTGATGATTGTGAAATATCTTATGGAAAATCAGATTCTGACTAACTTTTTCCTGCAATAGCAAAGAAGAAAACCCTACTGTTGAGAATCGCAGAACGTTCGAAAATCATTTTGACGATAAAACGAGACATTATTGTAAACAGGACGTTCGTGACTCCGCCATTAGCGGTTCTCGCGAGTTCCCCCCGCACCCAGCCTGGTCCATTATCGTCTCCTTTATCATCGTCATTACGCGCGACGATGATTATTATCATCCACCGCGTCTTTAGTTTCCTTTTAATGCTCTTCACGCGACGACGGGCTCGCATAAAAGGATCCTCCGCGGCGGACCTGTCGAAAGGATGAGAACCAAACGAGGGAAGAATAATCGCGGCGACGTGGAAAGCACGCAAAGGAGTGGGTGGGAGGGAAAAGAAGCACAAACGGACGGTTGGAAAGTATTGTGAGAAAGGGGGGGGAGAGTTTGGAAATATTGTCCGAAGGCAGCGTTCTTCGACCGCCGGTCTTTGTCGCGTTCGAGAAAACGCAAATTGGCGAACTTTAGCGAAACTCCTGTACAATAGGCTCGCCGGCGTGGCAACAATGAGCCCTGTATCAGCCCTCTGACCTCTTTTGGCAGTGTGTGCGAGCGCGTCACTTTTGCCTTTGAGACCGGGGAAAAGGGACGGGGAGGGGGAAAAAAAGTTGCATTCATCTTCGCTGACGGAGACACAGCCGTCGACGGTGCCGGACTTCTACGACGCCCGATGGACGTCGCTCGACATTGTGTCGGGCTAACGAGAGGAAACCTTTCGTTTATTATTCCCTCTGTCGCGAGAGGGAAACGCGATAGGATATTATCGGTACGTCGGGCGTTCGCGCCTTTCTTCCGCGAGAATTTTGATTTCACGTGCCGTCGCGCTGCCTCTCGCCGTTGAATCGTTTATCGCGGTCCGTTGCGTCCCCGTGGAGATCGTTCCGACGAATCGGAAGTAGGAACACGGTTACGGGATTCGGGATTCGGAATTCGGGATTCGGGATTCGGGTCGGATTATAAATTATTCGAGCCCGTTCCCGCCGAGGAACGAACATTTTTTTGTTAGGATAAGAATTTTATTTCCAGCGCACGTCTAACAATAACCGCGCGCGAACGTCGTTGTAAATCGGGAAGCGCGACCGAGATCCGCGCAACACGACGGTTTAACATTTCAAATCGAATCACGAGAAAGGCCAAAGTATCGGGAAAGATCCGTTTCAATTCCTTTCGGATAGTTGTACCTTGGAATAATCCGTGAAATCATGTTGAATCGTTATTAAATTTCGTACGTACACGACCGGATTCTTATCTTAGTTCTCAGGGAAAAGTATATTGATTTTAGTGTCGTCGAAATGTATTCTGTTCGAGAAGAAATTTCTGGGCAAGTTTCTTGCAAATAGTTCGTTTCGAATTTATACAGGGTTAATCATTTAACTCTTTCGCCTTAATTTTTCTTGTAAACTACGTGTTGTATGAAGAAATGTATCGAACGAAAGTTGTTTGGTATAAAGGAGAGCATAAAAATATGATAAAAAAGGAAAGTAGTGTATGTCCTTCTTTATACCAAACAACTGTCGTTCAAAACATGTTTTTATGGACATAGTTTGCAAGAAAAATTAAGGTGAAAGGGTCGAACGGCTCGCTGAATATAAACTGAAACATAAAAATATAGATCCAGTGTGCAATGGCTTGCGGCAGAATAATAAAAGTTTAAACTTTGGAGTAATTTTCTTGCGATTACTGGAACATTTCGAAATATCTTCGTTTTTTCGTTTTATCGGATTGTCCGCTTCTCGAACGACCGTTGGGAGCTGCAAGGAAAAGAATCGACCTGGGGGGAAGGAAAAAGAAGAAGAAATTAAGAACCTTCCGAGAGCACTACTTCGCATTAAACGATAATTGCTCATTCGCCGGCAGTTCGTTAATAAGGTGAAAGAGTCATGACTTTGAGCGTCGCGACGCGCAGTCCTCGAGCGGAATGCGTCGCCTCGACGCTAGCGCTGACAATATTCACGGTAATCCAATTGAAATTAATTCCCGAGCGAAGGCTCTTTGTTTCCGTCTCTGTCTCCAGCCTCCCTCCTCCCTCTCGAATAAAGTCTCATAACCTCTACAGCTGGAGGGGCTGTGGAACCGGAAGTGACGTGAAATATCGCCGTGAGACGTAATCGAGCGCGTCGGAGCAATGGATCTCTTCGAGGTTTCTCTACTTGTTACCGTGGCCCTCTCGGGGTTAATCATGCGACCAAATCGAGATAGTAATTCGACCCTGCGAGAGGACGCGACTGCCTCGCGGATACGTTCATCAATTCTCTCTCGTTATTAATTAACGTACGGTATTTTCGGTGACAGGACGACCTATCGATTCGCGAACCTCCTCGTTCTCCATTTCCCCGTTCACGCCACGTGTCCACGCGAGAAGAAAACTGTGACGTGCACGTGATCGATGCAATGATTCATGAAATAAATGTTTTTCTCAAACGTAAGCAACCTCGCGTTACTTGATCCAGATTCGAACGAATTAAGCTGTGGCGACCTCTTTTCAGAGCGTCCATTTATTTGTTTTACCTCCAAAGATTCTAAACATATTGAAATTTACGAATATATTTTAGTTTTTGCATGACGGATATAGTCGTCAAACACACATGGTAAATTTGTTCTTTAAAAATTAACTTTTATCTAGGTTCTCTTCACGATATCAAGAATATACAGACACCCCTACTGAGATAAAATAGCATTCTGAAATATGAAATTAATGGTTCCATTTCTAAAAAGTAGATACAAAAACACGTTGCAGAAAGTTATTGAAAGATACCCACATTATTTTATAGAAAATTTTGGAACGTGCATAATCGCCAAATCTCTTTGTTGTTGAAATCGAGGACATTCTTTTGCATATTGCTCACTCTCGATCAGTGTGTCGTGTAGTCAAGTTGTATACAAAGTCTGAAATACATATACGTTTGTTCATTCTGCAAGATTACTCTGAATCAATTCAAATTACCAAAACCCAACAGAAAAGAACAATTTGGAAAGATAAGAGTTTCGTTTATGTACTGTATCCGTCGTGTGGACGCTGTGATCGAACTCGAAGCGTTCTAAATGTGCGCGTGTAAATGTGCTCCGGAGGAGCAACAACCTTCTAATACGCCCGTGAAACCTGGTAATCAGGGGATTATCGACCGACGCGTATTTAGCGATCGGAAATTGGACGAAGGGATTCACGCGGCGTGGAGCATCAACGCGTGTCGCCCACACGCGACTGTCGCCCGATAACAATCGCATTCACGTAGCGTACGCGTACCGTGAACGAAGCATAAGGCGTGTAAACGCCGCCTTCCTCATTAGAATGCCAAACATTCAGCCGCAAAGCGACTTCCTAACCTTCCTAATTCGGCGCTTCCGCGTGTGCCCTCTCTACGCCCACGCGATCGACGTTCCGCTGCGTTGGTTCGTGTTTGCGCCGTGGCCACTCTCGCGTCACGCGATGCTTTGACATTTTAATTACCGCGCTTTCGAGAGCTCCCCAAAAAGAGCGTGACAGAGGTGTTCGCGATCCGTAATATTTCGGGACCGTAGCCGTCAAAATTGAATTCCTCGAACCGACTCGACGGTTTCTTACCAGAAATTTGTTAATTGATAGGGTCAGTTGCCCTGATGTGGAATACGTTCCTAATTTGGAACACTGCAATATTAACACGTTGACTGCCAGACCAAACTCCTCAAATTACAAGGGAAGTTAAATTTTGTTTATAGACAACTGGAAACTAGCATACCCATCATTTGTTATTGAATTTATTTTCACAGATTCGTTAAAATTCAAGGGCCCTACCTAGCTTTATTTTCTTTGACATTTAAAATTGAGAATTAATTTTTTTAACTTCTTGGCGAATAGTCGTGTCACCAATTATCGCAATATTGCTATTGGCGACGAACGTAATCGATTACGATTGTCATTTGTTGCAACTAGCGTGCATATGCCTGAATTCCAAAGCAACGTTCGTAAAAAAATATTGAAGAAAATATCGCAGTCTGAGTTTTTGCAGGGTTATTTTTTACCTAATATACATAATAAGGTAAGTGCATCAGCTTTGCGTTAGCTCGATTATTTCTTCAAACATAAATATAAATATATTTAAGGGGGGAAACCACTATGATGGCTGAAAATAAAGGCAATTTTCAAGAATTTTTTGAGCGTAACTACAAAACTTTTTCTGATTAATGTTTAATGTTTTCGAAAGTACAGTCCTTGAACTAATTCTCGCCAAAATTTCGTATGAAAATATTAATTATTATAGCCATAATAGGAACCAGCGTGAAAAATGCCAAAATTCGTTTACTCGTAGTTCCATTCGGATTCATCGAATGCCGTTTAGACGTTTCGAAAAATCGCACGCGATCGTGACCGAAAACAAGAAAGAATTTGCGTATCGGTGGCGATTAAAAAACAAAAAACATTCAAAAATATAAATCTCGGATCAGCGAGGATATCGCGACGCGGCGCGGAACCGCGACTCGCTAAATCAAAATCCTCGCGACGGCGAAATTCTATCCGCCCGTGAATCTCCGTCAATAGCCGGAGCGGCTTTCGAAAAAAAATAAAAAAGATAAAAATAAAAAAAACGAGAAACGCGCCGGCTCCGAGTCGACGAGGTATTCCTTTCTTGCGGCCGTGCGCCGTAAGGGCGGCAGGGAGAAAGAGGTGGGAGGAGGGGGGTGTGGGGAACAGTCATCGGAAATTTGTCGATATTTTAACCGGCTCTGCCTCCGGGGAATTTCGTCTAGCCGCCCCCGCCTCTGCCCCCGTTTTTCCCGCCACTTCGTTCGCCGCCCTTAATACAGTCGTACGTGCGCCTATGATTTATTGAAAGCTGAAAAAGTCCTCTCCCTTCCCTGCTCGGTCGCCCGATTAAAAAGTTCGCCCATTACCGGTCGCGTCGCGGCGGCATTCAGGGCCCATTCAAAGATGTCGCATTGTCGCCGAGGCCGTTTCGTTGCCTTGGAAAAAGCTCGAGCTTTATACAACAATGTGTCCTGGTGGCGCATTCGAACGGAAACCGCAGCCCCGTTCGTCCAGGAACGCCCCATTCACGCCGCGATAGAATAATAATGGACCGTTTCTGCGCGACTAATACGCGGATCGCGAGGCAGAGCGAGGGGGGAGGGGGGCGGTTTGGATTTCGCGGATCATTGAGAACCGCTGCGGGCTAAGCTATCGTAACGCTACCGCCTTCGAAGGCGCGTAATAAACCGCGATTATGAACGCGGCAATAAACGCTCTTCCAGAAAGAGAGAAGAGCGGGGGATTCGCGCGCGTGGAGAAGTTTATTTTTATTTCCTCCCCCCACCCCCTTCTTTCGTACGTATAACTAGCGCGGATTGGACGCGACGTAGTCGCAGTGAAATTAATTGCGATCGACGCTCGCGTCGAGGTCGATGTTTTAATTAGGGCCGGATCGATTGTGCGCTTGGAAATTGTTCGGAGCTTCAAAGGTACTCGACCTTTTTTTTCGTCTCCCCCCGTGTCGCCTCGGTTTCCCCGACGCGATAAGAGTATTATCGCGAAAAGCGGTGTCTCGTTCGGTTTAGAATCGTTCGAACGTATCACGGGTCTGTTCGTTCTTAACCGTTATCCGCGATATTTTTTTCGCGAAATCGGTCGGCACCGTTTAGGAAAAGAGGTGTCGATTCGAACAATTTTCTACCGCGCCTACGTGTCGGTTTCCCGGAAATCTGTGCTCGATGATGGGACAATAATGGGTTGGTTGCGCGAGAATCACGATGGAAGCGGGAACAACCGGGAGGTGAATTCGCGAGGGAAATCTTTCGGATGCGCCACGAGCTAAGTAATCGCAAAGGTGTCTAGATATTAAAGCTCGTCGAAGTCGCGATAGAACGCGAACGCGATAATTACGCGGTACTCGAACGCAACTTTCGGGGATAACGATTCGCGATCGCGAATGTATAACAATTAAAATTCAAAGAATCGATTTATATAAATGTTAGTTAAACGATCACGAAATTTAATTTCATCCCGGAGATCTTTTCGTTTCACGCGTGATTTTATGCTACCGATTTATACTTCTAAATTTACATTCAAATTCAAATTCTTGGGTACATTAGACTTTTTCTCAAATTCACCAGAGTCGATTAAACAAAAGCTTGTTAAGCTCATTATAAATCATAGTATTTATAATTTTTATTAATTTATTTTTTTCTCGGCTGTGTTACAAGTATATTCAATTAGGGTCACCCGTGCAATAAATTATTACTATTAGAACGTTGCGTAGTTTCTCACTCGTTTCTAAAAAGCCTTAACTTATCTATCAAGAATGTTAGGGTCAACGATATGACACAGGCCCGCTTTCTACGAGCCTCTCGACATCTGGGAACACTTTGGTGGGCTTTTCCCTCTTTTGGGGGTCGTTTGGGTCTGCAGGACCTTCTAGTGTATATACAAGTACAGTCTTGTCCGGAAATCGAGGCCGAACAGTCACAATTTTAAATCTGTCTAGCTATAGAGTCACTGCATACGCATATTCTTAAATAAAATGTTATTTACTAACATAAAATATTGTAACTTTTCAATGATCTCTTCACGATACGCTGTACCGCAAAATAATCTCAAGAGCGATCAAAATTGAAATAAAAAAATAACTCCCGGTTATTTCTAATCGCGCTGGTACTCGTTGCGAACAAAAGGGTTCCAAACGCAAGAAACCCCGGGACCACGACGCGTCGAGGCGTCGTTTCGTAAATCAACGAACAAAGACGTCCACGAATGTAGAACTGGAAAAGGGAAAAAAGCATAGGGCATCGGTGAAAGAGATCATCGCCTGGTGTCGTTAGTGGTTCGGTCGGGGCGCGTCGTTCCCCATTAAACGCATCCTACTTTCCGAACTTAATTCCATTCGAGTCGACCGCTTAATTGTACGGTCACGTTCTCGAACGTGCCTACAACAAGGCCGTGGCGGGCACCGGGTGATCCCCGAAGGGGCCAGGATTTTATACGTAGGTGGCAGCCACGGCGCAGGAACGCGCGCAGACAGGAAATCCCCCTCGTGGCACGAGTGTAGTCCACATTAGGCGGCCGACACCGGGAACAATCGGCCAGCAGGGGCTAATCCGACCGAGGCATTTCCATCCGGCGTTTCGGAACTTCCCGCCGTCGGGCCAGATTCCTACGTCTACCCTCCAACCCTTCCCTTCCACCCTCCTGGCCCTATCTACGCGCAACGCCGCCCCTCCTCCTCTTTTCCTCCAACTTTGTTGCGAACTACGGCTAAGCTACCCGCTGAAATCACGGGAACTAATCGCTATTTCAGTGATGCACTCCTCCGTTTCTCCATCCCCGAAACCCCTAACTCCGGGTGCATTATTCGAATGCCCTTATTCGCAGCGGTTCGTTAAGGATACATTCTCTTCCCGTGCGTCGCGTCCTCGCGTTTTCGCGTCTTCCGGCGACTTGCTCCCCGTTCTTCCGTCTCTACGACGCCGTCCCTCCCCCCGCCTCCTCCACCGAAATTGTACCCAGGCCGAGAACTCGAACGAGAAAGCTCGGTTTTAATTACACTCTCTCGGAGCCACACGGACCAAAGTTTTCCGAAATCTTATCGCGTACCACGGAATTCCACAGTTATAGCGTCGCGATGATATTAATAAGATCCTCGTGGGGCCCATCGCGTGCACGGTTCGTAAAACGTCGCGATATTGTATCAGGTTTGGACAGTGCACGCTGCAAACTTTGTATTAGCTCGACGGGGTAGCTTTCGATAAACACAACGAGCCGCGTTCGCGAGTAAATAACGAAGTAGTCGACCCGGTGGAACCCAGGGGAATTTCGGCGACAGTAATTTCGACGAGGGGGCTGCCACCGGAAATCACGGGAATCGATGCATTTCAGCGATGCGGTTCGTTATTATGGTTCCTCTGTTCGATGCGTTGTTCGAATGCCCACGATGGGGCGGCCGCCCCCCCTTTAACGATATTTCGACCAACTGCGTTTTCTTCGAATCAAAGAGAACTTACCCGCTCCCATAACTGTTGACCCCTCTAGCGCCCATAATCTTCCCCGCAGATCCGATTTACGCCTCCGTTTTACGCCCTAGTGTCGATAGAAAGGAGAATGTTCACTCGTGGGGAATGGTTTATTTTTATATCGAGTCTATTATTTCGTCCTAGAGCGGGGCTCAACAACAGTTTTTAATTGTAATTTGCTTTGCACGTGCAGTTACTTTTATACTAGTATCAGGCCCTGCCTTAGACATACCGTGACGCTTGCGAGAGAAACAAGAGCGTAGCCCTCTGGTGGCGAGTACAGGAGGTGACGCCACAATTTCTACCAAATATTGCCTACCACAATTGTGTTATACATTCATTTACGAAGTAGTTTTGTTTTTCAATATTAACGAGCAACTAACCAATAATAAAACCAATACAAATAATAAACGGAGTTTAGAAGAGAGAAAATACCTTACGAGATAATTAAATATTTCGCCGATACAGTGGCCATCTTGCTTCGACGTTCTTTTCCCGCCAGCGAATATTCTCCGTGTAAAGTGTTGCGTCAGAAATTACGTCGAACGTAGCGAATAAAATTTCCGTAAGAATTTTCCCTCGGAACCGTGCGCGTACAAAGGAGTTCCCCCGTAAACGAATAAAAGGACCGATACGATATGATCGTACGGAATTCTATCGCGATGGGCGAGATACGTACCGAAGATAGAGTCGTTTCAACGGTGGCGTGACGCAACCGAACGGAATTCCGTGGATACGGAACGAAAGAAGCCAGATACCCGATGAAAGACAAATACGGTCGTCGGGTTGTTCCAGAAACCCGGTTCCGCGCGAAAATACTTTCCTTAACGACCGAGACCGACCGCGTCGAACGTAATTATCATTAACTCGGGGGCGTAGCGCGCGACGAACACACCGGATTATCAGCTTTTCCGCGGGACCGGGGACGGGAACAGCGAGACGGGGAGGGGATATATGCATGATACACGCTAATAGCGAGGTCCAATTACGAGAGGAGAATTTTCGTAAGCTCTGGCGCGCGAAACCGAAACACACTGGGATCGTCGGAAGATTGGAAAGAGAGAAATGGGTGGAAGCGGAGCGGGGCTCCTCTGCCGTTGGCGTATATGGAACTCGGACCCCTGAATGCTTGCTGCCGCGCTCTCAGAGAGACAGAGAAAGAAAAAGCCTCGCGCGGAAAGCTCGGCCCGGCCAGGCCTTTTGTGAAAGAGGGTCTTTTGTCGTCGCGACAAAGCCCGAAGAATATCCATCCTTCAAATGTGGAACAGCTGCCATCGAATGGCCCCGGCCGCCTTTTTTCAGAGTCCCGTGCACACACTGTCTGTAAGTACACGGTGTGTGCGATGTGTGTACAGGGCTTTAAGCGAGCGAGACGCGACGGCCGGGGAGGGGCGGGGAGAAAAACGAACGGGAGCGAGAGAAACGGACCGAACGAGGGGGAAACGGCGCGAGAAAGGGAACACAGAGTGGGTAAGAAACGAAGGACGGGGAGTACCCGAGGGAGGGAGAGGCGAGCGCGAGAGGGAACAGTGTTTCCAAGTGGCGGGATTCCGGGAGCCTCGCTTTTGAGGCGACCTGTAGTGCCGAGGCTTTCTGCACTTCAGAACGACGCGATGCGCCCACCGGCTGAGAAACAAGGGACAACGAGATGAAAGTAGTCCCGGTAATGCGACCACGTATGCACACGCGAATAGCGAAATGGAATGCGCGATAAAGCAATAACACGTGTGGTCGATCCGCGCGCGAAGAGGAACTGGCCGAAACGGTCAACCGATTCCGGAGACCGCGAACGTTTGCGCTGGCAATTGCACGATTAGCGCGACGCGTTCGCAGATACGCACGTCGAAAACGTTTTGGTTTGGAAAAACCAATCTGACTAGTATACGATGCTAATACGGCTATATTTATTGCGTATTAACGTAAACACAAACGAATCTGAGTGTTAAAAAGAATGAAGTTACTACGATTTGGTCTGAAAATTGTCTCTTAAATTCATAGACTATTAGTATCCTCATTATTTTAGTAAAACATGTATCGAAGAAATCCAAGAAAATACTGAGATTTGATTCAAGCAACTCGTTGGAGGAGTCGTTTCATTAGTTCATTAGTTTTAGTATTACTACATAATAAATATAGATACAATACCAATATATAGATATCCATTTTTCTAAATTATCCCTAAAGTTTTTGACTGGGCATTTTCTGATTTGTACGATTTCGACGGTGTCACGATAAATGCGTTAATTTGATAAAGAAATTATGTTTGTAACAAGGACGGTTGAACGGAATTCTCCTTCCCACGAACGACGTCTGGGTCGGGTATTTTTCTCACGGCCGGTCAAGAGTCTGTCGACTCAGCCAGCCCTGTGACCGATAAAGAATCGAGGTCTGTTCTTTCGAAAATTTGTACCGGCGATGCAACCCCAACCGAACGAGTTTCCGTCTACCTCGACGAGAGACCCTACCCGCCTGTTTCGGGTTCGGGGGTTCCTGGACCGGCCTAGAAACTTGCTCGTGGAACGACAGATAGTCTGTTCTGCGGTGACTAATGAATTTGCTACGAGCTCTTCTTGCTGGACGACCCCGTTTGACCCTACCGGCTTCGAAGTTACGAGCCGCGTACCACAAACGTCCACCGAATCGACCAGCGTGCCACGCAACGAGTCTCCCTCGTCGCATTCTGACTCGTTCTGACTCACTAATGATTAAGCCCCATCAGTCCGGGACCACGATTTCGTTCTTTGGAATTTTTACATTAATCGACGAACCCACCGTTCGTCCGCTTCTCCGTTACAAAAACGTGTTTCGTCCCTTGGCAAAAAATTCATTTTCTAAAAAGGTGCTTTTCTTTTAGTTTCACGCTAGACATTTTTATTTTTAGATATATTAACTGAAACTGGTGACGCTCGAAATCTCAAAGTATAGAAACTCTGAAAATTTTCAGTTTACAGAACTGGAAACATTTCATTGCGGTTTTAACGATAAGATTTTAGTTCCTCATATTTGACATCAATTAGAATAGTAGAAAGATACAGTCACAAAAATCTTGCATCCAACAAGAGACAAAAAACTCGTTAGTTTTGTGGTGGGTAATCTATTTACATTTCGAGATCCATTTATTTTTACGAGTTAAATCGCTTCGTAATTTACTCCACCGTTCTCAAAATATTAGTATCTAGTTTGCTCGAAATTATTGGTAACTAAACGATATCCAAATTAAATTAATATGTATTGGAGCTTTTTACAGAGACGCCCGAGAATAGGAACATTCTTACTATATAATGTCACGTATTGTTTTATTTATGGTATCGTGTACGCATTTTTCATTTCACACTGAACGTGTTAACGGCGATATTATGTCGCTTACGTCGACGATTTGTGAGGTTGCGCGAAGTTGCGTGAGCCTCGAAACGGAAAGAGTACGTAATCGCGGCGAAGGGTTGCGATAACGAAACCCAGAGCAGACGATGAAGTCATCGTGCTCGATTTGATCCTCGCGTGGGAGTTTCTTTTCTGTTTTCACGTTAATTCCTTCGAACGATAGCTTTCGACCAATTGCTCCATTCGGGGTTTTCTAAACGTATGCAAAGCAGAACACGAATCTTCCGCGCAAAGACCTATCGAACGATAAAAATATTACAGTGTTACAGTAACAATAATAATTTTATTAACAGAGTGGAAACACCATGTGACATTAATAACGATAATACGTCTTTATTGTATCAAACTTTTAATAAAAAGGACATAAAGTGGATTCTATTTAAATTCATGTAATTGCTCTGTGGTTTCAAATCTATAAGTAAATGTATAGAAAAGCATTGTAAACATTAATGAATAGCACAAGATTAATAGTAGTGGATCGAGGAGGGATAAAGCCATCGTGTGATTCAGAGAGTACGAAGTTTAGTAGAAATTGAATGGAATCGTAATTAGAGTGTGTCCGGAGAACGGTTTTCTTGGACTTCATTAGGGCAAAGTTGCCATCGATTCCTGTAAATTAGACGCAAGCACTGGCTTCTCGCGTGAGGGGAATCGAACGTTTTCTATCGTAACGACGCGCTGTTTAAGCCAATATGCGTGAGTCAAATTAATAATTCCCGATCGTGCGATCCGTACGATCGGCCAGCAGCTGCGTCGTGCCTCTAAATAAGTTTTCGCCGTACGGACAGCGGAGAAGCTCCGAATTTATTAACCGTCCCCTGTGGCGATCGTTCGTCAAACTGTTAATTACTTGCTGTGTGACACGCGTCGGACTTCTACTCCGTTAATCTTTTACCTCGTGATGATGCTCCAAGGACTTACAAAGAAAATGTCTTTTCATCGTTAACACTACTACTTTGGCGACAGTAATTTGCATTCCATCAAGGAGCATTTTCATTTTTTTTTTTAGAGATTAATTTCCAAGAAATTACGTATTTTTATTTTTCTGGTATTTTAAAATCGTTTTTTTATTATACTAACATGAATGTTAAAGAAACTTATATTTCGTTATTACATTTACAATGTTATATATATTATTACCAATTTTTTTTTATTGAATGGTAACCTCATAAAATAAACCATATTTTATTTATAAAGGAAATGTCGCTGAGACCAATGTACCATTCCAGGTTTAATGGCCTTGACGACACTTCGATATTTGAAGAACCATTCGTAAAAGCAACACACTCTTGCTGCCCATTTCGATTCTATTCGCTTCATTGATATTTCTAGTAGCCTCGAAAGCTGTTACACCCTTCGAAACCTTGTAACGCAATAAGTTCCGAGTATCTGTCCGTGAAAGACTCATTTTCGACAACCGTTACAAAAGTAACGCGAAAACGTTCTCTAAGATGGTGTCCAACACGAAAAATTCAAATCGGAAAACTCTGCTCCAATTTTAAGGAAATTACTCGATAAAACTGTGACGAATTGGAAAATATCTGTTCCCGTCCACCGTCCGCGATTCGATATCGCGTGAGTTTCGTTTTAAATCGAACCCGATTAAAATCAAAATCCCCAGCACGTTGAACGCAACTGTCACGATTTAAAGGATGAAATTGCGGCGTAAAATTTTGACGAACCCCATCGAAGCAACGTTTTAAATAAATATTTCGCATTTGGTCCTATCGGGTAGAGGGAACGAGAAAGAGAAAGAGAAAGAGCGTAAGGGTGGGGGTATGTGATGCTCGAGGGTAGGGGAATCGAATACATTTGCGTCCTGAAACGTCACGACGAAGATCACTCGGACGTCTTCGCGATGTCGCTCGATAAGTTTCGGAACGTCTCGGGTTTGGTCGGTCGTTCGGTGGTCCGCTGGTGGGATGCGACTCGGTGATTCGATTCAGTCCTCGTAGGTCTGCGCAACAGTTCGTGTCCCATCGTGTAACAGGGACTCTGCCTCCTAATTGGAGGAGTTTGTTGTGTGAGCTAAACAAGATAAACCGATACAAGTGCGCCGCGAGATAAAGCAACTTCGCCACCGTAATTGACTGAATTCAAAAGTGAAGAAGACCCTCGTCGCGACCGGATCATCCAGCATCCATCGCTGATTGTCGCTCCCAGACAGATAGGACTAGCCCCCCTCTCCTGCGCTAGGTAACGTACGATTTTCAAAAGTCCTTAATTGGAGCGCGCGTTGATTCGTCGTCGGTCTGAAAAATTTATCTCGAACGGTGTTTCCGGCCTTTTTCCCCCGCTCGCCTATCGAGAACGCCCGAAACTGATCGAAAAATAACGAGCTTTCGGGGATGGAAAACGATAACGCGTCGCCGCGGTGCTCCTAAGCGGCCTAACTAATAACTAGGCTCCCCGTGCATGCACGACAAAGAATTTTTAATGCATACATTAAAGAACCAATCTTCCGAAAATCGAGCGGTAGCTCCGTTGAACTTGGAACGACGCGAACGGGAGCACACGCTCACACGGTGATGGAGGGGGGAAAGAAAAAGAGAAACGCGTGGCGTATGTGCATATCACGATGTACGCGAGCGCACCCGGAGTTGGACAGATTTTATTTACGATTAACGAATACAAATTTTAGGTTCCTACCCTTTTTGTTTTGTCTATAAATTCATTTGTAAATTGTTTAGAGAAACGTAGTCGAAGTTTTTCGGTTCAGTTTCCAAGGAATTGATAGAAATTCTTATTTAAATTGCATCAGCTTGTCCCCCTATTATTCGTGTTCCTTTCTTCCAATGTAACTCGATATATCATGTTAATTGAAATAAACAATTTTTCATTAATATTAAGTTCGTATGAAATTTTCAAGGTTACAGTCTGGTACACGAATTTTTGCTGATAAACTTTTGTCCAACAAAATTCATCGTATACACCCTGCATATTCTTGGAGAATTTATTGGGGTTGATTTTGGCCGCATATTTTACAGTCGAAAGTTTCCCCCGTTTCCGAAGCGGTCTCGTATAAAATACATACAGAGTTCTTATTTGTCGTTTATTATTCGATTAAATGTCTGCCCGTCTCGCACCCTTCGCGTTCGTGTTACGTACGTGTATCCAGAAACGAGAAAGAAGCCCGCGTTACTCTGGCGCGCGTATGGCTCTTATAGGGACGTACTCATTAGTAAATGAGCCCTGGGCAATCGAGTGGCGGAGTCCCAGGTGTTATCTCTCCTGGCGAACGAACGAACGAACCCCCAGAACGAGCACAGCCACCACCTTTGCGTCCCATCGTGTATAAATAGGGCCTTGGCAGGGTAACGTACGGGGCGAGGGGGAAAGTCGGGGGTTCGTTCTCGGCGCGGTATAATGCCTTTTGTTAATTATTACAGCAGCCACACTTAGGGGCTTAAAATTCGCCATAAATAATCACTGAGACAATACCACCCCCGGAACCACCGACGCCGAGTCGAAGAGGTGCGCTCTCTTCCTCTCTTTCGTCGCATCGAACACCACCGCCACCGCCGTCGCCGTTACCATCCTGGCCACCCTTTATCCGTTCATTTTCCACCACCAGCACCCCCTCCCTCCTCCCTACCGCGTCTCACCGTTCGAACTCGTTGTACCTTTCGCGCCCCGTTTTTCCACCCCCTCTTTCACAGCCTCTTTCCTTTCTCGTTTCGCTCGCTCCGTTTCCTGTTCGTCGTTTCCTGTCGATATCCTCCGGCGAAAAAAAAAAAAGAGCTACGAGCGATATTCGGCGACCAGGGTGGCGCGCGGCTCCGGGGACGGTCCGAAGCGCGAAAAACGACGCCGCGAGAGACTATGGCAATTTAGCCGGGAATTATTCGGCGACTCGCGCCCGTGTTTCGTTCCGTTCAGTCGCGCGGATCGTCACGATTTCCTTTCAACCAGAAATTGCTGCAGTTTTACGAAATTTTTACCAGAATCTTTCCAACGAACTCGCTGCGATATTTTTGGTCGAAACCGACGAACGTTCGTTAACTCCACTGGTACGATGGTCTTGGTCAATAATAATTTTTGATCTCTTTATTAACCCTTAATAATTATTAAATATATGTCAATGTAATTATTGGAAATTTTATATAATTTTTTAAATGCTTTAAAGGAAAGTTGATTTCCATTTACCAAAATCAACATTCAGTAAATTAATTCACTAGAGATTGAGAGTTCCCTTAAGAGTTAAAATTTAAAACACCTTGATAGAGAAGAGTAATATATTTACGTTATTACTTATATTAATAAACTTACGTAAAATCTTGACGCGGTTTTATTTTTATTAAGAGCAAAGTATCATACTTAACGTTTGACGTAATTCGTAATATCGTATCGTACCGAGTGTCATTTATTTCTCTGCAATTAAGAAGGGTTGCCGCGTTTCCTCAGCCCCGACATTTCAGTCTTTAACGCTTCGAGAGCACGCGAGCTTGTTAATAACCGGAGTACTAATTTGTAGAGTATTTTTTGAATCTCAAAGGGCGCCGCGAGTCTCTGCAGAAAAGACGACAATTTTTGTCGGTTCTTTATAATAACGACGAGGCCCGTAGGAGACGATCCGCGGAAGGATTTTAATTTTTCAAGAGCGACCGCCTTTGAGGAATCCCGAAGCGCGTTTTCCATCAACGTAATTTTCCTCGCGATGTAACTTCTCGTCCCCGTTCGTTGCTCGGCTTTTAAATTATCCGGCTCTTTAAACACGCCTCCGTCGCCTTTACAAACCGTAAACCGAGAATATAATTGAAGAGAAACAATCCATTATCAGCGTTCTCGATGACGAACACTCGCGGAAATGATACACACCTTCGGGGGTGGCACGAGATCGAGGAGAAACGAAGGAATTTTTTTAATTGATCACCGGACTGCTCGCTATTTTTCTCGAGCCAATTAGCAACGGGGAAGAGGAGATCGCGTCGCGTCGCCAGCAATTAAATTTCATCATCCCCGATCGACCGCCTCCCTCGTAATCTTGCCTTCGCAGCTCCCGGCGACGGCGTTCGAGGCGATCCTTCAGCGACAGATTTTTCAATATTTCAACAGATCGCTACGACTACCAGGATATCGAGGTGGGGCAAAAGTTCTTTCGACTGAACCCCTCCAGGAACTCTGAACAGAGTGCGTGCATGCGCGGAAAGATGGATACTTGCAACGGGAACTCTTTGCGTCGGAGGAAACTGTTTTTATCCGCTGCTCTCTCTCTCTCTCTCTCTGGTTTCGAGCAAAAAGCTCTTCGCTCGATCGACCAGAATTCGCGTACCAAAGAAAAGGCGGAAACGATAGCGCGTTGGCGTTAAATTTATGACCGCCGCTAAGCACGGTTTTCCATCCCGAAACGTTTTTGTCGACTCGAAATACCGCCGAGTGATTTTTACCGAAGATCGTCGCGGTGATAGCGGGAAAATCTCTTCGAAACTCTTGTACTGTTTACTGTCCCCTTTCAACGCGTTCACTGACAGATGGAAAACTTTAATTTCAGACCATCGTAAACTACGTAACCCAACATTTGTTACAGTACTTACTCTTGTAACCTTGTTAAAATTTATTGGTAATTATTTACTGTAGGGGCCTCGTCTCCGATTTTGATGATTTTTAAATATGTTATAGGATATAAGATTCTGGGCAACTTTTTCCTATGCATATAATCCCCACATCAGAATCGTATTTTCTATGACATATTCCGAAATCATCAAAATCGGAGTTGAGGTCCCCTAAAGTAAATAATTACCAATTCATTTCCCTCGACGTCTCAATTCGAGAATTAATGTTTTACTTAAAAAAATTGTCACAATACTTATTTTCGTGACTTTATTAAACATCTTAATTTGAGAATTAATTGTTTTAGTTCCATAGTGAAACGTCAAAGCGTCGAGGAAATTGTTTGAGCACGCGAATCGTAATGGAAAACGATGGTCCCGCGATTTCCACCGACGTCGGTCGGATCATGGACGTATCGTGGCCGTCGAGATTATATCGGCTACATAATCGTCCTTATTGACGGAGCATTAGTACTTACACGTATCTGTCGAGTTGCACGCGTTCCGATTATCGGTGTAGACTGGCACACCTCTCCGGACCCGCTCGCCCCTAATCGTCGACCGTCTCTTTCCCTCGCGTGTAACTCGCGACAAAATGCCTTTTGTTGGCCGGTCTAGTGGCAAACGTGCGTTTAACTTGGCAAGCTTGGTTGCATCGAAACCGAAAGAGCGAGAGAAGCGTCAGAGAGGAGACGAGAGAGGAGACTGTATGGACGACAAGGGTCAGCTGATAGCGGACAATTATCTCTCAGTTTAACCCGAGCGATCCGAGCCTCTGGCCGCGATGTTGTAAAACATTATTGTGCGTAGTCGATCGATCGTGCGTGCCCCAATAAAATCCGGTTCGTCGAAATATCCTTTTGTGGTCGATAATTTTTCGTCGATCTCGCGGAAAATCGTGTCGTTTTCGATCTCTCCGACACCTTACCTTTCGATCGCGAGACTTTTTACGGTTCACCAGTGATCGTGAATTCGAAGTTTCCACGACCATGAAGCCTCGTTTTGGATTTACGACGCGTTACTGGTAAGACGATGCGAAAAAAAAAGAAGTGGGACAAATTACTCGCCACTATTTAGCCTTCTTAGTAAGCAGACGGCGTGTTTCCGTTGCTTATCGGAGCAACTGGCTTTTGCGGTATTATGTCATCGGCTATATTAGACTCCGCGACGTGGCACGTCCGCTCTGCAATCTTTTCCAACCGCGAATTGCAAGTTGTCAACGATAGGAACCCCCCCACGATTCCTTTCTTTCGAAGAAACGAACGTATCGCGTGACTGGTAAAAATCTTTTCGAGGTATAAGATTACAAAAATTCCGAGCGACGAGATTTGGTAATTTCGAGATTCCGATCGACGGAGAAGAACCAGCAGGCGGGTTAATCGAATTAAATAAAAAGCGAGCGTCGGGCGAGCCTCGAACCCTCCCGGACGCCAGGTTCGCGTCCCTCTTCCGGGAGTCGCTTAAGAAAATAGCTGGTTAGGACGTTCCTCGTGGTCCACGGTCTTCCACTTCCCTCCATCGGGGACGAGATTTCTCGTTAGAGGTTAATTCGCGCAATTGAGGCGGTTGCCATCTTAAAACGACTCCCTCGTCCCTTCCTATCGTCGGGTGTCGTTCCCCGCCAGCAGCCTGGAAACGGTTTCCCATTTCAGATACAGGTTTGCCCCCCGGTCTAATTTGACCAGACGGCCGAAGCGGACGGAAACGGAAAGGGAGCGAGAAAAGGGTACAGAGGAAAAACGAAGGAGAGACGGGACGACAAAAGCTGAAACGCAACCGAGAAAAACGACCAACGATAGAAAAGAGAGGAAACACGTTGAACGAAGAACACCCGGGAAAAACTGGTTTTATTTTCTGGTGGATCGAACAGTCGCGGAAAGCCAAAAAAAAATATCTGGGTTCGAAATAAATTGTCCTTGTATAGAAGCTTCTTTATTTTCTTCGTCCGGTAGAGGAAGTACGTTTGGAAGTATTCGATGACTCTTGTAATACGCGTTACTAGAGAAACGGTCGTTTCGAAATCATTGTCGAACAAACAGATTCGCAAATGTAATTTCCAACGAGTTCTGTCGTCCACGATTTGGCCGAAATAGCAACCACGACCGAGATATCGTACATTTTATAGTCGACGCCAACTAACAATCCTTCTTTCAATAAAACTTTCGCGACAGTATGTAGCTGTGACGCCCTATGGATACGTTCCAAGTTTCATCGCGATCTCCACAGTCGTTTCCCTATGACACGGTGACAAATAGACGGACGCAACTGCGTTTTATTTATACAAATTTTCCTGGCATGTTCGACTTTAGAAAGTAAAATTATCGATGCAAGAAACGCTGACACGATTTGAGCGTAGCTGGAACGAGAAATTGGATAGATAGCATCGATCGGTTCTTAAGATATTGATCCTTTATTGGATAACGTGGCAGATTGAGTACCCGATAGAAACAATTTTTATTAGAAATACTATTACTCATTCTTTGTAATAAGAAAATTATGGTAATTATTTACTTTAGGGGCCTCAACTCCGATTTTGCGTAGGCAGGATAGTAGCACGGGAAGGAAATTTGCGAATATCTCAAAAACTAAGTCCGTGCAGCTATATATATGTATTTGTTCAAAATCTTATCTTCTATAACATATTTCGAAATCATTAAAATCGGAGTTGAGAGACCCTTACGGTAAATAATTACCAAAATTGTTATTTCTCGTGTGACTCCATTCTCGGAGGAATATTTAGAGCAAAGATCAATGCCTTGGGTTTTCGAAAACCGTTGCAACGAAGGGTTAATCGACCGTCGTTGTCTCGAAAGAGATCGAGGTCAGCATCAGCGTATTCTCGATAACGTCGCTTCCTTATTGTAACCTTTACTCGAGCGGTTACGATTTAAAATTAACTTGCGGTTAAGTTCACGGACCGAAGGGCGGGCGGGGGTGTGCACGGCGCGTGGAGGCGGCGGTTGCGCTCGCGAGGAGTGGCTTCGCGTCGACGCAGACCGAGGGGTTTACGCTTCCTGAAATTAGTTTGTACACGAGAAATTTATCATAACCCCACCCTGGCCTCGCTCCAGTAACGTAAATACTATCGTAAACGTGCAGCCGTCGTTGACGAACGGGCGAGAGAAGCTGTTTCTCGCGGCTGGCGCGGCTAGGGGAACGGGGAGGAAAGGGGCTAAACCGGGGGTCGATGTGTACCCATTCGGCCGAATTTCCATCCGAGCGACAAGAATCCGTCGCGTTGAATACTCGTCACGAGACTAATAGTCCATTTCCGCTCCCGTGCCTTCGTCTATGTTTCTCGGGTTGCTTTTATTTTCCCTCGAACTCCGCGTTCAACCCCCGCCGATCGGGGGAGAAAGGAGGACGAGAGACGGAGGACGCAGAAGAACAATTAAGTGGATTATCTTTAGCGATTCTTGGAGAAAGCGTCGGCGTCGAGGCGCACCGTCGACCGTCTTCCTCCCTGATAATTGTCCCGGAACAAACGTTGACCTTCTCGCGACGAAGTCATTGTTTCCGAAAAGGGGAAGGGCGGATTTGTCTTTGCGGATGGCAGGCTGTTACTCGAGACGCGAGGGTGCAACGATTTATCTATACTAATAATAAAACTGGCGGCCGCGGGGTATCGAGTATAACCAGCTCGATACGAAATTAGATTTTCTTCGTTTAGCGATCGTCGCGTTTTTTATTTCAATTTTAATTTGCATTAAAAAAGTTGGGTATCTTCAATTTAGCTTAGTCTTATTAAAACTTTTGCTTGGTGAACACTTTAGTGGACTCTCAATCTCAACTGAGTTAATTTACTCAACGTTGACTACCAAATTGGTAAATGGAAATCAACTTTTCTTTAAAGCGTTTAAAAAATAATGAACCAACGGAGGACTACATAAACCCAATAGTCCATTGAACGGTTAAATCTGGTTTATAACCTCCTGCTTCGTTACATGCTAAAATCAAATCAACTATAACAATTATAAGTAGTCAAATAGATTTGTCGTGGCAAAATTTGTTTAATAACTTTACGCGAAAACGAAATATTTTCGTTCAGGTAGATTCGTCTGTTTCCGAAATAGTCTTTTGCCGTAGACGCGAGACGGTAACGAGAGAATCGAAAAATTGTAAGCGACGATGTGGGTGGCGTGGGTCGCGACGGGGACCAAGAGGGGGTGAGTTTTGGGGGGTGTAGGCGGAGTGTGGTTCAATGGCCGGAAAGCACGAAACCGATGCTGGAAATAATGCCTCCCGCGCCGCGCGGAAAAATCGCAACAAGGCTGTCGGGTCGCGTGCACTTTTCAGTCTTTTTTTTTTTTTATTTTTTCGCGGTTCCTCCGCGTCTGATTGACAGATCACACCGGTCGGTCCGCGCGCGTCTCTCCCCAATCGTGTAATATTCCAGAACAGCGCCGAATCTCGCTTCGAACTCTGGAGGAAAATTCGTGCACCGACAGATCGTATTTACGATTACTCGAGCGAATTTTCATGCACGAATCGAAATGACTCAAGATAATATTTCCTATTATATTATATATTATTTAGTGTATCGTCGTCTATCGGGAATAAGAACTCACTTTTGCTACTGTCGAAAGAAGAAAACGAGCTAAAATGTTAGATTCGTTCGTGAACTAGAAATTTATCCAAATATTGATTTTGGTTCTAATTAACGAATAAATTTATGAACGAAACGTAAATAAAAGTTAGTTTAAGCTTTCCACTCGAGTCGATTTACGGAAAGAATATTGCGCAGTGTAATTTAAAAAGCAAACGCGTATCGCACCATCGCGGCAAATTAAAAATTGTATAATCAAAAAATGGCCACTGTCGCGTGGGATTCAATTTCTTCCTGTATGAATTTTTTGTTACTTTGCTCAAAAATGCTTGACCCAGTTTCTGGAATCATCTTGTATATTTGATAACGTTTTTCTACTATTTTGGTCTCGCGAAACAGGAAATTCTCGGCTATCTCGTTTCCACGAACAAACAAATATTGATTTCCCTGATACAGCTGTTCATTAAATTAAAGTGAAATATATACGATACATCGAGCAAAGTAATTTTCAAAATTATTATATAATTATCGTTTTGTTCAACGTTCCTGCTTCAAAGCGTTCGTTCCTGAGGAGTTAACCTTTCGTGGAATACTTTTAGTAAATTCCGACGGTTACAGTTGTAAAGGATTCTACTGTGAACTGTACGTTTGAGTACAAGAAAAATGCCGGCGCTTTAACGCCGCACTCAGGGAACACGCGTAAAAGCACTCGCAAGCACGTCTGGAAAAAAGAGCTACTTCTTTAGGCCGAAGTCCGGGGTCAAGCTCGTCAAGTTTTTAGGATCTCGCGTAGCCGTGACCCAGACGTTTAGGACACTCGTTAAAAGAAACGAAAAAGATGAAACAGTGTTACTTTTTTTCTTCTACAAACCACATGCTACACTTAAATAGATCCGCCGTATAGATGTACGAAATTAAATAAGCCTGACAATAATTTTGAGACAACGTACAAAGTATACGAGTGTTTTTCTCTTTATATCGTACACTTACAATTTATCCAAAATTATAGACGTCGTTTGATTTTAAATATATAAAATTAATTTTTAATCATCGTTCGTTTTCAAACATTTTGAATAAAATTGTTTGCTTTGCTCTCCGTTGCATTTTCGTATGTTAGACTCTCGTCACAATTATAACTTTGGCAATTTTATAACCATTGTAGATTATAATTTATTTAATATAACCGACGACCCATTCGACCTGGATGATAAATGATAATAATATTGCCAGACCAAAATCTATTTAAATTTATTTCCGTTCAACATTTCTGCTCGAGAATTAATTGTTTTTCCTGGCACTCGTGTATTATGTACGACGCGAGAGTAAAAGTGTTAATAAATCGGTATTGTGCTTTGCTTAGCGGTTGTTTACTTTTATCGATAAGTTCCAACGCGTTGAAAGAAAAACTCGTCCACGGTCTATCGACACCCGCGTGCACAACGCGTCCCCTAACGTCGGGCAAATCTTGATCGTCTCTCCACGAAAGCTTTCGCCACGGTTTCGCCAACGTGTCAGCAGTAAACGAGTCAAAGCAGCTTTTTCACAAGGTGTTTCCCGCGATCGAACAGCTGGTAGCGGGCAGAACTCAACGGAACGAAATGCTTTGTCGCGAGAGAGGGATACGATCGGGGGACGCCGGAAAGAGACGAAAAAAAGAAGCAGAGACGGAGGGGAGGTTCGATCTGGACGATCCAATAAAAAGTAATGGTTCGAAAAGCCCCGTAGTCTTTGGCGAAAAGTCGCCTCGACACCTTTTAAGCCCGGGAGAGGAACGTTCCTTCCATCGACCCCTTTCGTTGTCCTTTTACGTTAAACTCGACGCGACGGGGCAACGATCATCCTCGCGAGACACGAAATTAAGCTGCAGTTAAGTGCAGGTCTGATGAAAAATTAACAGTGACTGCAGCCACGGATTTCCTTCGTTTTCGCCTTTATGGAAATTTCGGGGCGAAATTGTTCCCCCATCCTCGTTCGCTTCGCCCCGCCCCTGCTCCTCCTCCGCCTCTTGTTCTCCGCTCGCAACGAAATTGTTTTCGAAATTTATTAGAACGCGCTGCTCTCTCGACCGTCCTGCGGCGATTTGTGATTTCAATTATTCGACGGATGCCCGCTTGTGTTTCGAAGCGAACGCTGAAATCGGCATAATTTCCAAACTGGCGTCGCCCAACGAACATTTATCGTCCGAGAAGGCAATGGACGGCAATCGTTTAAACGTTGACAAACGATGTTCGCGGTACGAGAATTACGAGCTGGATAATTGTCGCGGGGACGTCAATTAGCAACGCTCGAAACTAGGGATGTTCGATTTTTGTTTAATCAAAATGGCAATAATAGAACGTTCTTTGCTATCAAAATCGGTCATTATCTAGTAAAAATTTTGTTTAATGTATCTATCTAAAAAATATCGAGGTCATCGTGATTAAATTATCAGACAACTCGAACGGTAACGACGTCTATAACGAAGCTTATAAACAAGATGGATGTGCATTAAAATATGGTGCAAAATCGAGTTACAACCAAGATTCTGTTACCATCATATTAAATAATATATGATAAAATTGTTAAACATTCGTTAAAGTAGAATAACAAATTGTTTGAAATTCTATGCAAACACATAAGTAAGTTATCATTTTCCGTAGACACTGTACACAAAATTTCAGATAAATCGGTTCCGTAGTTTCCTGTATATCGTGTCGACAGTTCCGATAAACGTGGTTTCGAGAAAAGGGCGGTGAAAGTTACCAGACGGTGCGCTTAAACACTATTCGACAGGCTGTTGAAAATATTTGAAAGTTTTTTCGTTATTTAAAACTCTAAAAATACACTTTCGAGTATGTGAACTTTTTTAGAACGTAGAGATTATTACTCTTAAAGTTGGAATTCATTTTTTTATTCCTTGGAAGAATTCGTGGAACACGTTTAGAAGGAGTTCAGAAAATTCAATAAGAGCGTCGATTAGCAGGCTAAATTCTCCGGTTATTAGACGCATACGTGAATTTTATTTTCCCTCGCATAGTTCGCGAACCGCCGTTGCATCGCGTCCCGGAAGGATTTCTTTTCCTTGCGCTCTTGGTCTCCGTCCCTCTCCTCGCTATCTCGCTCCGTCTCGTACTTCATCTTCTCTTCCTGTTCCTCTTTTCACATTTATCCGTCGAAAGCTCGAGCCGCGGAGGCCGCCCATTATCGCTGGAGAGATAATTAAAAAGGCAGGCGCGGGAGAGATATTAAAGCGTCGAAGAGAGGGTAGGCCCTTATCAGCGGGCTGTTATCGTTCGACGGCCATGTTGAGGCCGACTTCGTTCCCTCATCCTTACTTCTCCTCTCTTTTTCATTCAGGCTCTCTGCTCCTTTCTCGAAATCGTCTCTCTTTCTCGCGAGGAACTGTTTCTGCGCGATA
Source organism: Colletes gigas (assembly GCF_013123115.1). Classification (NCBI taxonomy): domain Eukaryota; kingdom Metazoa; phylum Arthropoda; class Insecta; order Hymenoptera; family Colletidae; genus Colletes; species Colletes gigas. The sequence continues at coordinate 599,525 of NW_025106680.1, forward strand.
GGATTCCGACACGCTGCGCTGCACCGCCTAATAATGATATAATATAATCGTAATAACGAGTGTTCATCTTGTTTTCAGATAAACATTCTTCTTTTGTAACATTTTTACCATTTTAACAAACCCTTGTTATAGTACCCGAGAATTATAGTGTATTGATTTGTAGAAGAAACATGTAATGCAATGGGAATAAGTGTGTATTCAGTCTCTTATGGAAAACCATAGTAAATTTTCAAAAATTCAGTCCAATAAATTTTTTACAAGCTACATTAGAAATTACGAATGGGTCATTTTGACTGATTCGATAGTTCTAGTGTTGAATCAGTATTTACAATATCATAGAAATTTGGCTTCTATCAATCTAAAATTATCGTGGCATTTAGAAGAATTTCATCCCATTTTATTTTCAATGCATTACTAATTAAACCCAGAATGATTGCAATTCGCTAGAATCGTCAAGATTTAATATCCTTGTACAT